>NC_142158.1:24008906-24310000 GCF_024610735.1 Ursus americanus | reverse complement strand
GGTGGTCGGCAGCGGCGGCGGCGCCCAGGGGCAGTAGGGCCGCGGCCCCCGCCTGCTCTGCCGCGAAGGTGGAAGAGGCGCCCGCGGCCGCCGCCTTCCCGCCGCCGCCCGCCAGGATGAGCTTGGCGTGCGGTTTGCTAACCCCGCCGCCCGCGCCGCCCGCCACTTTGGAGCCGCAGCTCTTTTTCTGCGCGGGTTTGGAGTTGGCGCCGCCGCCGCTCGCGCCGCCGCCTCCTCCCCCCGCGTTGCCGCTCCCGCCACCGCCGCCGCCCCCATGGCCGCCCCCGCCACCGACCTTGTCTCCCTTCTCCCCCGGCTTGGAGGAGGCGGCGGCCGAGGAGCCCGAGTTGGCGTTGCCAGACTTCACCTTCTTCCTGGGCCGGTACTTGTAGTCGGGGTAGTCAGCCATGTGCTTGAGGCGCAGCCGCTCCGCCTCCCGAATGAAAGGGATCTTGTCGCTGTCTTTGAGCAGCTTCCAGCGTTTGCCCAGCCGCTTGGAGATCTCGGCGTTGTGCATGTCGGGCGACTGCTCCATGATCTTGCGCCGCTCGATCTGCGACCACACCATGAAGGCGTTCATGGGCCGCTTGATGTGCCCGCTCGGCGTCTTGCACCAGCTCGGGTCGTCGGCCTTGCCGCCCGTGGAGGCGGTGGAGCCGGGCGTGGGGGAGGAGGCGATGCCCAGCTCGAGGCCGGCGCCCGAGTCCGAGCTCTCGCCGGCCAGCAGCGCTTCCGTGTTCTCGGCGTTGTTGGTTTGCTGCACCATGGCCCCGGCTCGGCGGGCGCCCACGCGCGCTCACACCCTCGCTGCGGCCGCGGCGCGATCGCCGGGCCCTCCCGGCTCCCCGGGCCAAGCACACGCCGAGCGGGAGGACGCGCACGGCAGCCGTGCGGGCCCCTCCACTCCTCGCCGGGGCGGTGGTGGGCGCAGAGAGAAAAGTCTCCAAAAGATGCGGGGAAGGAGTACTCTGCCTCTTGCAGAGGAGTTATATTTCCAAGGCTGGAGAGTCTCTCCCTCCCTCTCCTCGCGCTCGCCCTTTCTCTCTCTCTCACCGCGCCGCAGTTTGCTCTGTCTTTCGGCTCTGAGTCTGGAGACCGTGCTAAAGTGGAGAGGAGTTTCTTGAATGCTGGTTGCTGAAGCTTCCAATGCAAGTTTCTCGCCGCCTCCCAGCCAAGTCTTTTTTTTTTTTTTTTTTCTTCCCCTTAAGCAGTTGGTTCCAGTTCACGAGCGCTCTCAGGAGCTCAGGAAAGCGACATAGTCTCTATCACTTAGTCCCTTTCCTACAATGCAAAGCAAAAAAGACTCTGGCTCCAGGACTCTCTGTGGGTGGAATCGGCACTAAGGAGTTTGTGCAATTATTTTGTTGCAAGGTAGGAAGCCAAAAAGCCTTCGTGCAACAGACTGGCATGAATAAATGTATGTTTCCCCCTCCCTTCTGCAAGAAGGGAGCTGGTAATGGCAGAGTTCCTCTAATGCAGACTCTTAAAGAGCGTGCAAGAACTAGAGACCCGGGAGCGAAACAGGCCTCTTCCCCTCACACAGTTTCTCTTGCTGCAGCTTAGAGCAGACCCCAATTCCGCCTCGCGCCTCTTTATCCTTTCACAGTCTTGGCCGCGGCCAATCAGCCGCTGTAACCAACGCTTCCTCATGCCAAGCCCCTCCCCCGGGCTTCCTATTGGCTTGGAACCCGATGCAATAATAATCTCCGCGTGCAATGAGAAGCTCCAAATCTGACCTCATTCCAATTTACAGAGCAAACTTTTTAAAAGGGCTAGAAGTACAGCTGAGATTTCTGCTGCCTTTTTTTCCTTTTGCTCTGTGTGTGTGCGTGCGTGTGTGTGTGTGTGTGTGTGGTGTGTAAAGAGGATGTTAATGCATGAAATTATTAAGGGGAGAGACGGAAATGTATTCTAACCATTATGTTAGATAACAAGGAGCTTGGAAATGGGGGGGGGGTGTAAGGGTGAAATACTGTAAATGGAAGCTTTCTGCTTAAAAGCCAAGTGATTATTTTTATTAGTTCTTTTCAGTACTGGAATAAAGAATCAGCCTCCAGTGCAAAATCTGTTCCTTGGATCCTTCATAAAGCCAAGGATGTAAAAGGGGGAAGGAAAGCCACAACAATAAATCAATGGATATTGAAAACCATTAAGAAAGTGGTACCTAGACACCTGTCATCACAATTATTTTAACAGCTCTAGGTACAGCACAGATGTTGATGTATTGTGTAAATCCCTTCAGAGCCATTTTTGTGCTGTTTGTGGAAGGCAGAGAAGAGGAATTTTTGCAATAATTGCTTGCTCTCTTAACCAAACAGGGGTTAACTATGGTTATTTAATGATTTAAACACCCCTATAAATCCTGGATAGCCCAAACAGAAGAGCTTTCCATTGGAACACATTACACAGTGTTCCATACTTAAGGGGAGAATTTCCATGGTTTCATATAGGATGGTAATGTTAGGGAAAGAATTGGGGTCGTTTTTACTTTCTAAATATTTGTTTCCCCCATTTTCAAAATTAAAGATTGCTGCACTCTTTCTCCTCGCCCCCACCCCTTCTTACTTCTTTCCTTTATATATATTTTCTTCTATATATTCCTTCTATGTTATTTATATGTTACTTGAATCAAATTGAGTTAAAAGGCCAAGGCGAAGGGAAAGAAGGACGTGGTATGACTTGTAGCAGAAGATACTGGAGCCTGTGGATTTATAGTAGACCTTGATGCTAGTCCTTCTTACTGGTTTTGTACTCTGCAGAGATGGTTAAGTCTCAGTTCTCCTCATCTGTGATATGGAAACACTGGGAGCTACTTTATCTAGGGTTGTTGTGAGGGTTCAATGAGTTTGATGCATTGTAAGCCCTCCATGAATGCTATTATCTTTCTCTTGGTAATTCAAATACCAGAGACACGCCTTCTAGTAGAAATAGTATGTTATTGCTTGGGAGACCAAAGTTGAGGATGGCCACCGAATTTTTTTTTTTTTTTTTTTTTTTTTTTTACACGTAGGCTCCACACCCAACGTGGGGCTTGAATTCAGGACCCTGAGATCAAGAGTAGCATGTTTTACCTACTGAGCCATTTGAAAAGTAATCTTAGATCACGTGATGTGAACCATACAAGGACAACAGGGGCAATCCTGTGGTCTTAATGATTTTAAACGAAAGGAACTTTGTGAAGAGTGTTGTGGAGAATTTGCCAAAGTTACACAGGTAATCCAAATACATATTTGGCCACAAAAATTACCCCTATTCCATGGTGTGAAAATTAGAGTTCTAGTATAAATCAGTCTTTCTTAACACCATAAGAGTAAACTGATTTTCTGCAGGCCAGGGATAGGTGGTTAGGTAGGGCCAACCCAACATAATTAAGTGAGCTTTTGATTCAGATCAAACTAGTGCGAGGCAGCAGATTTCTATTTATCTTGTCAAACTTTTAAAGTATGTAGGCTGGCCAGAGGCCCAGGTTGTCAGATTTAGAATTTTACTGGAAAGAACACCCTTTGGAGACATCTGACTGGATCTGTAAGGATCAACCACAAGCAAGAATGTTTTTGTGACTAAAAGCAAATAATTTTTGACCATTAACTACCCAAGTTATATACTTTTTCTTTTAGAAGGGGGAACAAATCTTGAACAAACAAACAAAAACCCACAGGCACCTTTTTTTTACATATAACAAAGTTGGGTGTGTCATCATGCGTTTTATTTTCTTTGGTGTGCACACCAAAATACGTAAACAATCCTAAATGTTATACTCTGACATAAAAATTACTCTATTATTTATAAAATCAGTATCTTCACTAGGATTTAAAAAAAGAGAATAAATAGTATATTTTGGGGTTTGTACCCAACTAATGATTTGAGAGTGTAGCTCATTTGTGATAAGTCAGTCAAGGTGCCTATCAATATAATTGATTACATTTCTAGAACCAGTTCTGCTTCCACCACTGAAAATGATGGGGGAAAGTGGGATTTAATCAAAGCAGTCCTAGCAATTTTACTTATGCTTAAGGCACACAGGTTATTTATTTATTTTTAAGATTTTTATTTTTAAGTAATCTTGACACCCAATGTGGGGCTCAAACTCACAGTCCCAAGGTCAAGAGTCACAGGCTCCACCGATTGAGCCAGCCAGGTGCCCTGAACACAGGTTTTTTTTTTGTTTTTGTTTTTTTTTAAAGCAGATACTAAAAAAATAGCCACTGGCCTATTTCTATTGTGAGATGTATTTTCTGTATTTTAACAAATCCAGTAGATTTTAAGACACACCATGATTACATGCAACTAAGGAAGGAAAACTGCCAAGGAGACATTGACATGCCCCTGGTTGTAAGACCTCTTCTTATTTCAGAGATGTTGAAAAGAACAAGTGCTTAGAACTGAAGAAATATGGTGTTAGTAATTTTCACTGGCTTTATGATTATAGTATATATGAATGCTTAGACTCTTGAAGTAGGTTTGTTCTTCTATGTGAGTATTTCTTCTCAAATGTAAGAAAACATTGACAAATGGCTTTTATTAAAGTCCATCTTCCTCACCAACTGAGTAAACATGTGCATGCTGGAATATACTGGGCCTTTGAATACCAAGTAATGAGAAAAGATTTCTGTGTTCTCATTACCTAACTTCATAAGCTTTGTAACCAGTTCTCCGTTACTGACATTTTTTCCCCCAAATACCAGCTATTTGGTGGCCCCTGCTAAATCAGTACTCACTGTTCCCTCTGCTGGCTTTGCAGTACATGAAGTAATTCTTAATGCTACTCTTTAAGTCATATAACAGTAAACCAAGATAATTTTGCAAAAAAAAAAAAAAAATCCTGTTTTAGAATAACGAACTAATTGTCTTCGTTGGCACTGATGTTAGACATTTCAAATTTTGAATGAAGGTAAATTATCTTATTTCATGAAATAATGGAATTGTTTGAGATGTAATATCTGCTAATTCATTTCTTCTGCTCTCACACACCTGTGTAGCATAAAATCTCACATGCATAAAATGGTATGGGGTATAGATGGAAATAAGATTCTATCCCACTGCTTAATATATTCCTATAGAATGGGGGGGGGACTGAAGGGAAATTAGTTTAACAAATCTCCTGGATTTGCACTGATTTGCAAGATTTTGCCTTGCCTTGGCTATAGAAACCATGACTGTGGGAGCTGGTCTAACCTGACAAGTATTCAGTTCAAATGAAATAGAGGGGGTGGGGACACCCCCCCCCCCCTTTGTTACTTTAGCAGGCGGGGAAGCAGCCCTGGGAAATTTGATGTCATTGGACTTTGTCGACTGAAAGGCCCCGGGGTTTACAGTTCCACACTTGAGGAAAAAGAACCCTCCAACGGAGGCTAATTTACTGCTCAATCAAGTAGGCAAATACAACTTCCACTTCATCCTTTTTGGGCTCATGAACGTGTATTACAACTGGACTTCCCTTTTAGGGTTCGTATTGAAAAATGACATATGGAAGTGACTCTTATTTACAAAATACTAAAATAGGGAGTCTGGGGTAAAATGGATTCCATGATTTATTTTTACTCTTTGAATAAGCTAAGAGGCAAGAATTTCTAATAATTTTTACCACTTTCTCTCCCCTCCTCCTAACCATTGAGTAGCGCCTGGTAGGATTGAGTAAGAACTTTATGGGCAGTGCCAACTCCCTTTTCCTTTCCATTTTCTCACGAGGACAAGCAGAAAGCGAATTTTTGCCTGGGTCACGTAGGTCTGAATCATGAATTCGAGCTTTTCTGCTCCTTTTCCGCGAGGCCCGAGCAAGGCACACCCACCGGGAGTCTGCGTGTGCTCCGCGGCCAGCGGGCTCCCAGTCTGGGGAGAAGCAGCCGCCAGGTGGCAGCGCTGAGCCTCCCTGCGCCTGCGAGGAGACGTGGGAAAATGTGGGGATGGTCAGACTTCTTTCTTCTTCCCCTCCTCCGCCCGAACCCCTATCATCCTCCACTACGCTGCCTTCCTTAGGTAGCAGTTTAAACGATCAGCGGTTAATAGGGTGTGTCGGCGAATTCAGATGATCCCCCCCCCCCCATAAATCAGAACTTAAGGCAACCAACCGCCGCCTCCTGTTCAGTTGTCAGATGCTTGCAGAGACTGGGGAAGCCAAGGCTAGTTTCCCGTTTGGACACAGTAAGTGAACCCGGGAGATTATCAATTACCACGTCCGTATCATCTTGCTGCAGCAGGCACGAGTCAGAACGCAGTTTCCCGGCCAGCCGTGCTCCGTTTTGGACAGCGGCTTTGGAGAAACGGCGCGCACTACTTAAGGACGAGCAAAGGCCACCCCTCCTCCTTAAAAAATGGTTTCCCTCGGCCGGGACGCCGCGCTGGGTGGCGCAGGCACGGCACTGCCCCTGCGCTGAGCTCGGCGGGGACGCGGAGAGGGTTAATGGTGCTCAGCCTCCTTCCGCTGCCGCGGCCGCGCCTCGCCTTTCGATTACGGTTACGGGGAGGAAGTAAATTGGAATCGACTCAGGCGGTGCTTTTGGAGGAAAGTCTTTCCCACTGTAAACATGTCTCAGGCGATCCTGTCAGCAGCATTTTAACACCCGTCTTCCGCTGAGGTTTTACGACCCGGGAAGGAGCTGAAGACACACGCGCGCGGGCGCGCTGCCCACGGGAAGACGACCCTCCCCTCCCCCCGCGCGCGCGCGCTCCCGGCGCTCCTTTGAAGTTGTGCCTGGCCCGGACTGCGGGGGGCAGGGAGGGGTGCCCCCTAGCCAGCCTGGTCCTCGGCGGCCGGGCCCGGTTCCGTCGGTGACCGGAACCGAGAGCCACGGGGCCCCCTCCCCTCGCGTGCCCACGACCTCCGCTGCGCACGCCTACGTGCCCTGTGCGCGCTCTGCGTCCGGAGCCCACGCTCCGGCTAGCAGGCGACGTGCGGACACGGGCTGCCATCCCCGCCCCGGTCCCTGCAGGCCGACGCCGCGTGGAGCTTGCGGCTGCCTGGTCTCTCTGGGCGGCCGAGCTGGGCGTGCGCGCGGGGCTGGCTAGGAGAGGAAAACGCCAGAGGGCGGGGGGGAGGTTGACAATTCTTGCACCCGAATCCTCGAGGGTCCCCTCTCTAAGGGACTTCGGAGAGGGCAGGAGTGCCGGGGCCCTCTCTTGCTCCTCGCCTATGCGGGAGAGGCGGGGAGGGGGGAGGGGGAGTCGCGGGGGCGGTGCGGCGCCAAGGGGTGCACCCGACGCCCCCAGTGATTCAGCCCCGGGTTTCAGGGCTGAGAGGAAGGCGCTTCTGGCAGGCAGATGACTGGTAGAGGGCTGCGCCCCGGGCGCGGTTACTTAGAAGCAGTTCGGTTCGCTTTGTCCCCTTTCGATTCGTGGGTCTCTGACTTATCGCAGGCAGCTGATGTAACCAGGCCTGCGAGTAAGCGTCCGGGGAGGGAGGGTACCTACTCCTCCCGCGCCCCAGCGACCCTAGCACGCGCTGTGGATGGGAGCACACCCATGGGATCCCCACCCCCAATAGCCAAGTCGGAGCAATTACAGCTGGAGCCTGGTGGGGAAAGCGACTGATTTCACTTATGGAAAAACGCTTAAACAAGCAACCCTAAGCCAACGTTAGCAAACCAGTTGACCTGCAATTGGAGGTTGTGCGAGGGCGGGTTAGGGCGGGCGCGTCTGCCAGGGAGGGAAGGCCGCTGGGGAGTGCGCAGAGGCAAGCGAAGCAAATGTCAGATAAGAGAAGAGAGGACGAGAGGAGGGGGAGGAAGAACGGCGCTCGATTGCAAAGAGGGGAGGTGGGAAGGCACGGAGACAGCACGGGCGGCCAAGTGACGCGGGTCAGAGGAGAGAGGCAGGCTCGTGGCGGGCAGCGGGAGCAGGACGCGCGGGCTCCGCCAGGCACCAGGTCTCCTTGCTCCCATCCCTCGCCTCCCGGGATCCCGCCGCGGCCCAACAGCACGTGTGGCGCAGACGGCGGTGGGGGAGCTCATGGGAGGGGTGGGGAGGGGTGGGGTGGGGCCGGGACCAAAGAGCTCAGTGCCCCGTACCGCGCCGTACGTGCTGCACACCTGGCACCCGGGAGTCGCCATCTGCTCCAAGCTCACCGCCTCCTGGACTAGGGGTGTGGGCATGGAGAGAGATAAGGATACTGCCTGGTGAAGGGATGGCTTCGCGTCAACCGCCGCAATGAACTCAGTCAGTCAACGTTCATGGTGCTCCTACTGTGTGCCGATCGCAGCCTGGGTCCCTTCCAGCTGCTGGGCTCGGAAACTGCACCATCTGTTTCTGTTATACCCGCGAGCTGGAAAGGAATCCCGTGTATTGTTGTATGATAAGTTCACAATTAGAACAATAGAAGTAAATTCACCTTGCCAAGGCGGGTGGTTGAGACAGTTTGGGAGTGTTGGAGAAGGGGTGGGTCTGGCAAAGTAAGGTTTTGTGATTCTTGCACTGCTTCCTGAAGCATGAGACACCCCCCCACACACCATGTTTTGCCCCACAGTCTCACACAGAAATAAAAATTATCAATTACTATTGAAAAAATAATTTCGTGACAGTCTGGTTGGCAGGGTCTGCAAATAACTGAAGTCTAGTCTTTAAATACTCAAACTGAAGTCAGTTTCACAAATATCAGACCCCAACACTGCTTGTCTACCCAGGTATTTTGTAATGTAACTTTACTACCCTAAAAGAAAACTCATGGATCATAAAACCTACTTGCACCTGATATGTTTATAAAAATCAACATAATGGTCAAACTACAATATAAAGGAAAAATACAAGGTACATGATTTATAATAAAGCAATATACATTTGCAATGTGCATCCTCAGACTCTGTTTTACTAGAACACTCAAAATGTCTAGAATTTATAAACTACTCCCCAGGGGGTACTACTGCCCAGGTGTGAATTATGGGCTGTGGATGTCAGGCAAGTACTAAGTATTGGGAATACTATTGATATCCTTATCCTTAAATTCTTAAATTTATAGTGGAGGTGGTCCATTTTTATGATAAATCAACCTTCTGATATTTTTGCCTCTATGTGGCCCTTCCCCCCCTCCTCCCTCCTTGACTCTGGATTTGGTCATAGGACTTGTTTCGGCCAGGGGGACATTAGTAAGCAAGACTCATGCAGAGGCTTGATAATTATCAATGCCTCCATATTGGGATTTGTCCACTTGACACCATGAGACTTTCTTGTTGTGAAGAATCTTTAGTCTAGCTTACTGCAGGGTGAAAGGTCCTATGGGTAAAACTGAAATGCCTTGCTAGTGCAAGCATTCCAGACATGTGACCGAAGCTGTCTTAGACTTCAGTGGGATTGTCAGAGGACTGCAGACACATGAGTGAACCCA
The DNA here is from genome assembly GCF_024610735.1 of Ursus americanus. Taxonomy (NCBI): domain Eukaryota; kingdom Metazoa; phylum Chordata; class Mammalia; order Carnivora; family Ursidae; genus Ursus; species Ursus americanus. The sequence continues at coordinate 24,300,687 of NC_142158.1, read as the reverse complement.
GATGAATCCAGCAGAAGAATCACTCAGATTAACAAACCCACAGAATTATGAGAACAATAAATCGTTGTTTTAAATCACTGTTTGGGGTGGCTTGTTATGCAGTAATAGAGGACAAGGTGGTATTAATTACAATAACCTGTGATAGATGCCAAGATACAAATCCACCCAAGAAGGTTGTCTTTTTTCTCTTTTTGAAAGACTTGATGATGTTTATGATTTTTTAATGGAAGTATAATTGACATAGAACATACTAGTTTCAGGTGTACAGCGTATTGATTCATTGTTTGTGTATGTTGCAAAATGATCACCACAATAAGTATAGTTAACATCTATTGTCATACATACATTTTTTTAAAGATTTTTATTTTTAAGTGATCTCTACACCCCACGTGGGGCTTGAACTCACAACCCTGAGATCAAGAGTTGCATGCTCTTCTGACTGAGCCAGCCAGGGATCCTGTCATACGTATTTTTTACCTTGTAATGATAACTGTAAAGATTTACTCTTTTTAGGGGTGCCTGGGTGGCTCAGTCAGTTAAGCTTCCGACTCTTGGTTTCAGCTCAGGTCATGATTTCAGGGTCCTGAGATCAAGCTCTGCCTTGGGCTCCATGCTCAATGGGGAGTCTGCTTCTCTCTCCCACTCCCTCCCCCCCGCCATGCTCATGCTCGCTCGCTCTCTCTCAAATAAATGAATCTTTTAAAAAAAGATTTACTCTTTCTTTCTTTTTTTTTAAAGAATTATTTATTTCTTTGAGAGAGTGTGAGCACAAGCAGAGGGAAGAGCAGAGGGAGAGGGGCAAGCAGACTTCCCACTGAGCGTGGATTCCAACTCAGGGCTCAATCTCAGGACCTCAAGATCATGACCTGAGCTGAAATCAAGAGTCGGAAGCTTAACCTTAACTGACTGAGCCACCCAGGTGTTCCAAAAAAAGATTTACTCTTTTTAATGTCAAATATGCAATATGGTAATATTAACTATAGTCACTATGCTGTACATTATATCCCCAGGACTTATTTACTTTATAATTGCAAGTCTGTACCTTTTGACCCCTTTCACTCAATCTCCACCAAACCACCAATCTGTTCTGTGTATCTATGAGCTTATTTTTTTTTTTAAGATCCTACATATAAATAAGATCTTGCAGTGTTTGTTTTCTCTCTTATTTCACTTAGCATTATGTCCTCAAGGTCCATCCATGTTGTCACAGGCAGGATTTCGTTCTTTTTTTACCTTTGAATTGTCTTCCATTGTATATATCTACCACATCCTGTTTATTCCTTTATCAGTGGACACTTAGGTTGTTTCCATATCTTGACTATTGTCAGTAATGCTGCAATGAGGTATGTATGTGGGGGTGCAGATATCTTTTCAAATTAGTGTTTTCATTTTCTTTAGATAAATACCCCAAAGTGGGATTGCTGGAACATAGGGTAACTCTATTTTTAATTTTTTGAGGAACCTCCATACTGTTTTTCCATAGAGACTGAACCAGTTTACATTCCCATCAATAGTGCACACGAGTTCCCTTTTCTTCACATCTTCACCATCACTTATGATTTCTTATCTTTTTGATAATCATTCTAACAGGTGTGAAGTGGTATCTTATTGTGGTTTTGATTTGCATTTCCCTGGTAATTGGCAACATTGAGCATCTTCACGTACCTGTTGATCATCTATAAGTCTTTTTTGAAAAAAAAAAAGTCTATTCAGATCTTATACCTGTTTTAAAGTTTATATATACATATATGTATTTGAGTAATCTCTACACCCGAAATGGGGCTTGAACTCACAAACCCTGAGATCAAGAGTCGCAGCCTGTTTGTCCTAATCTTATGCCCATTTTAAAATCAGGGTTGTTTTGTTTTGTTTTTCTGCTCCTAAGTTGTATGAGTTCTTTATCGAATTTGGATGGTAACTCCTTATCAGATACACGATTTGCAAATACCTTCTCCCATTCCGCAGGTTGCTGTTTCGTTTTGTTGATGATTTCCTTTGCTGTGCAGGTTTTGAGTCTGACGTAGTCCCGCCTGTCTATGTTTGCTTTGTTGCCTTTGGTTTTGGTGACAGATCAAAACCAAAAACCAATTGCCAAGAATGATGTCAAGGAGCTTGCCGCCTATGTTTTCTTCTGCAAGTTGTATGGTTATCTTTTTTAATGACTCCAGGTCTTCATTATAAGTTTAATCAATATACTCATCACTGCATACAGTGGATATAGGTTTTAGCTAGACATCAGCAACTCCACACATCTTGTCTAGTCTAGTTCGAAGTTGCGCTCCTTTGCCTTTTCCCACATATTCCTGAAATTCTTCCTCCCCTCAGGGGGCTTGCTACTCACCAGCACTGTTATTTTCATCTCTGTCATTCCTGCTGTCCTTGGCCTTTCCTGGCTAGCTCTTCTCTTTAGACTTTTTTCTTCCTTTCCTTTCCTTTCCTTTCCTTTCCTTTCCTTTCCTTTCCTTTCCTTTCCTTTCCTTTCCTTCTTTTTTCTTTTCTTCTTTTTTCTTTTCTTTTCTCTTCTTTTCTTCCTTTTCTTTCATTAATTAATTAATTCATTCATTCATCCTGGTCTCATTTGTCTTCATTTTCCACTGTTGCTTTAACATTTATTTACTTTTGGTCAGTAAACCAGCCAACCATATTAAACCTTCAATAGGTTTCTTCTTTAGCTTACCTTGGCTTTTTTGCTATTGCTTCTGCTTGTAAATTTCTTTCAGTCAGTTGTTGGGGGTGAGATAAGTATCAGATCTGTAGACCCTGGAAAGGTGTGGTGTTCACATACAGGGTGTAATTCTAATGCCATGGGATGGTGTGTTAGGGTTCTCCAGAGAAACAGAACCAACGGAAGATCTGTATCTCCATCTCTGTCCATATATCTGTATATCTGTATCTATTATGGAGGCTGAAAAGTCCCAAGATTTGTAGTCATTTAGCTGGAGACCCAGGAGACCTGATCGTGTGCTTCCGGTTCAAAGGGCAGGAGGCTCAAGACTCAGGAAGAGCTGGTGTTTCAGTTGGAGTCCTAAGGCAGGGGGAAAAACCAATGTCCTAGCGTGTAGGCAGTCAGGCAGGAGAATTTCTCACTGACTTGGGGAGAGTCAGCCTTTTTGTTCTATTCAGGCTTTCAACTGATGGGATGCGGCCTACCCACATTAGGGAAGGTGATCAACTTCACTCATTTTATCAATTTAAATATTAAACGCATCCCGAAACACCCTCACAGAAATACCCAGAATTGTTTGATCAAGTATCTGGGCGTCTCGGGGCCCAGTCAGGTTGACGTGTAAAATTAACCATCACAGACAGTTACCAACAGTCCTGCCTTAGAGAGTTGACCTTACTCAAGCTTGACCTCTATGTATAGGTTGAACAAGTAGCACTCAAAGAAAGGTATTTGGATGCAAAATGGAGATTTTTAGTCTTCCCTTCTGAAATCTTACCCTTCCAACCAATAAATGATAGCAATGCTTTCGGATTCATAAGTAGGATTCGCCCCTTTAGATCATACCTCTATTTCTCGAATTAGAATGTAGGTCATCCAAGAAGAACTGTACTGAGGCACTATTAGGCAATACTAGCTTGTAGTGCAGTTCTTTAAACTAGCTTTTCTACTAGGTTCAGGTAGGATTTAACGTGGGTGGGAGGGGCTGGGGAGAAGGAAAGAGAAGAACGCTTTGAGAAGGGGAGACTCGAATGCAGCACTCTTAGCTAAAGGGTATGGTATGAGAGATGAGAAAAGGAAGATTTAAGGTTAAAATTTGCTGCCCTCTTTAAACACAGAGCTTTAATTTCTTGAGACTGGAAAGTCCCTTATGTTAATATGCAAGATTGTATCACTAAAATTACTTTAAGGTATGATATAGCATAGCTCAGAATAGATAGTTTTCCTTTTCATGTTTATGCCTCAAGGGTAAAATGGGAAAAAAAAAGACTCCTAAGGAAACTCCATACCATGTAATTAAAGGATATTCTTTACTAACCATCCTTTACACGTTATTTATTATGATAACCATTGCCTATCATATCTAGTAGTAAAAACATAGTTTCTAGATTATTAAAATTTCAGGGATTTTAAAAAAACCAATAATCAGAGAAAATGCTATGTCTTTGTGTAGTTTAGGTATTCTTTCCTATATTTATTTTAATATAGAAATGTAGGTATGTCCAGAAAACTCAATGACTCCACACATGAAATTATTTCTTACTAATGCGAAGCCCACTGTGGGGCTAGAAACTCTCCAAAGTGGTTCCCCTTTCCCAGCAGTGGCTCATAGAACCAGGCTGAGTGGCTCCATATCTAAATACGTGACATCCTTGGTTGCCCTGAAAGAAGAGTGAAGAGAACTCTCACTCACTCTTAAATGCCTCCTCCCATAAGTGACACGTATCATCTGTGCTTGTAACCCACTGGGCTTAACTAGACACATGGCCCAGCCTGAAGTCTTGGAAATATGACTCTGCTCTGTGCCCCAGGATAAAGGAAAAATGGGTATGGGTGAACACTAGAAATCAGTGCTACATTACTTATAGAACCAATATACCTCATCTAAATTTCCTATAAAGTGAATTTAAGTAAATCCTATTTGCCTTTCAGCTGCATGTAAAAATCAAAGTTATGCTATTCCAGGAAAAATGTTTACCTGGACTGATATTTTAGGATATTTCCCTTTGTTTTTACAAAACCACATTAAAGGTGCCTGGGTGGCTCAGTCTATTAATTGTCTGACATTTGGTTTCAGCTCAGGTCATGATCTCATGGTTGTGAGATCGAGCCCTGTGTTGGGCTCTGTACTGAGCATGGAGCTTGCTTGAGATTCTCTTTCTTCCTCTCCCAGCCCTGCAACTTGCGCTCTCACTCTCTCTCTAAAAATAAATAAATAAATAAATAATTAAAAAATTAAAAACCACATTAAGATTTAAAAATCATTAGAGACAAGAACATTTATGCTTCTGAATACATGATAGTAGCAGAAAGCTATCACAACTAGAAATGAAGAGAGATTACAGAAATCATATTTTTAAAGATACTGGGGAGCTGTAGAAGCCTGTGAGATTAGAAGAAATAAATTTTAGAGAGAGAAGTGGCTGAGGCTGCTGACCATTTTCTTGCCTGGGAGCATTTGCTGAGTCTGGACAAAGGCTGTCCTAGGAAAGTAAAGGGGGAAACCAGAATTTTTTATATCCATGATGGATGGCATGGACAAATTAGAATCTACATGGTCATCAAACAGCCATTTTCTTTTTTTTTTTTTTTTAAAGATTTTATTTATTTATTTGACAGAGAGAGGGACAGCCAGTGAGAGAGGGAACATAGGCAGGGGGAGTGGGAGAGGAAGAAGCAGGCTCCCAGTGGAGGAGCCTGATGTGGGGCTCGATCCCATGACACCAGGATCACGCCCTGAGCCGAAGGCAGACGCTTAACGACTGAGCCACCCAGGCGCCCCAAACAGCCATTTTCTTTCACAGGATATGTGTTGAGTGCTGGGGAGTATTAGAGGCTGAGTCACAAAGACGGAGAGAAATTAGCTTCAGACGAAGCCATGCTAGGGGAAGGGGCATGCAAAAAGATGTTTATTTATCTAACTCTATCTATCTATCTATCATCTATCTATCTATCTATCTATCTATCTATCTATCTATCATCTCACTTTTAAAGTATTTGCCAGATATTGAACCTGGATGATGTGAGAAGCGAAAGAGCAAAGCACCAAATCTCTGAAGGCCAGAACTTTAAAGGTGGAGGATACAGAGACAGAGACCCTCTAGTCTCTCAATCAAAATTGTAGGAAGGCCGTGCTTAAGAAATGGGCTGGGCAAGAAACACAATATAAGATTTCCTAAAGTCTCTTTGTACTAAGGAGACAGAGTTCCTCTGAAGGGTAGTGTCAGGAGCAAACACCAGAAGGCCTGGTCCTCAAGACATTTGAAACCACAGATGGACTGAGTCTAAGTAAGTGTGTGAGCCAGTCTCAAACTAGCACCATTCTTAGTTGGGTTGAGATGATCAGCTCCTCACTTTGTCTGCTTAATAGACAAAACCACAAATCTCTTTGGAGGGAGAAAGAGCAGCAATTTCAATCTCTATGGCTTTTTTGTATACAGTGGCAATTATATGATACCAAACTATGAGATATGCAAACAAATATAATTGACCAAGAGGAAAAGTAGGCAATAGAAGCAAATCACCCTGATTTAGAGTTAGCAGATATGGACTTTATTATAAACATTTTATAATAGAAGAAAACATAGAAAAAGTATATGAAAAGATAAAGTATTTAAGCAGAGCATTGGAATTTTTAAAAGAGAAACAACTGAGAATTCTAGAAATATTAAGTACACTCTCTTAAATTAAGACCTCATTAAAAATGTTTTACATATGGGGCACCTGGGTGGCTCCGTTGGTTGAGCGTCTGCCTTGGGCTCAGGTCATGATCCCAGGGATGGGATCTAGCCGAGGCCCATGTCGAGCCCTGTGTCAGGCTCCTTGCTCAGTGGGGAGCCTGCTTCTCCCCCTCCCTCTGCTTGTGCGAGTGCTGTCTTTCTCTGTCACATAAATAAATGAAATCTTTTAAAAAAAAGTTTTACACAGGACTAGAAAAAGGAAAAGACAGCATTAGTAAATCCAAAGACAGGTCAATAGGAAATACACCAATGTAAGTACAGGAAAAAATAAATGGAAAGAATAAAACTGAATCCAAGAGATGTGAGGGATAGAGACAAATGGTTTAGCATTGTGTATTAAAGTCATATAAAAAGAGAAGTGAGAATGGGTCTGAAGTGATATTTGGAGAGATGATGACTGAGAATCTTACAAAATTGAAGATATATATGTCCAAGAACCCTAGTGAACTTCGAGCAGCTTAAAAACAAAAGACACATCTTTGCAAACCCAGAGAATATCTTAAAAGCAAAGGGGGGAAAAAGACACATTATACTAAAAGAAGAAAGAATGGATTTATGACTAACTTTTCAACAGAAACTATGGAAGTCAAAAGAATATAATTATATCTTTCAAGTTCCAAAAGACAAAAAATAAACTAGCTAGAATTCTAACCAATAAAAATATCCTTCAAAACTAAGGTTAAATGGAACAGAATAGAGACCCCAGAAATAAACCCACGATTATACGGTCAATTAATTTATAACAAAGGAGGTAAGAACATACAATGGGGAGAGGACAATTTCTTCAATGAATGGTGTTGGAAAAACTGGACAGCCACATGCAAAATAATGAAAGTAGATGACTGTTTTACACCATACACAAAAATTAACTCAAAGTTGATTGAAGACTTGAATATGAAACCCGAAACCACAAAGCTCGTAGAAGAAAACATGGGCTATAGGCTCCTTGACATCAGCCTTGGCAATGAGTTCTGAATCTGATACCAAAAGCAAAGGCAACAAAAGGAAACATGAATGAGAAGAACTACATCAAACTCAAAAGCTTCGGCACAGGAAAGGAAATCCTCAATTTTTAAAATGAAAAGGCAACCTACCAAATGGGAGAAAATGTTTTCAAATCATATATCTGAGAAGAGAGTAATATCCCAAAATATATAAAGAACTCATGCAACTCAAGAGCAAACAAAATAAAACAAAACAATCTGATTAAAAAATGGGCAGGGGATCTGAATAGACATTTTTTCAAAGAAGACATACAGATGGCCAACAGACACATGAAAAAATGCCTAACACCGCTCATCCTCAGGGAAATGCAAATCAAAGCCACGATGAGAAATCACGTCACAACTGTTAGAATGACTATTATCCAAAAGAGAGGAAATAACAAGTGTTAGTGAGGATGTGGAGAAAAGGAAACCCTTGTGCACTGTCAGTGGGAATGTCAACTGGTGCAGCCGCTATGGGAAACAATATGAAGATTCCTCAAAAAATTAAAAACAGAGCTACCATATGTTCCAGGAATTCACTTTTGGGCATTTATCTGAAGAAAATGAAAATGCTAATTTGAAAAAAATATATGCTCCTGTATGTTCATTGCAACATTATTGACATTACCCAAGATATGGAAATAACCTAAGTTTCCATCAATAGATGAATGGATAAAGATGTGGTATGTATATGTGTGTGTGCGTACACACAGTGGAACCTATATACCATTCAACCACAAAAAATGAGTGAAAGCTTGCCATTTGTGGAAATATGGATGGACCTTGAGGGCATTATGCTAAGTGGAATAAGTCAGACAGAGAATGACAAATACCTTATAATCTTATTTATATGTGGGTTCTAAATTGTTCCGTTTTTTAGAAATAAGAAATTATTTAGAATTAAATATTTCTAAATAATTATTTAGAAATAAATAAGATTTATGTGTGGGTTCTAAAAAACAAAACAACAAACAAACAAAAACAAGCTCGTAGGTACACAGAACGGACTGGTCATTGCCAGAGGGAGATGGGGTGGGGAGTGGGCAAAGTGAATGAAGGGGGTCAAAAGGTACAACTTTCAGTTATAAAATAAGTAAGTCATGGAGATGTAATATATTAGCACCATGACTATTATTACTATACTATATTGCATATTGGAAAGTTGCTAAGAGAATAGATCTTAAAAGTCCTCATTACAAGAAAAAAAAATGTAATTATGTGTGGTGATGGATGTTAACTAGTCTTACTGTGGTGATCATTCTTCAATGTACGCAAATATTGAATCATTATTTTGTACACCTGAAACTAAGATAATGTTTATGTCAATTATACCTCAGTAAAAAATAGTTAAAAAGAAAAATAGGTTAACAAACAAGAGATTTTGTTTCTAGCAAACACATACTGTGAGAAAGATGAAAAGTTCTTCAGGTTACAGGAAAATAATCCCAAGTTACAAGCACAGAAGTATAGTAGGAGTGAGCACATAAGAAAGGGTAAATATGTAAGAATATTGACTACTTAAAGCAGTCTTATGTCTTAGGGAGCTTACTTTTAGAAGGAAGATACCTGGTAACAATAGCACAGAGTGGGAGGGGTATGAATGTGATGGAGTGGAACTGCTGGAAATTTCTTGCCCTGTTTGAGAAGGAGACTGTAATAAGTCAAGGATACATATGCACATTTTTCATGTAGCCACTAAACCACTAGAAGGACAATACAAATTGATATAATTGAAAGCTAACAGAGGATATAAAATAGAATATTAAAAAATATTTGATTCAGAAGTAGGCAGAGGAGGAGAAGAAAGGAACAAAGCACAGACAGAATGAATAAAAAACAAATAGCAAGATCACAGACTTACAAGCAAACCAAATTAGGAATGACATTAAATAGGAATGGACCAATCACTCCTATTAAAAGACCACAATTGCCAAATTGGCTTTTAAGAGGACATGGCTCTATGCTGTTTACAAAAGATGCATTTTAAATATAAGAATACAGACAAATTAAAAGTCAATAGATGAATAGAGCTGTGCTGTAAATGCTAACCAAAAGGAAGCCGGTGTGTCTATATTAATGTGAGAGACTTTTAAGTAGAAATATTCCCAGAGACAGAGACATTTCATAATAATAGATGGGTCAACAGAAGACAATAAAAAATTGACTTGTGTGCACCCAGTAACATAGCTTTGAAATATATAAAACAAACAAAAAATGACAGAACTGAAAACAAATTCAAAACTGAACTTGGAGATTTCAACGCCTGTGAGTAACTGATAAATCAAAATAATAAAACACCAGTAAGGATATGAAGGATTTATACAACACTGTCAACTAACTGGACCTAATTAACACGATAAAACAGTACACCCAACAACTGCAGAAACACGATCCTTATCAAGAGAGATTAAATTGTATATAATAAATCAACTTTTAGTAAATTTCAAAAGCCTGGTATTTCAAGAGTACACCTCTGATTGTGTAGTAGTAAACTAAAAATCAGCAATAGAGATGTAACCAGAATATCCCAACATTTTTCAAAATTAGGCGATCTCCTTTTAACTGTTTTCAAGAAATTAGCTCAATGCCCAACGTGGGGCTTGAACTCACACCCCAAGATCGAGTCTCATATTCTGCTGAGCCAGCCAGGTACCCCTAGGCAATATACTTTTAAATGATCCACACTCCAGGGGCACCTGGGTGGCTCTGTCAGTTAAGCGTCTAGCTCTTGATTTTGGTTCAGGTCATGATCTCAGGGTCCTGGGAACAATCTCCAAGTTGGGCTCTGTGCTCAGTGGGGAGTCTGCTTGAGGATTCAGCCTCTCCCTCTCCCTCTGCCCTGCCCCCAACTCATGTTCTCTCTCTCTCAAATAAATAAATCTTAAAAAAAACAAAAAACAAAAAACCAAAACCCACACTCCAAAGGAGTATTCATGTTAGAAATTAGAAATTATTTGACCAACGACGAGCACCATTGAAATTGGAAGGATTATTAGAAATTTTTATCAACAGCTATATGCCAATAAACTAAGCAATCTGGAAGAGATGGAATCCTTCCTGGAAACCTATAAACTACCAAGATTGAAACCGGAAGAAATTGATTCCTTAAACAGGCCGATTAATTATGAAGAAATTGAGTCAGTGATAAACAACCTTCCAAATAACAAAACTCCAGGCCCGGACGGTTTTCCTGGGGAATTCTACCAAACATTCAAAGAAGAAATAATACCTATTCTCCTAAAGCTATTTCAAAAAATAGAAACAGAAGGAAAGCTACCAAACTCATTCTATGAGGCCAATATTACCTTGATCCCCAAACCAGGCAAAGACCCCATCAAAAAGGAGAATTACAGACCAATTTCCCTAATGAATATGGACGCCAAAATCCTCAACAAGATACTTGCTAATAGAATCCAACAGTACATTAAAAGGATTATCCATCACGATCAAGTGGGATTCATACCTGGGATGCAAGCGTGGTTCAATATTCGCAAATCAATCAGCGTGATACATCATATCAACAAGAAAAGACTCAAGAACCATATGATCCTCTCAATCGATGCCGAAAAAGCATTTGACAAAATACAGCATCCTTTCCTGATTAAAACCCTTCAGAGTGTAGGAATAGAAGGTACATTTCTCAATCTCATAAAAGCCATCTATGAAAAGCCTACTGCAAATATTATTCTCAATGGGGAAAAGCTGGAAGCCTTTCCCTTAAGATCAGGAACTCGACAAGGATGCCCACTCTCGCCACTATTATTCAACATAGTACTAGAAGTCCTTGCAACAGCAATCAGACAACAAAAAGGGATCAAAGGTATTCAAATTGGCAAAGAAGAAGTCAAAATGTCTCTCTTCGCAGATGACATGATACTCTATATGGAAAACCCAAAAGAAGCCACTCCCAAACTATTAGAAGTTATAGAGCAATTCAGTAACGTGGCAGGATACAAAATCAATGCTCAGAAATCAGTTGCATTTCTATACACAAATAACGAGGCCGAAGAAAGAGAAATTAGGGAATCCATCCCATTTACTAGCACCAAAAACCATACGTTACCTTGGAATTAACTTAACCAGAGACGTAAAGGACCTATATTCTAGAAACTATAAATCACTCTTGAAAGACATTGAGGAAGACATAAAAAGATGGAAAGATATTCCATGCTTATGGATCGGAAGAATTAACATAGTTAAAATGTCCATGCTACCCAGAGCAATCTACACTTTCAATGCTATCCCGATCAAAATACCAAGAACATTTTTCAAAGAACTGGAACAAACAGTCCTTAAATTTGTATGGAAACAGAAAAGGCCCCGAATCTCCAAGGAACTGTTGAAAAGGAAAAACAAAGCTGGGGGCATCACAATGCCAGATTTCGAGCTGTACTACAAAGCTGTGATCACAAAGACAGCATGGTACTGGCACAAAAACAGACACATAGACCAATGGAACGGAATAGAGAGCCCAGAAATGGACCCTCGGCTCTTTGGGCAACTAATATTTGATAAAGCAGGAAAAAACATCCGGTGGGAAAAAGACAGTCTCTTCAATAAATGGTGCTGGGAAAATTGGACAGCTACATGCAAGAGAATGAAACTTGACCACTCTCTCACACCATACACAAAAATAAACTCCAAATGGATGAAAGACCTCGATGTGAGACAGGAATCCATCAAAATTCTAGAGGAGAACATAGGCAACAACCTCTACGACATCGGCCAAAGCAACCTTTTTCATGACACATCCCCAAAGGCAAGAGAAACAAAAGATAAAATGAATTTATGGGACTTCATCAAGATTAAAAGTTTCTGCACATCCAAGGAAACAGTCAGAAAAACTAAGAGGCAGCCCACGGAATGGGAGAATATATTTGCAAATGACACTACAGATAAAGGACTGGTATCCAAGATCTACAAAGAACTTCTCAAACTCAATACACGAGAAACAAATAAACAAATCAAAAAATGGGCAGAAGATATGAACAGACACTTTTCCAATGAAGACATACAAATGGCTAACAGACACATGAAAAAATGTTCAAAATCATTAGCCATCAAGGAAATTCAAATCAAAACCACACTGAGATACCACCTTACGCCAGTTAGAATGGCAAAAATAGACAAGGCAAGAAACAACAATTGTTGGAGAGGATGTGGAGAAAGGGGATCCCTCCTACATTGTTGGTGGGAATGCAAGTTGGTACAGCCACTCTGGAAAACAGTGTGGAGGTCCCTTAAAAAGTTAAAAATTGAGCTACCCTATGATCCAGCCATTGCACTACTGGGTATTTACCCCAAAGATACAGACGTAGTGAAGAGAAGGGCCATATGCACCCCAATGTTCATAGCAGCAATGTCCACAATAGCTAAATTGTGGAAGGAGCCGAGATGCCCTTCAACAGATGACTGGATTAAGAAGTTGTGGTCCATATATACAATGGAATATTACTCAGCTATCAGAAAGAACGAGTTCTCAACATTTGTTACAACATGGACGGCACTGGAAGAGATAATGCTAAGTGAAATAAGTCAAGCAGAGAAAGACAACTATCATATGATTTCTCTCATCTATGGAACATAAGAACTAGGATGATCGGTAGGGGAAGAAAGGGATAATGGGGGGGTAATCAGAAGGGGGAATGAAACATGAGAGACTATGGACTATGAGAAACAAACTGAGGACTTCAGAGGGGAGGGGGGTGGGGGAATGGGATAGACCGGTGATGGGTAGTAAGGAGGGCACGTATTGCATGGTGCACTGGGTGTTATACACAACTAATGAATCATTGAGCCTTACATCGGAAACCGGGGATGTACTGTATGATGACTAACATAATATAATAAAAAATCATTAAAAAAAAAAAAAGAAAGAAATTATTTGACCAAATTTAAAATGAAAATGTGACATATGAAAACATATGTATTCACAGGAAAGTTTATAACTTTAAACATAAATGTTAAAAAGGAAAATTAAAGACCTCTGTGATTCTTGGGGCGCCTGGGTGGCACCGCGGTTAAGCGTCTGCCTTTGGCTCAGGGCGTGATCCCAGCGTTATGGGATCGAGCCCCACATCAGGCTCCTCCACTGTGAGCCTGCTTCTTCCTCTCCCACTCCCCCTGCTTGTGTTCCCTCTCTCACTGGCTGTCTCTATCTCCGTCGAATAAATAAATAAAATCTTAAAAAAAAAAAGACTTCTTTGATTCTAACTGAAGAAAGTAGAAGTAGTAAATTAAACCCAATGGGAAATAGAAGGAAGAACAATTATAAATATAAGTTCAGAAATCAATGAAATAAAAAGCAGATGCACTACAGAGAATAATAACCAGTTGACTTCTGGAAGAGGTTAATACTCCTAGCAAGAATGATCAAGAGAAAACAATGAAAGAAGAATTGCCAGTATCATAAGTTAAAAGGGTATATCCATAGAAATTATATAGATATTTAAAAGATAATGAGAGAATATAATCAACAGTGGTATACCAATTAATTAACAGCATAAAGGAAATGGGAAAAATCTTTAAAAAAATACAGCTAACAAATATTGATACAATAAGAAGCCTGAATATTTCTATAATATTAAAGAAATTGTATCTATAATGTAAAAACCTTCCCACCAAGAAAATGCAAAACTCACATCAGTCCACTGGTGAATTTTCCAAAAATCTAAGAAAGAAATAACACCAGTTTTGCAAGAAAAATTTCAAAGACTCAAGAAAGAGGGGAGTCCGCATAATTTCAATACCAAAACCTGGCAAGGATATTACAAGAAGAGAAAATTACATTCTAATATTTCTACTGAGCCTAGATCCAAAAATTATTTTAAAGATATTAATAAATCAAATCCAGCAATATATAAAAAGGTAATACATCATGACCAAGCAGGGTTTAGTCCAGGAATGCAAGGTTGGTTTAACACTTAAATCAATATAATACATCACATTAACAGAATAAAGTACAAAACCCATATGATAATCTCAATAGAAGCAAATATTAAAAATAAAAAGCATTTGACAAAATAAAGCATCCAGTTAGGATAAAAACTGTCAGCAAACTAGGGATAGATGAGAATTTTCTCAATCTGATAACCCTAGAATTATAGAATTTTGAACACTTCCTGCCTGCAGTAGAAAGAGTACAAGGATGTCTATTCTCATCACTTTTATTCAGTCTTTATATTGGAGGTCCTGGCCACTATAGTAAGAGAAGGAAAAGTATTAAAAAATATATAGATCAGGAAAAAAAGAAATAAAGCTGTTTTTATTCAAAGATGACATGACTTTTTATACAGAAAATCGAAATACTCTATAAACTATTAAAAGGTGAGTTCAGTATAGCCAGGGAAGCAAAAATCAGTTGTATTTCCAAGTACTAATGACAAACAAACCAAAATGTAAATGATATGCCATTTACAATAGTATTAAAAATCATAAAATACTCAGGAAGAAATCTAATGAAAGAAGTGAAAAGCCTTTATCCTGAAACCTAAGGAGATTTTCTGAAAAATTAAAAAGACCTCAACTAAGAGGTATATCTTGTTTCTGGATTGGAAAACTGAATATTGTAAAGATGTTGATTCTTCAAAAATTGATTGATAGATTAAATGCAATCTCAAATGAAATTCTGGTGTTTTGTTTGTTTTGTAGGATAGCCAAGCTGATTCTAAATTTGATGTAGATACAGGTCTCCCTATTTTCCAAAAGTTTGTGTCACACCACTTGGCTCTTATGAAAGACCTACATTAGTATGTTAATGGATTTTTTTCCCCCATAAAAGTAAAAATCCTCTTTGGATTTCTTTCAGTTAGCAAAAACAGGTACTAATGTAGGTCTGTTGTGAAAGCAAAGTGGCCTAATGCGAACTCCTACAAAGTCTCAGATTATACAGCAGCTTGGCTTCCAGAAGGTTTCATAGGAATGCTGTACTTTAAGATGGCAGGGAAACTTGTGTAGCCAAGCAGATTATAAAATTAAATGGGAATGCAAAGGAACCTAGCAGTCAAAAAAAAAAAAAAATCCAGAAGAATGAAAACAAAGGTGGAGAATTGATTACAATCCCAGATTTTAAGAGCTTCAGTAGTTAACATACTGTGGTACTAGTGTTAGAGTAAACAAATTATAGGCCAAATGAACAGAAAAGAGATTCAGAAATATACTCACACTTGTAGAATTACTTAATTCCTAACAAAGACACCATTGCAATTCTGTGGGGGAAAGGATAGTGGGTTTATTTGGCCCCCAAAATGATGCCAAGATAATTGTATATTGACATGGCAAAAAAATGAACCTTGACCTCTATTTCATACCATCTACAAAAAAACTTACTATATATCATAGTTGTAAATGTGCAGAGAAGACATAGGATATCTTTATGATCTTGGAGTAGGAAAAGATTTTTTGCACAGGACACAAAAACACTAAGCATAAAAAACCCGAATACCGATAGAAGATATTGATACTGCAATGAAGGATATATTCTTCCCCCCCAGGTTTAAAAAATGGGCAAAACACTGGAATAGCCACCTCACAAGAGCATTAAGCATATGAAAAGATATGTATCAGGGGCGCCTGGGTGGCACAGCGGTTAAGCGGTTAAGCGTCTGCCTTCGGCTTAGGGCGTGATCCTGGCATTATGGGATCGAGCCCCACATCAGGCTCCTTCGCTATGAGCCTGCTTCTTCCTCTCCCACTCCCCCTGCTGTGTTCCCTCTCTCGCTGGCTGTCTCTATCTCTGTCGAATAAATAAATAAAATCTTTAAAAAAAAAAAAAGAAAAGATATGTATCAGGAAATACAAAATACAATGGCAGTGAGATTCTTCTATGGACCCACAAGAATGGGCTAAAATTAAAATAGTAACAGTACCCAGTGTTGACAGAAATGTGGAACATCTGAAATTCTCATGTGTTTAGTGGGTATGTACACTGCTACAACCAGTATGGAAAGCTGTCACTACTTACTAAACTAATATGTCCAGCAAACTCACCCCCCAAACATATACTCAAAAGAAATGAGTATATGGACATACATATTTCTCTCAACCTCGAGGGCACGTACACAAATGTTCATACCCCAAACCTGGAAATAATCCAAATGTCCATTAACAGGAGAAGGAATAAACATCTTATGGAATTTTCATCTGATGGAATTTGACACAGAAACAAAAGAACAGACATTATGTTGAGCAAAAGAAGTTAGCAAAAAAGAGCATGTGCTGCATGATTCCATTTATTTATTTTTTATTATTTTTTAAGATTTTATTTATTTGACACAGAGAGAGAGCACAAGCCGGGGGGGCAGCAGACAGAGGGAGAGGGAGAAGCAGACTCTCTGCTGAGCAGGGAGCCCGATGTGGGACTCGATCCCAGGATCCTGAGCTGAAGGCAGATGCTTAAACGACTGAGCCACCCAGACGTCCCACATGATTCTATTCGTATGAAGCTTATAAACAGGCAAATATAATTGTAAGTGATAGAAATTAGAAAAGTGGTTATCTGTCATTGAAGGGTTGACTGGAAATGGCCATGAGAGAACCTTCTAGAATATTCAATAACTTTAAGTAATGCTTGCATGGGTGTATACATATACAGAATTTTATCAAGAAGTACACTAAAATCATGCTGTGTATGCCTTTAGTGTGTGTATAACTCAATAGGAAGATAAAAACAATTCTGAGAAAGACAAAGATATTTAATGGAACCTACTCTTCACTACTTTAAAGCAGGAGGCAGCTCAGATTATCTGTAAAGGTTCAGATAGCAGATATCTTAGGCTTGCAGGCCATTTTCTCTGTTATAACTATATAAATCTGCTGTTGTGCCAAAGCAGATACAGACAATATATTCTAATAAACTCGATTTACAAAAAACAGCTTACCAACTCCTGCTTGAAAACGTTAGCAAATATACCACCCCACAGTTAAAATAAGTCACAAAATACAAATCCTTCTTCTGTAATATGAGATTATTGTGGTAAACTCTCTTGTAGCCCAAATATAGTATGATTGGTTTTTTTTTAAGATTAAAAAAAAAGTTTGTTTTTAAGCAATCTCTACACCCAACGTGGGGCTTGAACTCACAACCCAGAGATGAAGAGTCACACAATCCACTGACTGAGCCAGCCTGGCACCCTAGTATGATTGTTTTTGAAGTCCTGAAAGTAAGGTGTTTGTTTGTTTGTTTGTTTGTTTTGGTAAAGATGAAAAGAGGTGCCAAGTAATCATACTAAAATAATTGTAGAATATCTCTCCCACCTATCTCTCTTTCCCATTCTCCTTTCTTACTAAATCAGGAATGAATTTTCACTCAGCCTTAGTTTAACAGATACTTCTGGGACACTCATTATACAATATGTACTATGTTAAGAGCTAGGATGTAGTGAAAATCAAGTTGTTTATGATTCCTGGTCCTCAAGGAACTGTCTGATGAGAGTCAGAAACAAGCAAATACACAAAGAAGTTACTATGTAGGTGTTGTAAAGAAAAAGAAATTGGCAAGTTAGAAGGAATAGAAAGGGCATAATTTAAAGATGGAGTTGATCAAGCAGACTTCTCTAAGATGGAGTCATCAAATGTGAGGCCTAAAGAATGAACAGAATTCATCTTCCTGAATGGTGAGGAATATGGGGGAGGCAGGGAGAGCACATCATGCAGAGGCAACAGATGGTGCCAAGGCTGGAGAAGGGAGAGCTTAGTCCATGAAACTAGTATGCCTCGCATGCAATGAGCAAGAAGACAAGTGGCAGAGATGAAAATGAAGTGGTGGGTCAGGCCCAGACCACACAAGGTACTGGGTTATAGGAAAGAGTTTAGACCTTATTCAAAATGCAGTGGGAAGTCATAGACTGGTTTTAAGTAAGTGAATGGCGTGGTCTGATTAACATTTTTTTTTTTTTTAGAATTTTTTAATTTTTAAGTAATCTCTACAGCCAACATGGGACTCGAACTTACATCCCTGAGATCAAGAGTCACATGCTCCACCAACTGAGCCAGCCAGGTGCCCCAACCTGATGAACATTTTAAAAACATCACTCTAGCTCCTCTGTGGAGAATTATGGAGAGGGCACTAAGATGGCAGGGACATGTAGAAGACTACTGTGGTGATCCAGTCTAGAGATGATGATGATGGTTTGAATAGGAGGAGAGAATGAGAGAAGTGAATGGTTTGTGATATATTTGGGGTGTAAAATTGATAGAATGTAGTGATGGACTCGGGGAAATGAGAGAGAAAAAGATTTGGGGATTAAGGAAGTACAAAATAATCACTTAGGGAGTGATCAGCTGAGTTTACTAGAGATACATCATTAGGTTGGAGACATTGATTTTTCATCTATACCAATCAGTTCAGTGGTGTGTTTTCTCCAATTTGTGTGAGAACAGATAGACGGTTGGGGTTCGTCTCAGGTGGGGTTCGGTGTATTTGACAGGGGAGAGAGAAGCATGGCAATTGCTACAGTGTTTGCAAAGGACTTACCATATTGAGAATGACTGAAAGTATCTATGTACATAAAGAAGTAAAGGCAAGAGGGGCTGATGGGCAAAGAGAAAGCCAAGGGGTTGTGGATGGGGAATCTTAATGAGAGGAAAGATGGCGGAAGAGCAGGGTGATGAATTGAATAAGTTGAAAGTAAAATAGTTTTATTAGAGAATGGGATGTCTGATCTGATTTTTTTTAAGTTGCTGAGGTAGAAAGTTCAGTGAACTAGCAGCTCAGAGTTTTGGATGGGTCATCCAATATATGTTGACATTGTCTAATACAATGACAGGAGTTAAGGTGGGCTGGAAGATTGGAAGTCAGGTGTTGAAATCTCAAGTGAATGAAGAGAAGTGACAGCGGATGACAGTGATGAGGAGGGAAGTGTGATTCAGCTGAATGGTTTGAGTCTCAAGAGAGAGGGGATATTTACAAGAGGAAGCAGATTCAATGTCTGCAAGGAGGCAAACATTGACCCAACTACCAAACCTGAGGTGAGAATAAGCAGTTTCTGCTTAAGAGGCCGGGGTGGGCGTGGGGATGGTGTTCTCAGCAGCCCCTGGGTTTCACTGAGGCAGAGACAGGGAGAGGGTGTGGAGAGCAGAGGTGAAGGCACAGGAAAGTTGGTTGAGCACAGAGCAGCATTTCCAAGGGCATAATGAAGTCCAGAGTTGGGTCACATGGAGTGTGGATGAAGTAAGCAGGTTGGGAATGAAAGATGACAAGATAAAGGATTTCTGGAGAGGCTTTATAGCTGGCAGAAGATTTACTCCTGGATGGTTCTTGGAAGAAGGTGGGCACTTCGCCTAACACTGAAGTCTGAAATGTTTTTTTTGGGTTTTTTTAAACAACAAATTGGGTAACTGTTTGGGTCATTTTCATTTTGAGGCTCTCTTTTCATTTTAAAGTTGATAATAAAAATGCACAATAAATTAATAAGAACAGAATTTCTGCTTAGGATGACAAAAATGTTTGAGAAATGCATGATGGGAATAGTTGCACAACACCGGGAATGTACTGCATGCCACGCAATTATACACTGAAAAAATAGTTAAAATTGGTAAATTTTATATGATGTATATTTTACCACACACAAAAAAAGCCCCTGCAACATTTAGTAAAGTTTGTAAATGAGCAGCCTCTTGGCCAAATCTGCTCTCAGACATGTTTTGCTTGGCCTCAAACTGTTTTGGCCATCGTGTGTGTACAAAAAAATGAAATTAGAACACATTTAGAATCTAGAGATTTTGTATAAAATCCCTCCTAAAACTGGGCTGCCCAGTAACTGGGGACACACATTCCTACGTGGGTACAACCAGTTGGAGCCAAGGAAGGCCTGGTCCCCCTTACACGAAGCCAGTCTCCACCACCTGCACCGTGTTCTTGTCGGCACTGAGGTCTAAGCTCTCCTGGCGTTCAGCCTGGTGCTTGCCCTGTTGCTTCTCTTTTCACAACTCACAGAATGGTCAGATCGTTTTAAAGCTCAGCCTCCATGAAGATGAGCAAATGCAAGGTAGACTGAGCAGGGCCTTGTGTTTTAAGAAAAGAGGGAGAAAACACATTTCTTGGTGGAAATGAAGCTGCGTGTTTAATGTGTAAACAAGGTGTGTCCCAAGAATACAGTCTGGCCAGCTCTAGTTATTTTTATTACCTGCCCTACTCCGGAGGGTGGTTGTGTTTGCCTCCCTGATTTATAGAAACCGTTTTTTACTTTAAGTTTTAAAGAATTCGTGTAAAGCAGACAACCTAACACAATCTGAAGGTCATAGAAAATCTCTGAGTTTCAGCACGTCTTTGGCTAATAAAAGTACTACAGCTTTGCGACTTTTGAGAATATCTGTGAGGCATTCATTAATTCATGGATGAACTACTGTTCTCAGTATTTGTTCATATGAAAACAGTGTTACATATTCTGGTGTTGTGTGTGGGGGGGGTGGGGAGAAAGGTGTCACGTACATCTCTCTTATTCATTGGCACATAAAGGCAGTGTTTGTGCCAAATCGATCACTAAGAGATGAGAACATTAAATCATTGTGTGTCAACATGGCTGTGAACAAAAAAAGTTCTAGTACACAAAATGGGCACGTACTGTCGCCAGAAAAAGTGCACTGGCTTCTTTTTGAAAGTAAAAATATAGAAAACACCAGATATTCTGGCACTGTGATTGACTCTAGTCTAAAATACCCTAACACTTCTAAATTTACATACAAGGCAGTTTGACTTTTTTTTTTAGTTCTCTTCCTTTTGGATGAACTTAACTTTTGGACATCTTTGCTTGGCAATCACAGTACATTGAATTACCATAGCACTGGGTGAGAGTTGAAAACGACACTTGATGAGAATGAAAAATGTCCAGTTTCTACTTAGAAATAGAGGATTGCGCCAGGACCTGTCAATCACGGGCTGACGTCTCTCGGTGTCCTGGGACATGAAGGAGTATGCCCAATCCCAGGCTAAGTCATGCATAAGCATGAAGGCTGTATTCGTTGCCTAGAGCTGCTATAACGAGATACCACAAACAGAATAAACCACAGAAGTCTGTTCTCTCTCATGGTTCTGGATGCTGGAAGTCAATAATCAAGGCGTCAGCAAGGCCATGCTCTGTCTGAAGGCTCTAGGAGAGAATCTGTTCTATGCCTTTCTCTGCTTCTGGTATCGCCAGCAAACCTTGGCATCCCTTGGCTTATAGACACCACTCCAATCTCTGCCTCCATTGCCACACTGCGTTCTCCCTGTGTGTCCTTATCTATGTCTCTTCTCTTTTTTTTTTTTAATTTAATGATTTTTTATTATATTATGTTAGTCACCATACAGTACATCCCCGTCTTCTCTTTTTATAAAGACACCACTCATATGGGCATAGGGCCCACCCAAATGGCCTCTTCTTGATTTGATTGTGTCTGCAAAGACCCTACTTCCAAACTGGTCACACTGTCAGGAACCAGGGCTTAGGACTTCAGTGTATCTTTTTGGAGGACACAATTCAACCCATAACAGAGGGACAGAACGGTGGTCAGACCATGATCTTTCCTTAGACTCCGGCCCAGCATATCTCACGACAGCCATGGCTGTCCTACTTTTCTCCCCTCCTGCTGGGTTTCTGAGCCAGCTCCTGCTTTATCTTTCTATTCTGGCAAATTAATCAACGTCTGTCAACTTTCGTCCATTTGCACAGGTTCCTGTTTGTGACAGGTCTCCCTTGTAGCCTGCTCTCCCCTTACTGCAGACCCTGGAAGTAGGATGCCCAGAGTGGAAGTTGGAACCCCATTCCTGTGAACGTCTATCAGTCATTTCCCTTGCCTTTAATTCTTCCCCGATGCTGCTTAGAGTTTCTGTTGTC
This sequence comes from Ursus americanus, assembly GCF_024610735.1. Lineage (NCBI taxonomy): Eukaryota > Metazoa > Chordata > Mammalia > Carnivora > Ursidae > Ursus > Ursus americanus. Next base: position 24,278,483 of record NC_142158.1, on the reverse strand, counting down.
TTCACTTACACATCTTGCTGTTCTGTTGCCTGTTCATCGTTCTCGTTCACCCAATTGTTGAAACCCAGTCTTGAGGAAGTCCAACTGTTTAGTCTCTGGGCTCACATGTGGGCCACTGAGCACAGCTTACCTCACCACCTTGCTCTCCATTCTCTCCAGAGACCATTCATTCCACCTATAAGCTCCTTACAACCATGGCATCACCGATTTCCCCCACTCACACCTCTCTCTTCAACTCTTAATTTACAGAGAAAATACATAGGTATTCTCTAGTTTCAGGCCACCAAATTACAAATTAGCCTTGATCAGGACCCACCACCTTTCTTCCCACTTGCGACAAAAGAAGCTAAGTCCATCCCAGGTTGGAAGCTGCTTCCCACCTCCTCCTCTCCCCCATCCCTGGATGTGATCTCTTCCTGTCCTCTAAAGATTTCTGTGCCTTTCTAGCATTTCTCCTGCACTTTTGATCCCCATCTCCTTCATTTGCCCTTCTCCATCAACATTTTAAGAGTCTCTTCCATTTTCTATTAACTAACAATCCTTCTTTCGCCCGGAAGTCCTCCCTTAACCTGATATTCACATTTGTTTTTAAAAATTAATTACAATATGCTTTATTCATATGGTCTTTTACAGGTGATTACCTTCAGTTTTTATTCTCTCTAGCTCTTCCCTGTCTCAGGTAAACTTCTTGAGTTATCCGTATTTGTGATCTACGCCTACTCACGCACATGCGTTCTTAGATCCAGTGGAATCTGTCAACCTACCGTTCTGATCATTAAAGACTTGCTTGTAGCTGAATCCAAGGACATCTTCTTGTCTTTTACTTCTCCTGCTCTCTCAGTAGCACATGACACACTTTTTGCTTTCTACTTGTTGGCTTCCAGACACCTAGAACTTCTGGTTTTCCTTATAACTTATGGATGTGTCTTCTCATTCTCTGCTGGTTTCTCGTCCTCTCACTGCCCCATAAGTATGGTGTTTAGTGTCTGCCGTTGGCCATCTTTGTTCCTCACTCCATGCAGTTTCCCATGAGATTTCTGCCACACTCGTGAATTTACATGACAATTTCCGAGTCTGTAACTGTAGATCAGGTTACTCCCCACAGACTCCTAGTCACATAACCAGCTATCTACTGGACAACTTCACTTAGACGTCCTATGGGCACCTTACACGCACCATGTCAAAAATTCAACTCATGCTCTCTACTCCCCAGCACCCCTCTATCTTGTGTTAAGCCCTGGGTTTCCTATTTCATTTAACCCTGACCCTGTTTACCCCCACCAGAGACTGGGTGTCATCTGTAGCCCATATCCTTTGGGCCTGACCACTCCAGGTGCTCCTCCTTGTTTCCAGTGGCCTGTATCTGTGTGGGGTTTTTTGTCGTCGTTTTGTTTTGTGTGAGGAAAGCAAACTTTTTAGGAAGCAATAGAAACTGTTCTGCCTTGAGCAGAGCAGGCTGGAAATGTTGGGTCAATGACTCATGGGAATTGGTTTATACGTTCCTCAGCTCCTCAACCTCTTGGCTGGGATAATTCTGAGGCATTTGTTTTTTAACATTTCTTTTTAAGATTTTATTTATTTCTTTGTCAGAGAGAGAGAGAGAGAGCGAGAGCACAAGTAGGGGGAGTGGCAGGCAGAGGGAGAAGCAGGCTCCCTGCTGAGCAAGGAGCCCAATGTGAGGCTTGATCCTAGGAGCTTGGGATCAGAACCTGAGCCCAAGGCAGACATCCAACAGAGGCACCCAGGCGCCCCCGTTTTATATCATTTCCTAGGATTTGTCCATGAGTTCATGGTACAGTTGGCTTGATAAGGCACTCTTTCCTGGCTACCTTTCCTTCTCCCTACCACTTCCTCTCTTTCCTACCCATATTCCTTGTTCTCCTTAAATGAACTACTTGCTCTTGAATCCTTGCCTTGAGGTCTGTTTCTGGGGGAAACCAAAGAAAGACATCATCCTTCTTTCTACTCCTTTCTTTTCTTTTTCCAATTACCAAATTCTATTAATCCTACCTCGCAATCATCTTGAGACGCTCCTCACTTCTCTCCAGCCCAGCTGCCACTAGCCTGGTGCCCACCTGCCATCACCTCTAGCCTGGATCACTGCAGTGGCCTCCTACCTGCTCCCTTCAGTATTGTCCCCCTGCAACCCTTCTTCTTCCGTCCAGCAGTGATCTTTCAAATATGCAAATCTGAAAAAAATCAGGAAGTAAACTTTTCAGGTGTCAACTTAGAATTGAGAAGCTGTCCTTGACGATTCCAGAGCCCTAGTAAAAGGAGCACACTGTCATTTCCCTGTTAAAGCACTTCTCACCCTGTACAGGAAATACCTGTGTATACTCAGTTGTATTCTTCACCAGACTGTAGACTCTCTAAGGATAGGAATGTTGTATTTGGCTTTCTCCTCTTTTCCTTTCCTTTTCTCTCCCCATCTTTGTTGTTGTACTCCTAGATTGTAACTCCTTGTGATAGTTAGTCTAGCTAAAGTTTTGTCAGTTTTGTTTATCTTTACAAGAAGCCAGCTCTTAATTTTGTAGACCTTTTCTATGATTTTTCTGGTCTCTATGCCATTCATTTCTGCTCTGATCTTTGTATTTTCTTCTTTCTGCTAACTTTGGGTTTGGTTCTTCTTTTTCTAGTTCCTTGTGGTATGAAGTTAGGCTGTTTATTTGAGATCTTTTTCTTAATGTCGGCATTTAGTGCTATAAACTTCCCTCTTAGAACTGTTTTGCTGCATCTCATGAGTTTTGGTATGTCGTGTTTCCATTTTCATGTATTTCAAGGTATTTTTTATTTCCCTTTTGATTTCTCATTTCACCCACTGTGTCCTTACTGATTTTCTGCCTTGATGATCTGTCCAGTATTGAAAGTGCGGTATTGAATTCCCCTACTATTATTGTATTGTTGTCTCTTTCTCTCTTCAGCTATATTAGTATTTGCTTCATATATTTAGGTGCTCCAGTGTTGAATGCATATATATTTACAATTACTATACCCTCTTGATGAATCGACCCCTTTATCCCTATATCATGGCCTACTTTTATCTTGTTACAGTTTTGACTTAGAGTCTATTTTGTCTGATACAAGTAGAGCTACTTCTGCTCTCTTTAGGTTTTCATTTGCATGGAATTTTTTTTAAAAAAGATTTTATTTATTTATTTGAGAGAGAGAGACAGAGCACAAGCAGGTGGACAGGAGAAGGGAGAAGCAGACTCCCTGCTGAGCTGGGAGCCCAATGTGGGGCTGGATCCCAGGACTCTGGGATCATGACCTAAGCCAATGGCAGATGCTTAACTGACTGAGCCACCCAAGCACCCCTTCATGGAATGTTTTTTTTCCAGTCCTTCACTTCACTTTGAACCTGTGTGGTTCCTTCAAGCTGCAGTATCTTGTAGGCAGCAGATAGTTGGGTCTTCTTTTTTTCACCCGTTCATCCACTGGAAGTCTTTTGATTGGAGAACTGAATCCATTTACATTTAATGTAATTATCAATAAGTAAGGGCTTACTAATGCCATCTTGTTGATTGTTTTCTGGCTGTTTTGTAGTTCCTTCGAAACTTTCTTTCTTGCTGTCTTTTTGAATTGATGATTTTCCATAGTAGTATGTTTTGATTCCCTTCTGTTTACCTTTATGTATCTATTACAGGTTTTTGCTTTCTGGTTACTATGAGGCTTACATAACATCTTATCATTGTAACAGTCTATTTTAAGCTGATAGCAACTTAACTTTTCGTTGTTGTTGTTGCAGTTTTATATCTTTATTTGATAGTCAGCAATTAGTTCTCATCCACACTAACGGTCTGTAGATTTTTGAAAATGGTTACAGGTATATAGGTAACCAATGTATAAAGCTTGTTTGGTGAGCCTTCATCCTTGTTACATTTGCTGGACAATGGCATATAGATAAGGTATAGCACATTCCTTATTCCTTTGGCCCCGACAGCTTTGTTGAGCCTGGTGTCAATGAGCACATCTGGAGTTCCTCTCTCCTTTATAGCAAATTTCCAGATCTCTTTGAGGGGCACGCTTCTTGAAACTCACTCCATGGGTGCACTTGTGAATATTGATGGTGTACTCTCTGGTCACTACCTCATTGATGGCAGAATGGCCCTTCTTCTTGCCACCCTTCTTTGCAGGAGCCTTTCTGCTGGGTCCAGGTTGGAAAGGAAAGATAGCAACTTAAATCTGATTACATACAAAACTCTACTCTTTCACTCCCCCTCATTTTATGGTTTTGATGTCACAATTTACATCTTTTTTATATTGTGCATCCAAATTACTGTGGCTGTAAGCTACAACAGTTATAAGCTTTAATATTTTTGTGCTTTAACAGACATAAGCTTTGGTACTTTTGTCCTTCAACCTTTATACTGGAATGAAGTGATTAACACACTACCATATTATAGTATAGTATTATAGTATTAGACTGTTCCGAATTTGACTATGTAGTTACCTTTACCAATGTATATTTTAATATATTTTCAGGTTATTAATTAGTGTCCTTTCATTTCAGCTTGAAGAAGTCCTTCAGTATTTCTTGAAAGTTAGGTCTAGTAGTGATGAACTCCCTTAGCTTTTGTTTGTCTGAGAAAGTCTTTATTTCTCCTTAATAGCTGAAGGACAGCTTTTCTTTTCTTTTTTTTATTATTTTTTTAATAATAATATTTTTTATTATGTTAGTCACCATACAGTACATCCCTAGTTTTTGATGTAAAGTTCCATGATTCATTACTTACGTGTAACACCCAGTGCACCATGCAATACGTGCCCTCCTTAATACCCATCACCAGCCTATCCCATTCCCCCACTGCCCTCCTCTCTGAAGCCCTCAGTTTGTTGAAGGACAGCTTTTCTGAGTAACGTATTCTTGATTGGCAATTTTATTTTTCTTTCAGTGCTTTGAATATGTCATCTCCTCCTCTCCTGACCTGCAAGGCTTCTGCTGAGAAATCTTCTGACAGCCTTATGGAGGTTCCCTTGTAAATGAGGTTTGTGTGTTTGTCTTTGCTGGTTTTAAAATTCTCTTTGATTTTAGATAGTGTTATTATAATCTGTCTTGGATTTGAGTTGAATCTCTTTGGGGACCTATGAGCTTCATAAATTTGGATGTCCAGATTTCTTGCCATTTGGGAATTTCTTAGCCATTATTTCTTTAAATCATTTTTCTGCCCCCTTTTCCTCCCTTCTCTTTCTGGTAATCCAGTGATGCATAGATTATTTTTCTTGATAGTGTTCTAATGATTCACATAAACTCTTTTTACTCTTTTTTTTTTAAGATTTTATTTATTTGAGAGAGAGAAGGAGAGAGAGAGAGAGAGAGAGCGCATGAGTGGGGGGCGTAGAGGGAGAAGCAGACTCCCTGCTGAGCAGGAAGCCTGACACAGGGCTTGAACCCGGGACCCTGGGATCATGCCCTGAGCTAAAGGCAGATGCTTAACCAACTAATCCACCCAGGCCCCCCCTCTTCACTCTTTTTCATTCTTTTTTCTTTGTTCTTCTCTGACTTGATTTCAAATAACGGGTCTTTGACTTCTCAGCTCCTCTCTTCTGCTTGACCAAGTCTGCTGTCAGTGCTCTCTATTGCATTTTTCATTTTATTCATTGTATTCTTCAGCTCCAGACTTTCCGTTTTTCTCTCTCTTTTAATTTTTTTTTTGATTTCTGTATCTCTGTTAAATGTCTCATTTTACTTGTGTATTGTTTTCTTGAGTTCATTGAATTGTCTGTCTGTATTTTCTCGTAGCTCACTGAACTTCCTTTAAACAACTGTGTGAATTCTTTATTGGGCAAATTGCAGATCGTCATTTCTTTAGGGTTGGTTACTGGAAAATTACTGTGTTCATTGGGCGGTGTCATGTTTCCTTGATTTTTCATGTTCCTTGAAGTCTTGTGTTGCCATCTTCACATTTGCAGAAGGAATCACCTTCTGCAGTCTCTACTGATTGTCTCTGGGAGAGAAATACCTTCTGCCAGCCCTGCTAAGCATTCTGAGACTCTCTCAGACATTTTCTATGGATACACATGCTCCACTGCTCCTGTTCTCTCTTGGTGGGTGGGTGATGATTCTTAAGATCGTGTTCTTTCTCCTGATCCTCCAAAGCCCAGCTGACTGCTGACAGCCTCGCATTTGCCTTCTCTAGGGCAGTGCTGAATGCTGAAGTTTTTGTGCTTTTTCCCAATCCTGCGGATTTGGGCTGGCTTTCTGTACTTGCTCACTAGCTCTCGGCAGAGACTTGCACTCCTTGACCTTGGCAGTGTGAACAGGGAGCTGGCCACATGGTGGTGGTGGTTGCAGGGTGGCTAAGGGTGAGCTGTGCAGAGTGTTGAGGGTACCCGTGGGCCGGCTGGGGGGACGCACAAGTGAGGCATCCCCAGTGGTTCATGGTGGGGCTTCTTGATGGGGTCCACATGACCGGATCTGCATCACTTCTGCCCTCCAAGAGCCCTGGCTGCTGTTCTCCCAGCCCCTCCTGACCCTTCAGTCGTGCAACACATCTCCATAGTCTAGATGGGGCAAGACGGAATGGGGCCTCTTTGGCAGCATCCTGCCTAGGTGGGGAAGCCAGGCACGCCGTCACATGCCCCCACTTTCCTTGTGAAGAAGTCACTGGCAAACGAGGTCTCTCAAAGCTGAACTGTGCCACTGTGGGGGTAGGGTGGCGGGTAGAGTGAAACTGTTCTTATCCTCTTCAGTGTATCCAATCTTGGATTTTCCTCCAACAGTGTGTTGGAACTTGTTTGTTGGACTCCTGGACATACACAAAGTGCCCTCATTTGTGGGTGATGGTCAAAATTGGTGGCTTTTTTTGGTGGGGGGAAGACAGCGGAAAACTTTTGTTCCTCCATTTCACTGTTACCTCTCCCTGCATTTTATGTTTAGTAATGCAGATTGCCACAAATATCTAAACTTTTTGGAAGAAAATAATTTTCATTCCAATGTAATGGGGATTTTGTGTGGTTTCATTCAACACAGACTCAGGTTCCGAGCCTTTGCTCCTTGGAAATACGCTTGGAACTCTGCTGGAAAATGTTCGCTTTCTCTTTTCTCTATAATATTGATACACCTGTCACATTCAAGCAGGGCCCATGATTAATCTTAACGTGCAGGTGTTCCTAACCGAGGCTGGGATGTTTGAATTTGCTTCATTCTATGCAGTCTGTTTTAATTTTGATTAATTGCCATCAGGAATAATAACTCCTCAGGGCAGATCATTAGGAAGCTACAAAATCGATGACGTTTAGCTACAGGATATGTAAAACTAGTCACCACCACTGAAACCATCATAGATACCCTTTCAGTTGCATGCACAAGGAATACTTCGGTCATTCCAACTGGATTTCAGGAACAAATTGAAATTGAATTGGAAATGCTTTTTCATAAATAAGTTAGCTTTCAAATTTGCCTTTTTTTGCCCCCCTCAATAGATTTTCCTAATTTTGACATGAAAATCACTAACCACAACCGATAGTCATGGATGGTAGGGAGAAGATGCTTGAGATATATGCTAGGGAACATATCTCAGCACATGTCCGCAATAATTAATTGACAGATCCATGAGCTTCTAATGTGTACACAAGGAAGGACCTGGGCTTACTGCTCATTCCCCACCTGAGACCAGTGCCATTGTTGAGGCACTGACTGGTTCACTTTGTGGCTTGATGCACTAGGCTCTCAACTGCCTCTAGTGTCCTTACCTCTGGTGTAGTTTCCTCTTGGCCCACGCGTACTCAGCTATGTGCTCTTTCCTAACTAAAGCCAGCTCCTGCCTTTGCACCTGACTCACTATGCCTGGAATGCTCTTACCCCTCCGTTTCATCTGGTTACCTCATACTCAGTACTTCTCTTAAATGTCACCTATTCCAGGGGAAGCTTTGTTGCATTCCTGCCCTTGGGGGCTCTTCTCTGTGTCCCATTCCATTCTGGGCCATTTCTACATAACTGCTGTTGTATTTTATCATCACTGAATGTCCGTCTCCTCTTTTAGACTGTGAGGTCTCTGAGGGTGAAATTTCTGTCTTGTATCTCTCTAGCCCCTAGTTCAGCGGATCCTACCCTTTTTTGCTTCACACCCCCTTTGAGAATCTGATGAAAAGGATAAACTCGCTCTCTACATGAACAACTCTGAATTTTGCAAATAATTTCAAGGAATTCTGGGATCCTCTAAATCCATCTGTGGACCTTAGAAGTGCGTGGACCCCCAGTTAAGAAGCCGTGTACTAGCTCCTGGGGACATCAAAACAGTGATCACTTAACACATGCTCACTGTGTGTCCGACATTGTTCTGTGCACTGCACGGGGTCCGCCCATTTATTACTTACCGCAACCCTGTGAGATGGATATTCGGATTACCCCCAGTTTCAGGATGAGGAGACGGAGGAACAGCATAGAAGTAAGTTGCTCATGACGATCCCTGAGCCTGCACTCCCCACTAGCCTGCCCTGTCAGCCACAATCCTGCCTTCCTCCGGGCCGCACCATGCTGCACTCCACCTATCGGGCACTGCAAACTGTCTTTTGAATGAACCATAGAATGAGCAATAGTAGTATATACACCAGAACCTATGAATAAGGTTAAAATCATGCAGAAAAGAAAGAGGCTTAGCATTCAAATGGTTGGAGCCTCCTCAGTAGAGTGGATAGCATAGAAGGTAAGCTACACCCAATCTCCATTTAGCTTTAAATATAGGGAGTGCGGTGGGGGGGAAGGGCGCCTGGGTGGCTCAGTCGGTGAATCATCTGCCTTCAGCTCAGGTCATGATCTCAGGGTCCTGAGATTGAGCCCCACAGCGGGCTCCCTGCTCAGTGGGGAGTCTGCTTTCCCCTGTCCCCCAGCTTGTGCACTCTCTCTCTCAGATAAATAAATAAATACAATCTTTAAAAAAAGTATAAGGAGTGGGAAGGTAAAGAACTTCTATTGAATGTTTAATACACCCCTGACCTTGAGTTTGGGACTTCCTAAACAAACCGTATCCTACAGTAATGGTAACACAGCTTGGAATAAAATTGAATTTTGAGTCAGGTATTGACCTCGGGGAAGGACTGGATGGGAAAATAGAAAGTGCTGTGTTTTTTAAAGCAAGCACGAATAAAGCACAGTTTGTAGAAGCCTAACTAGCCCTGTGACCTCTCGGAGTGGAAGTTTTAGGGCTAACCCGGAGAAGGATTAAGGAGGAAAGGGTGGGCTAAGCTTCTTCTTTCTTTTAATAAAGATAAGCCTTTTGTGTATTTTGTGATAAGGAAGAGTTTTACAATTCCAGTCTGACGTGTTGGCCCTTCATTAAAGTGTGCCTCCAAAAGCACTTCTGCTCTGGTTCCAGAAAAGCAGGAAGGGAAGGTGGGAATTAAAGAGAAGAGAGATTTGTTTATTTGTTTCTTGTGTACTGAGTTTGAGAAGTTCTTTGTAGATCTTGGATACCAGTCTTTTATCTGTAGTGTCATTTGCAAATATATTCTCCCATTCCGTGGGCTGCCTCTTAGTTTTTTAGACTGTTTCCTTGGCTGTGCAGAAGCTTTTTATCTTGATGAAGTCCCCAAAGTTCATTTTTTCTTTTGTTTCTCTTGCCTTTGGAGATGTGTCATGGAAAAGGTTGCTCTGGCCGATGTCAAAGAGGCTGCTGCCTGTGTTCTCCTCTAGGATTTTGATGGATTCCTGTCTCACATCGAGGTCTTTCATCCATTTGGAGTTTATCTTTGTGTATGGTGTGAGAGAGTGGTCAAGTTTCATTCTTTTGTATGTAGCTGTCCAATTTTCCTAGCACTATTTATCGAAGAGACTGTCTTTTTTCCACTGGATGTTTTTTCCTGCTTTGTCAAAGATTAGTTGCCCAAAGAGCCAAGGGTCCATTTCTGGGTTCTCTATTCTCTTCCATTGGTCTATGTGTCTGTTTTTGTGCCAGTACCATGCTGTCTTTGTGATCGCAGCTTTGTAGTATAGCTTGAAATCCAGCAACGTGATGCCCCCAGCTTTGTTTTTCCTTTTCGACAATTCCTTGGCAATTCGGGGCCTTTTCTGGTTCCACACAAATTTAAATTGAGCTACCCTATGATCCAACAATTGCACTACTGGGTATTTACCCCAAAGATACAGACGTAGTGAAGAGAAGGGCCGTATGCACCCCAATGTTCATAGCAGCATTGTCCACAATAGCTAAATCGTGGAAGGAGCCGAGATGCCCTTCAACAGATGACTGGATTAAGAAGATGTGGTCCATATATACAATGGACTATTACTCAGCCATTAAAAAGAACGATTTCTCAACATTTGCTGCAATATGGACGGCACTGGAGGAGATAATGCTAAGCGAAATAAGTCAAGCAGAGAAAGAATTATCATATGGTTTCGCTCATTTATGGAACATAAGAAGTGGGAAGATCGGTAGGAGAAGAAAGGGAAGAAGAAGGTGGGGGTAAACAGAAGGGGGAATGAACCATGAGAGACTAGGGACTCTGGGAAACAAACTGAGGGCTTCAGAGGGGTGGGAGGTGGGGGAATGGGATAGGTTGGTGATGGGTAGTAAGGAGGGCACGTATTGCATGGTGCACTGGGTGTTATACGCAAGTAATGATTCATGGAACTTTACATCAAAAACTAGGGATGTACTGTATGGTGACTAACATAATATAATAAAAAAATATTATTTAAAAAAAATAGAAGAGAGACAAATGGGGATTACCATGTGCCAGTAATCACACGAGATGATTCCAAGTAGAGTCTGTCCGCTAATCTAGCCTCTGGTTCCTACTGTAGTCAACGGTTTAAAAGTCAAATGTCAGGGGGTGCCTGGGTGGCTCAGTCGTTAAGTTAGTCTGCCTTCGGCTCAGGGCATGATCCTGGAGTTCTGGGATCGAGCCCCACATCAGGCTTCTCCACTGGGAGGCTGCTTCTTCCTCTCCCATTCCCCCTGCCTGTGTTCCCTCTCTCGCTGACTGTCTCTCTCTCCATCACATAAAATAATAAATAAATAAAAAATCTTAAAAAAAAAAAAAGTCAAATGTCAGGTAGGGAGCTGGCAGAAAAAAACAGTGGCAGGAGACTTTACTTGCTCAAAGAAACTTGCAGTCTTCTTCATTATTGTCCATGACCAATTTTAACCACAGTTGGAAAAGCCTAGAAGTGAGAAAATGCTCTTGGTGTCCTTCATTCCCCCATGGTTGCTAGGGCTGATCTTACTGTGTTCTGCATATCAGATTTAGGGGATCCATCTCTAGGTAAGCCTTGAACCACTTCTAGCCTGTGTGTCGAGGGGGCTCAGGTCTTCAGAGGGCCAGAGTCTAACCCTAAAGCTCCTGGGATATAAATCTATGTGTCTGGTGGGGAGGACAAGGGTATGTGACATGGGTCATTGCCCAAGTTTATGCTCTCACTGGGGCTCTCCTCAATGGTCAAGGTACTTACAACTCTATCTCACAAATTGTGGGGGGTACTTCTCCTGTCAGTCATTTTTATTGCTCTCACGCTTATCCAGATCCCTGACTCTGGATATGTTGGTGTCTCGGTGTCCATATATTTGGATTATAGAGGATGGTATAATGTACAAATGAACACAGGACTTTTTGGAACTAAATTTGGGAACACTTTCTGGTTTCATTTTTTTAATAATATAGCAAACAGTGTCCTAAAATGTTAGCAAGTCATTTTAAAATATTTGGCTGGAAATGTTTTTAACTTTTTCTAATATTAGCTTGGCTTTATAACTTAGCTGTCTTAAACTACAAGCAATCATCTAAAGGGGGCTAAATCAAGCCAGTTTTCCACGGAGTTACAATAATGGAGACTCTAATTATCCAGTCTGCATCTCAAGTTGTTTGTAATTCATTAAAATTCCTTTTGCCCCTTTTCAGCTGGATGCATTTCAGCGTTCTAAATTCTTGTCTCTTCCTGTTTCAAAAATGTAGACAGTTAATAGAGTATATTCATATCTCATTTGTTTGTTAATTTGTTTTTGTAATGATCTCTTTGTCCCTTCATTTCTCTAACCCATGGCTGTACCTATATTACCAGTTAAAATGCAAATTTTCGTAGAGGCTGGCCCCTACTGTTGATAGCAAAAGAATTTTGATCTTGCAAAATGATTTGCATTTGGATGAAGGATTCCCACCGCATGTATGAATTTGCACCTGGATGCAAATCCAGGGAGAGCGAGCTCTGTGGTGGACTTGGGGAGAGGGAGGTGGCGTCTTTGGGGTAAAGGAAGGTGTTACACTCTGTGAAGAATGCAACCCTGTGCTACAGAACAGGACTGAGACCGAAGCATTTGATTTTTGCTCTTTTGGAAGGTCTGCATAGGTGCGAAGCCTTAAGATGTTGGCAGGTTCGCCGCGGATCATCGGGGCAGTTGAGTTTATGTGAGTGTGTCCCTGGGCTTTCAAAGATCTCTCTGGGCAGCCTGACTAGGACAGGTTATCAGCTTCCCTGCCTCCTTGGTGGGGGTCACTCTTTAACTTGTATAAACACTTTATGGGAATGTGTATCTTTCATCACCACGGACCAGATCATTCTTGTAACTAGGCACCCAAGGAAGTCTCGAAGTATTCCTCCTGGGGCTGTGCAGGCTTGGAGCTGCTCATGTGACGTTTCTCTTTGCCTTTTCTAATGTTTGCTCTCGGGAGAGGATTATCCAGGGAATAGTTCGGCTTAGGCGTGAGGCTGATCCTTTCATTTCTTCTCACCCAGTGAAACATAGGTTCTTTAGATGACAGACCCAACGTAATTCCATCAGGAAGTGTAGACTCCCAGGAGGAAATATCAACAGTTGAGGATTACTGAAAAATGAGATACAGTGTGTTTTTTTCTTTGCACTTTTTAGAGAAGAAAGGACTATAATTTACACTAAATTCTGCTCTGTGTTTGAAAGTGTGAATTGGAGACTCTTGTGGAAACCATTGCTTGCCTCAAATCCAAAGGGTAATGAAGCTAGAAAGAACTTTTAAAACATATCCGATGACATGAATATTATTTTACAGGCCTGAATAAAGGGTGAGAACATGATTTAGATGATATGCGATAGCTCAGTATTTGGTTAATAAGCTCATGTAAAAATTAAATCAGGTTGTGCATTCTGTACTCCGTGCTTTATCTAATTTAGTTTTACCAGATAGGGATTTTCAAGTGTAGTCACTGTGGTTAATGTACAGTGATTATACCAGTTAAGGGTTATGCACCATAATAAGATAAAAGATACTAAAAAAAAAAATTTTTTTTTTTAGAGTAAGCTCTACACCCAACATAGGGTTCAAACCCCCAACGCGGAGATCAAGAGTTGCACACTTCACTGACTTAGCCAGCCAGGCGCCCCAAGGAGATAAAAAAATATTTGAGTTGATTATGAATTTTATCTAATTACATTGGTCCATTAAAAAAAAATACAGTGCCCATAGGTCAAATTGCAGGAGCATAACACCTACAGTTATTGCTGGAAATTCAAGAGCTAGCTTCCGAGTGTTCCCTTCATCTGTCCTGTGGAACATGGCATACCAAAGACCTTATTCTGCAAGTTTTTGGAAGATTCTTTTAACAGCCCTCTCTCTAAATTCCTTCTGCCAGAGTCATTCACTCTTTCGAAGAGTGACTGTATAATTTGGCCCTCGAACCCCTGGGAACCCTTGAAGTTTCGTTAAGGAGTCCTGAAATCTATATTTATACCAAGTATTATCAAGGACAGAATAAAGAATGTCCTGGCATATACGTACTATTTTTCATGTGTAAGTGGCTGTTGTGATGATTAATAAATACAAACTATGCTGATTTCATGGCAGCTTTTGGTCATCTCAATCCACAGAGACTAAAACAAAATGACTAGTATTGGGTAAAAAACGGGCTCTCGTACTTGAAAAGTTTAGAAACTAGTAGAAAACAGGAGTGGAACGTGTCACCAGTATGGCAAGTTTCCATTTCAGCTACAGTTCCTTGTGTGCCTCTGAACTCCCCATGGTCAAAGGAGTTATTCACTTCTCAGAATGATTCATGCTTATAGAACATACTGGTAACAAAAGTGTAGAGCATTAGGATTTGTGGAGGGAAAAGAGGGGGGCATATTCAAATGATCTGCTAATATGGAGTCTCTCTTTTTTTTATGCTCTCAAATTACCACATTGTGGCTAAGTAGATGACAGCTGGCCGCAGAAGTCTATAAACATTTTAATCCTGCTTTCAGCCAGCCAGGATCCCCTGAATCATAATTACGGAGGGGACTCCATGAACCGCACTCAGCCCCGCCCTGCTTCCCAAGCTGAGCCCCACTTGTCCTGCCTCAGGATCAATGCTGGGTCACAAAAAAGGGGTCATGAGAGCAAAGCCTGGTTGGGGGTGGGGGACAGATGCACCAGAAAGAACTAGACAAACTTATGGAGAGAAAAGTTCCTGCTCTGTGAAGGGTAGACTCACTCGCTGGCTGACAGCACGCAGTCATGAGTTCCCTCTGACAGAAACCAACCCTACCGTCTAACACTGGAATGTAAAGCACATCACGCAGGGGCTCCGGGCCGGCTCTGTCGGTGTGGCTCTTGATCTCGGGGCTGGGAGTTCGAGCCTCCCCATTGGGTGTAAAGGTTACTTAAAAAAATAAAATCTTGAAAAAAAAAAAAAAAAGGGCACAGGGAAGAGGAGGCATGTCAACAACCAGGAAAAGGTCCGCTTCCACTCCGAGCAGGTAAATAAATCCATTCATGTTACACACGCCACAGAAGTTTTTATTGTTTATCAATAATTACAGCTCTCTTTCATGTTTTCACACGCTGGGTCTAAGGAGGGAAGGGAATTGGGCCTGTTAACCTTCGTGTGCGACTGGGAAGCAGTTTATGGCTGGCCAGGTGCAAATGCCGTATCTAATCTCCCCTGTGTCTGTCGTAGGGCAGCTGCAGCAGTTGGAGGGAGTTAGGGAGCTATTAAATATCAAGGAAATGTTTGTGCCAGTATTGTCCCGTTTCGGGGTGGTACGAGAAATCCACAAATTGTTTTCCACTTAGAAGCACGACAGATATTACTGGGGAAAAGCCATTTCTACGAGATCCCAACAACGGGGGTGGGGAGAGGGGCGGGGGGCAGAGTGACCCACCTCAAGTTCAACGGGGCATTCGAGGCCCTTTCTCAGTCTCCTTCCTATAGCTGCAAAAGTGGTCTTCAGCCTTCTGCCTTACTACCGGTTCTTTGTGACTGTGGACAGGACACCAGGGTACTGAGAACCAAAGAGTGCTCACCTGGAAAACAAACACTTTCTTTAGTCCGGCATTGATGCCCGAGGATGTTTTAAAAGTTAATAATATAATTAGGGGTAAAGTAAAATGAGATCCTGAAGCGAGAGTGTAAGACAGAAGGAATGTGTGCATGAGTTGACTCAAACGGGGTGGTGCAATGCAGTATACACTGGCCGTGAGACTGTGGGCTGCGCGGACCCTAGGACTTCCTGGTGGCCTGAGTGGGGCCCCAGTTCCCTTGTCTGTACCACAAGGAGTTGATCACTGCATGATCCCCTTTGGTTTTACAAATCTATACTGAATGATACCACCTACCCAGCAGACACAATCTCAATGACCTAATCATGGAGACAAAGGCCAACACAGGTGCGACTCTTACCTATGGGCACATGTTGCAAAGTAAGACATTATAAGCTATGTACATAACTCGTCACGTTTGTACACCTTAAACTTACACGATGGTATACGTCAGGTATAGTTCAAGAAATCTGGAGTAAAACAAAGTGGAAGATGGTTTGTAAAGATACGCTGTAGTGTTCCAGCTTTAGCTCCATTCCGTGTAGTTTTCCTGCCCCCCTCCCCAATATTTAGATGAGATTACAGATGGCATCTGTAGCAGGTAGGAATTGCATTTGCTAAATGTAACAGAATCCTGATGGCGGAGGCAGAACCAAATAGGGGTTGTTTTCGTCACGACAAGGACTCCACAGTCGCACAGTGAAGGGCCTGCACAGCAGCCGACGAGGACATCAAGCCCCCCGCCTCGCTCCTTTTCCTTATCCTCCATCATTCTTAGGATCCCGCTCTCCTTCTCATGGCTCTAGCCTCTTTAATAAACATACTGGACACCCACGTGGTGCCTTGTGCTTTTGCCTCATTGGCTAGAACTGTGTCACATGACTGTTCCTACCTGCAAGGGATGCTGGGAGACAGCGTGCTGCAATTGAGCCCACTGCTTGGGTTGAACCAGACCTAGCCTCTGTCAGTAGGGAAGGAGGTGGAAGGGGATACAGAGTATGCAGTAGCAGTGGCGGCCCCAGGACTCTCGAGACATTCACAGATCCCGCAGGCTGGAGAGGGCAATAAATACATGGAGTGATGGCGTCAGAACACAGAAGGATCTTAGGAGAATGGAACAATAAAATGAATCTAACATGCACACAATTCAATAGGGTTAAAGTCTTACCCCTGAGTCTAAAAACATCAACAGTACATAGATAGAATGGGGGAAATGTTTCTTAATAACCCTACAAAAATATCTACTGATTTTCATTTACCACAAGAGTAGTAACAGCAATCAAAACAATAGTTTGTATTTCCTGAATGGTTACTATTAGTTATCTCCCATGTAGTTCTCAGGGTAATTCTCGGAGGTAGATTTATTATTTTTATTATCTCTATTTTATTTTATTTTTTTTGAAAATTGAGAATTATAAATAACTTGAGCAAAATCCTCCAGCTAGTAAGTGGGTAGGCCAGGATTTGAACGTAATGCCAGAACCCTTATTATCTATCTTTATATTATACTATTTCCCAAGGAAAAGTGATTTATTGTCTAAAAAAGCTAATTCAATCCTTAAAAAAAAGATTTTATTTTTTTACATCATCTCTACACTCAACATGGCACTCAGACGCACAACCCTGAGGTCAAGAGCCACGTGCTCCATTGACTGAGCCAGCCAGGCGCCCCAAAAGCTAATTCAATCTTGGACTGCATTAATAGTATCACAATATCTATGTCTGGGGAGATAACAGTCTCTGTCTCTGATCGAAACATTTTTGCAGCATTGCTCTTAACTCTGGAAGCCAGGTTCAGACAGATGGGAACTGCTAAGTCCTCCTGTACCCATGCCATCTTTACTTCAGTTTCAGAGGGTAAGAAGGATGCCCAAGGCCAACACCTCCACCTTGCTCTTGGCCCTGTCCCATGTCTTTCTGGAGCTCCGACAATGGACTCTTCTGTCTCCTCTACCTCCAACTTGTCATTTTCTTCCAATTCTTTTTTCCTCAGCCAATAAGTTTATTTTAAAAGTTTCCATCCTAAATAAATAGCCCTCCAAAACCTCATTTGTAGCACTACATACCTTTTAAACTATGACTTCCAACGAGTCCTTGTTAACCACACTTCATGAAAGAATATTTAACATATGCTGTCTCCACCTCACTTTCCAGTTATACCCTTTTCAATTTCCAACTATGTCAAACATCCCCAACAATTTTAAAATACAAGTCCATCCCCAGTGGCAGCCATCTTTGGAAGTCAAAGAAGCTGACTAACTGGGCACTTGGTGGAGGCTTGTATTTTAAGGGCTCATCATTTATCTGATATGCATCTTGAAAACATTCCTAAATCTGTTAAGAAGTCTAGTTTTCACAAATGTGTTCTACTAAGTCAGCATGACTTTTAATTCACCATGAAACGGTGAACCTAAACTCTGCAATGATTTTGTTGGCTTGCCGTTCACTTTTCTCATTATGTTATGCTTAACAGAAGAAATCTGACTATTTCTGTTCTTTTATATTTAAATGATTTTGGTGCCTGTGACCATATTTAACTTATATAGAAACAAAGGCATGTTGAATGATAAAGTAAATGAAAAATGGCTGTTCCATTTTTAATTATCAGTGGAATGAGCATTAGTGACATGAAGAATCTAGGAGAAGATCATCGATCGTCAGTTTGCATCTACCCCCATACTTGTCATCCCCCAGCACCACATCCTCTGGAGATGGAAGAGACCTGAGTCACTTTGGCAACAGAGTTTGGAAGTAGATAATTTCACAAAGGCTTGGAAAACCACAAGTTTCAATTGCAAGTATAATATAAGTACATTTCTAAACTCCACCACCTAGACTTTATTAAGAGCACTGGTGGTGTTGGAAAGTTCCAGTGCTGGCCAAGTTTAGCTCTTAGGACACTTCTGTATCCACTGGATTGGAGCAAACAATATTCTTCAAGAAAAAATTCTAAAATTTCCTAAAAGTAGAAGTAAGCAGTACAGTTGACCCTTGGACAGCATGAAGGCCAACCCCCTGTGTGGTCAAGAATCTGCATGTAACTTTTGACTCCCTAAAAACTTAACTACTAATAGCCTACTGTTGACCTGAAGCCTTACAGATAATAGTCACTTAACACCTATTTTGTATGCTATATGTATTATATATTATATTCTTACAATAAAGATAGAGAAAAGAAAATGTTATTTAAAAAATCCTAAGGAAGAGAAAATGCATTTATAGTATAAGACAGTAAAAAAATCCTCATAGAAGTGAACCCATGCAGTTCAACCCCATTTTGTTCAAAGGTCAACTGTAATGAATCTCTTATTAAAATACAAGAAATAATTTTCTACCAGATTATTTCTTTGGCTTTTTGTAGTTTCTCATTCTGGACCACTTGGAAGCACGATCAGCACAAGAAATTGCCAAAGGCAGGAATGGAGTGAGAGGCAGGGTCCGGGAGCAGTGGGGGTGGAGGGTGAGTAGCGGCAAACAAGTAGATCATTCTAGATTACAGGGGCCCCCCACAATATGATGGTTTGACTTATGATTTTTTTTTTTTTTTGGCTTCACAATGTACAAAAGTGATACTAAATCAGTAGAAACCGTGCTTTGAATTTTCATCTTTTCCCAGGGTAGTGATATGGGGTCTGATACTATCTTGTGATGGTGGGCAGTGGCAACAAGCTTTTGCTCCTGGTCAGCCACACAATCATGAGGGTAAACAGCCAATACGCTTACAATCATTCTGTACACACACACCCATTCCCTTTTTCAGTTTCAGTACAGGGTTCAGCAAATTACATGAGATACTCAACACTGTTATCATTTATTGGCTTTTAAAGTTGATCATCACTGCAGTCTGTTTTAGAAGAATACATAGTAGGGCAAGTTTCTTGTGTGTTTATTAATGCGGGACTCTTTCTAGCTTCTGTACGGGCTTGCAAAATGCGTCCCACGTATCGCCAACTTCTTACTCCATTTCATTCTCATAACAAATGTGGCTGTACTTCTCCCTTTCTCTCTCTTTCTCATCTTACGTCAGGAAGGGAAACTAATAAAGATCAGGATAAAAGTAAAGAAGTACATATATGTGGCATGGGGGAGAATCTTTGAGCCAGGAGATAGAAGACATCGGGCAAATCACATGCATGTGAACGTTTAAAGGTCTGAAATGCTGTTTAAAATCCAAAGACTAATCTAATAATATTCTTAAAAATGTTGAGTAATTCTATACAGATCTTCCTCAACTTACATCCCAGTAAACCCATCATAACTTGGAAGTACCCTAAGTCAAAAATATAGTTGATACACCTGGCCTACTGGACATCATAGCTCAGCCTAACCTCTTTAAACGTGCTCAGAACTCACATTAGCCTGGAAATGAGCAAAGTCATCTAACACAAAGCCTATTTTATAATCAAGTATTGAATTTCTCTTAAATCTCCTTCCTGTAACATAGGGGGAAAAAAATCAAGCTTTATACTGAGTTTCTAACCTACACTTAGGGCCTATATTTTAGTACATTTGGCCAAAAACATTATTCAAAAGAGTTAAGGAAAAAGAATAACCTTAAAGTCTTCCATAGGTACAAGTAACAGTTTAGGGGAACATTCTATTAAGCCTGTTTTCATAGAGGGGTCAAATAGCATGCAATTATTCTGTAATTGCCTTCAGCCCCTTGCTATATAATTATTCATTTGGTTATATGTGCTTTACAAATTAGTACCCCCAAAGATCTAAAAAAAAAAATTACACAGAACATGGTGATTATCCTTAGAGTTACATCGTTTCTCAAAGGGTAATTGCCATTTCATTTGCTAGGTCTGAATTCACATCATGACCTCATGGTAATCATGTACTTACAAAGTGACTTGCCTGGCTCTCGGGGGCTCAAAATATTATGTACAGCTCAAGTATGAGAAAGTGGTTGGGAACAGGTGCAGATCCAAACTGGTGAGTGCTGTGTGTTCAGACATGCCCCAGGCTGCAGAGGGCTCACAGTAAACAGTGTTGCATGCACACGTGTGTGTGCGCGCGCATGTGCGCACGCCTGTGTATGTGTAAACGTAACATCTGTGGGTTTCTCAGGTCTCCCAAAGGCCGACCAATTCACGGAGGAAAGCTTTTACCCAACCAAGAGTCATTCCCACTCCAAAAGCCACACACATTTGTTAGATTTATTGTAAGGTCAAGGGAAGAGAAATATAAATGTCTCACCTTCCTCTTAAAACCAAGAACAACAAAAGTAAAAATGTCTTTCATTAAATACAAGAAGTACACATTGCTTGGGAGGGAGAGCAGGAAAGAGACTACCTACGGTCTTGGAACATCACAGAGCTGTGTGTTTACTGTGAAGTCTGCCCTGAATGTACAGGCATTATAAAATGATATGGTTCCTGGAGGGAGTCGAGTAAGCCGCTCCTGGAGCCCAGACTGCCAAGTGCTGAAGCCAATGCCTACAGGCTTTCGAGAACCAATTGTTAAATACTCAGGCATCTTGCAAACAGATTATTAGACTGCTGGAATCTTGAACTCGGCCATGGTGGGAATATTTACACCATAGAAATTGGCAAACACTACAAGCCATTCTTTTCTTCCCCAGAGAACCAATTTACTAGCATACCACAGAGTTCAAATATCCTTAAAGGAACACTTTGCTGAAAAGTCCGTTTTGCTAATAATTCTTATGGGACGGGGGTCTCACTAGTCACCGACTCTTAGATTTTTAACCCTTCCCTGAAAGACTCCACGATGAGTTTCTATTTATCCCCTCCCTTCTCTTAGGCTCTTCCAAGCCACTCAAAGACTGTTACAACTGAACACTCCTCTGTAGGAATCCCATGTTTGAATATTAGTGTTTAAGAGCACAAGATTTGAATTTGAACCCAGATTAGACAGCGTGGGTTTGAATGCACAAGCCTGTATTTACTAGATGTGTGATCTGAACAATACTTCTCTCTTCACGCTTCCTTTTTCTCATTTGTGAAAGGGACATAGGTCTTACCTCATGGAGTTGGTATGGGAATATCTCCCTCATAGGGTTGTTGTGGGGATTAAATAAGTTATTATATGTAAAGCATTTGGAACGGTGGCCGTAGAAGGCCCCATGCATGTGTTTATTGTTGTATTTATGACTGGGAAGATTACCCTGTGTGCCTGGCACACGGCAAACACTCAATAAATGGAAATTGTGTCTATTTTTCTTTTTTGCAGTTCTGTTATTATACATTGGTATTTGGGTTAAAACATCTTTTTCTTCAGGGACTGGAAGGCTGATGTCTCCAGGGCCACAGCCTGGCTATTTAGAGGGTTCCTGTTGTCCCAGCTGATGCCATTTTCTGGGAGTGGACCTTCAGCTGTGCAAAGGAGCAAGCCCAGAGTAGGTGGGCCAAGACGAGCCTGTGGGAAAGGCAGGGCAAGGAGAGCCAGGTGACCTGTCCTGTCTTTGAACTGATAGAACTTACTGCCTGTAACACTTAGTCTATCAGAATGGCATGCCGTCATTCTGTATTTCCTTGGGATTTCATTTGAACCTAGGGTTCCACGGTAATAACACTGTCCCCTTTTGCTCCTCTGTGGTTGGGCTGGGATGAGCGGAAGTAGGGTGGTTCTGCCCCACCTCTTCCAAGCTGCTTCTCTACCCTTTCTCTGTCACAGCAGTCCTGTGTTCAATAGCAGTCTGACTTCAGAGAAGCCCAAAAGATGGGACAGAACCTATGGGACCCATTCCAGGGGCATACCAATGCCAATGGAAATGGGCGGGGGTGTCTCCCTGGCTTGTAGCCCTCCAGACAGAGCCAACTTGACATTCCAGTTCCTTGCTCCTGTAGACTAAGTCCCCCAGAGCCTGCAGGCAAAGCTTCTTTCCCTAAAGCTCAGTCTCATTAAGGGAGGAATTCTTAGCTCTGAAAAATACAGTACGTCTCGGCACGTGTGCAAATTGGCCGCTAGACGCCACAAAGGAAAACACATTCATGAAGGGAGCTATGTGACTGCTGTGGCCTCCAAGGCCCCATGATTGCCTGTTTTGTGTACAGTCTGCAACTTGGTCTTTGCCTAAAGACCCTGAATACAGTGTATACTTCTAATCTGCCTTCTCTTAGATCTCTAAAACCATGCTGAAGTCACGTCGCTCAATAATTTCTCTGAATCGTGATGCTCACAGAATTTATGCAGAAATGACAATGGCCCTTCCAATCTCTGTTACCCACGAAAGTTAGGAACCACAGGCTGACCCTCCACTCTCCAGAATCCCAAGTTGGTTATATGGGTTTTTTGGGGGGGGGGTGTTTTTGCTTTTTGCCTGTAATCTCTTAAAAATATCCGTACCCATCTCAGTGCAAATAATGTCAGTCTGCTATGATGAGCATCGGAGTCAGAAAAGGAGAAAGAAGAAGAAGAGGAAAATAATCACAGCTAACGGCCATTGGTTGCTTAGCACGTGCGAGCACGGCATCACGAATCTACCTCACTGGGGTGCATGGTATTACTATCTTTGTTTTACAGAAGCAGTTGAATCCCAGACGGGGGAATGAACTTGCCCAAGGCCATACAGGTAATCAGTGGCATAGGATCAAAGACCCTCTGACCTGAGAGCTTCATGCTGAACCATTAGGCTTCATATTCTTAAGCACTTTGGATTCTGGGGTTGAAATGAAAGAACACGTGATTAGAAGCTGGCATAATTAAATACATCACACCACGTCAGTCAGCTCTCCGGAGGGAAAACAACAACCCTGATTGTAGTGTTTGCCCGTTTCTGTGGTGTAAATAGTCCCAGTGTGGTTGATTTCAAGCTGCCAATGGTTTCGTAGCCGGCTTTCACAATTCCTGCACGTGACTGACCGAATACGTCCAAGGAGGGGGTGCTGATGCAGATGCAGGAGATTTGGGCCCCGGGCTCGACTGCCACTTTACTTACATGCTGCTGCAAGCTAGACTCAGTCTTTCTGAGCTCCAGTTGTCTCCCTCATCTGTAATACAAAAAGATGAAAGAATAAACTGCCTCCATGTTATTTTTTTTAAGGTCTTAGGAAGGGTCCATATGATTTGAGTTGACGGTTTGGGAAGTCTAGTGTGTTCTTTTAAATGTGAAAATGGGGAATCTGCTAGTCATTAAAAAGGTCACTTCGGAGAAGAAACGTGATTTCAAGTTTAATGAAGTTCAGTAAATACCGTCATCTAGTCTCCTTCCCACCCTTTTATGTTGTCTTGGCTCTTTTTGAACTTGTTTTCTTATTGGATAAAAGTGGGAACAGAGACCATCAGGGTCACTCTGCAATTTCACCTTGGAAGTATTTAGATTTTCCAAGGCAAGAGTTCTTAAGCTAGAATATTTAATACCATTAGTTTCCTTGATAATCCTGTTTATTGTACTGCATATGCATATAAAAGCACTGAGAAGTGATCCACAAACTTCCTCAGACTGCCAGAGAGTGTGTGGCCAATAAATAAATAGATAGATAATAGTGCATGTATCAAAATGGACATTTCCAGAGAGCTTAGGAAGAGATTATCTTTCCTTATCTAGGCTGGAAAGGGCAGACTTCTAGCGAAGGCCTGGACAGCCACCACCTCACTGGCCTCGTTCTGCAAAATGCAAAGGAAAATGGAATGTGTGCCTTCTATTTCTGAATACCTAAAATTAAGAGAAATGTATTAGTCATTAAATACATATAGGTTTTGATTGATTTTCATAAACCACATCATCCATTTTCCACACACGCACACACACACCCTTTTCTAAATTACTTGCTACAGAGATTTTAATTCAGTACTTATGGTTGAGAATTAGCATTTTTTTTAGTCATTGGGAACCATGCTATTTGAGGGTAGTCTGCTGTGAAAGGAAAGCCTGATGTCCTCCTGCGGGAAACTTGGGTGTCTCTGGGCTTTCCTAACAGCATCCCCCCTTTCCTTCTGCAAATACTGAAGACACGCCACTTGCCAGGCAGAGTGAAAGAACTGGGGGGCCATTAGGATGAATGTGTGTCCTGCCCCTGCCCACGGAGAGCTCTCAAGTCCACTGAGGAGGACGCTAGGTCAACAAAAAGTCTCAACACAAGGCAGCCAGCACTGGAAGAGAGGAAGGACCAAGGTGCTGGGCGAGGGTGTGACAACCACATGACTGTCGCCCATCACAGATATGTGGGTGTACGGCAGCCATATAGATTTGCTCCGTTAAGAATCGTTTTCTTTTTTCTGACCGGTACAGAATTTTAACATTATAGGTAGGCAACCTGAAGGATTCGTTTTTGTTTTTTCTTTCTGCTATTCAACTAAAATATACACAGTACGTTTGAATTTCCAACCGCAGGTTCACATGTTGGCAAAAGGAATACATTTCATATGTAATCAGTAGTTCTCAATCTTGGGGACCAGGTAGAATTAATTACCACTTTTTAAAAATACCAACGCTTGAGCCACTTTTTCTTGGTGGGCAAGGACCTGAGAGAAATCATAAGCAAGGATGGCATGCCCTAGAGGGAGGGAGGCATGCTTCCAGCGTCTCCCTTGCCGGCCCCAGGGTCCCACGCTGACCACCCACGGTCACGGTGCCCGCTGGCCTTAGGAGGTTCCAAGGCTGAGCCTTACCTACACCGTGGGGAGGTCAGCACCACGGGCACAGATCTGCCATATGATGAAGGAGAAGGCTGCCTTGCCCCTCGGAAATGAATTAGTGCTCGAAATGCCCCAATAGAGCACCATAACTTTTCTGGAAGCTTTATTTTCCTCAGAAAGTGTAAGTGCCTTCTAGGAGTGATGCTAAAACTCACTAGTTATTTGTATCATTTGGGGCTTATTTTCTGGTAACAGGTTTTGAAAGAAGGTAGCAAGGTGAACTTAAGAAACTTGGATTCTATAATGAGAGAAGGAGAGAATGGGAAGGAAAGACCTCTGTTGGGCTCTCTGCAGGAAGCATCCCTCAGCATGGGCCTGTGGCTCCCTCCTACCCACCCACTGCCTCAAAGTAGAATCAGTTCTTCATGTAAATACTCCTCGTCATTCTAATCTTAACACTCACAGTATCCCCAATACAGTAATTCTATAATTGCATGGATGAAGTTCTTTCATCTAGTTTTGACCTCCTGTTGGTTTCGCATGGGATTCACGTCAAGACAACCCGATACGGAGCAAACAGAAAAATAAAATTTGTAGGAAAAAACCACACCCCCTGCTGAGTCCTTATGAAGTGCCTAGCATAGGGCAATGCTCTGTGCGCTCTTCAGATCGTATGTATGTGTCATTCTGGCCCCGAATCGTAAGCACCTGTCCTCAGAGAGGCGGGTCACCGATTGTTCTGTAAGGCACTTAGCACATTCTGAGTGCTCTGTAAATGCTGAGATGAGATGATCTTCAGAGGAGGTCTCCTTGGAGGAAGGTGCTATGCAAATGCTATATTGTTATTCTTCTAGCACAAATTTATAATGCATTTTCTGTTAAACATTGCAGCAAGTTAAATTAATTCAGTATGATTACAGTCATTAAACAAATGCCTGGTAATGACTGCTTTCTTATTTTGGCATTCCTCAAACCACTGGGGTAATACCATGTAAGGCTTTTTGCTCCATTGTCAGATTAATTGGGATGTACAACCTGCATTTCGTACTAGGGGACGCACACTGCTTTACAGCAGCTGGACGACGACTGAAGGCTACTGCTGGACTGCTTTACCTTCGAGATTTCCCTCTTGCTCTTACCATCCCGCTAGGGTACAATTTACTAGTCCGTTACAGCATACAAGTAGCTTAAGGCAATTTCTGCCTGTTTAAAAAAAAAAAAAAAAAAGTGTGCTTTTCCAGTCAGAACACAGGCAGGAATTCTCCCATGTTTCTCCTTCCGATGCTGAAGCTAACTAAAACAATAGGTGGCAGAGATGATTTCAGCCTATTTTCACGTCGGAATGGTCAGTCCAAGAATTACCTGCCATCTTACCAAGCAGGGCAGAAATAGTTAAGTCCTGAAGGCTGCGAGTTAAAAACTGTGCCCCAGAGATAAAGCAACGTCCCTGCCAGGTGTGGGGGATCGCTGCCAGGTGCAGAGGGAGGCAGGCTGCCCTCCTCCTGCGCGGGGGTGCCTTCAAGGTCACCTGACCGGTGCCACCCTGGAAACCGGCCTGATGCTGGGGAGGACTCGGCATGGGAGCACCCTCCGAGTCAGCTGACTGCTGCGTCACAGCCGCTGCCTGCTGCACGATCACGGCTGCCAGAGCCCCGGCTCCTGCAGTTTCCCAGCCGCGGTGCAGCGAAGCCGGGGCATACAGCTAGGCGCACAGCGACCGAGTTTTAGAGTGTCATTTTCCTGCCACTACTCAGCACTCCTTACATGAGGAGTATTTTTACCTTTGCTTAGCCAGGATGAGAGAAGCAGTCTGAATGCGCACGACGTGGCAGCGGGAGTTCGCCGCAGAGCAGGCACTGCTCAGAGCCTCGCAGCCACACCGCCTCTGGTGGAGCGCGGCTGGTCCCCCCGCCACCTGTGCGAACGGTTTGCGGGCTTCTCATGCCACGCTGCTCATACCTGCAGGAATAAAGGCTAGGACCAAGGAGACGAGGCTGGCTGTGGCTGATGTGGCCGTCGCTGGTGTGGCCGGGGCCTGTGCAGGAGGCTCCACCGAACTGAACCCATGGGACTCTCCCATCTCACAGTTAAGGCTGGTCACGGGGGCTGGCGCAGGGCCGCGCTCCTCAGTTAGAACACGGTGTAAAGGAGAAACCAGAGTCACTGACCTAATTCAATCCCAGTCCTCTCTGGATGCGGGGACAGCTGTCGACTAGCAGGGACACGGCCAGCCATCAGTGGAGGATTGCTGAGTGCAGCCAGAGAGAGAATGACAGCCTGACTCCGGTCATCTGATGGCTTCTTCTTATTTTCCTAAATAATCGTGCTTGCTAGGTATACAGTTGTCTGCTTGAGCCTGCCTTCGGTGCAGCCTTCTCTGCTCTGGTTGGAAAGCAGGGTGCCAGGCAAGCCTGCTTTAGTACTGGCTCCTCTCTGCGTGATGCTACGTAACTGGGATGGGTCACACTGACAACAAAGAAAGAAGCAGGAAGCATCACTTTATCTTCTCTTGCGATGTTAGCAGAACATAACTCTTTTGCGCAGGGATGCCCACCCGCGCATGTCTGTGTGTGCGCGTGCGCGCACCTTGTAATTTATCTAATCGAGGAGCCTAACAGATACCATCGTGGATGTGGTTTTTAATGATTTGGAGAAAAAAAAAAGGCAGCCTGTGGAGACAGCAGCACGTTTAGGTTATTGCCAATTCGAAATACTTTGGTTTTTGAAGCGGAGCCCTAAGGGACAAAGCTCGGTAACTGAGAAAGAGATGGTAGATAAAGAAATAAAAGTGACAAGCATAATGGAGGCTCTGCGAGACGACTGTCAGAGCATCAGTTCATGGATGGCAATTTCGCCAGGCTGAGATTGAATAATTCATAGATTGAAATTACCCCGCTTTCACCTTTCCATTTAAACCGGCATGATCTGAATCTCTAATAAATTTTCAAGATAAAGTAAAATGCCAATTTGAATCTGAAGAGCTTTTAAAACCAGATGCTGCATCCCTGAATCTTTCGGCATCTTTCCCAATTATCCTGTGAGAACTGCACTTCATCACGAAGCACCATTACCAGGGAAAAGGACTATGATTACAATAGCAACAATAGCACGCCACCAAATGATCTCTCATTTACCTAATTTGCTAAGACTGACGGTGTGGTTTTAGTGCCCATCGTCCGTCACCGTGCCTGGCATCCGCGGATCTGTCTTGCACCGGAACAAAAGTGAGGCGGTGTGTAAAATAAATACCTTGACTCCGAAAGCCTAGCGGAGATCGTTCTAGGCTGCATTGCCTCTTTCGTTTGCTTTGTGTTCTTGCATTTTTGCATTTTGTTTTTTGTTTTCCAATGCTTATACCCCAAATGCCTGTTTGGGAGAAATGGTGAGCCTGTCCTGGATTTGGGGTGGATGCCTTGATACAGGAGAGCATGGATTTGTTAATTTATATCCCCTCTTTATTTTAATGTATACAAGCATGTGTTTACTAGAAGGGAGGAAAGATTCTGTTCTGGGAGAGTAGTTTAAAAATGCAATCAAGATGAAGTGTATGTCTTTGTTTCTTCTTGGAAATCCCTGTCTGCTTTTCAGGTTAGAGAGTCCTTCAGGACATTCTAATCCTAGTGTGATGTGCTAAAAACAACCTCTCAGACTGAAGAGGAGCTCAGGAGACACATCCAGTAATAACTCTGTGCAGCTTTTATTAAAAGCACGCATTTCCGATCAAGTGATTAAATGCAGCTTTGCTGGGACTTTGGTTGTGGGTATGTCTGCTGGCTCTCTAGTGGGGTCTAACCTAAAGAGGACTTTTCGGACCGCCTGTGTGGTCCATTTCAGGGTAACTGTGCCCCCCCCCCCCGAAAAAAGTGGCATGGCTCATAAAGCCTCACTGGGGAACAGACATTGTGCCACCATGTAAGAGCCACGGTGACTTCTGGAATTTTACTTCTCAGTAGCATGAAGATAGGGTGTGGGTTCCTGCTAGTCAAGTGATTTAAGTTTGATTTTCTAAAGCAGGGTTTCTGAGGGATGATAGTCCTTGGGGAGAAAGGTAGGTTTGAAACATACCTGTCTAATATTGTGAATGTTTTGCTTGAGACCCTTAGCTCTGATGTGCTTGTCAATCCATTATTGTGCCTTTCACCGTTGCATACACCCCCAAATACCTTTGTCAGAAGGAGGTAAGTCATATTTCTAATCATTAGGATAGCTGATTATGTTCTTCTTGTCTGGTTTCGGTGGGCCGATGTGTTTTATGCTGTACTTTCTTTCCACTTATTGTTACTGTCACTATCCTCAGCATAACTAGCAACTTTTTTTTTCTGTGTTTTTTTGTAAATATAAATGAAAATATAGTATTTTAAAAAGTGATTGAAATATAATGTCTATTCCCTTTATCTAAATACATTCAAGGTTCTAATGCTTTTCAAAGGAAAGCAGGAAACAGTTTTACTTAGTAATTTTTAAAAAAATATAGTAAGCAATTCACTAGATGCCAATTATGTTACCCTACTGTTTTCTTTAGATAGCTCACATTTCTAATACTGAACCCGTTATTCTTATCTTTCAAGAAAGCGGCTTGGCTGATAGTGACAAAGGGCTTTTCACAAACCCATGCTGTCTATGGGCCAGTGTTTTCTTTTTTTATTAACACATAGTTTTGATACTCTACAAAGGATTTTTCATTTCTGATATTTTAAAGCTCTTCAACAGCCATAGATTGAGCAGGATAATCATTGAACACACTGGTTTATGTGTCTGATATTTAAGTGATACAGGCACACTAAAATTATCTAAGAATGACTGGAAATCAGACTTTTGTTACCTTTTGGGGACTCAGAAACTATATATATTCACTTGATAGAGATAGCCACTTTGAAGCTTGTAGTTTATGATTCAAGTATTTATACTTTATATTCTTGGAAAATGAGGGGTTTGTTTTATTTCTTTAGGATGCAAGTGCCAATCGTGTTAACACTATCTCGTGTTAGTGCTTGATGATATTGAAATGTAATTGTTTTGCCACAGGAAACTGGTAGAGTCAAATAGAGCTGCTCACTAACTTAAAAACCTTCAACTCCAGTCTTTCCCTGAAATTAAATTTTTTTCAAATGCTATTTAAGTAATTGAATGTAAATATACAGAATGTAAAAAAAAAAAAGTTCATTCAATAACTTTTAATCTCCTGTTGGCAACTTATTCACTATTTATGGATATGTCTTACTTAGAATACTCTAGATAAGCATCACGTAGGTAAAAAAAAATACTACAAGAATAACTACAGTGGCAGGTAACTTGAAAAATAAAGACTCAACCGTGGAAGTATACTATTGGGGTTAATTTGGGTGAATCTCAGACAATTATGGCTTAACACTATTTTGTAGTGTTCTATTTTTTTTTTTTTCCTAGCGGGCATGAAAAAGCTAGGTACAAAGTCAGCCCCTCCCTCCTTGCTCCTAAGTCCCAATCACTGCAAAGCATCGATTGCAGTTAGGAGGGGTGATTTAAAATTTAAACACCCACAAGCACACTCTTGGAATCCACCAAAATGCCTCGTGCTTGAAGACAGAATGTGTCATAGATACAGAGAACAGATGGGTGGTTACTAGAGGGGAAGGGGGCACGGGGGCCTGGGCAAAATGGGTGCCGGGAGTCGGTTCTATGATGATGGACGGGAACCGGGCTTCTGGTGGTGATCACTTTGTCGTTCACGCGGATGCCGAATTATGTTGTACACCTGAACCTTATATAATGTGATGTACCAATTTTACCTTGATTAAAAAAAAAACTATATCCCATGAATCAGGAAAAAAAAGAATGTATAAATTTTATCACTTCATAACTGGTCTTTTCTGGACATTACTAGATTTTAGATTCCAACTCATTTTTACGGTCTGGCTTCGAGCAAAAATGAAACAAAAAAACTTTTCAGGGACAATAGAGATTAACCTCTACTTCATATTTGTTAGCTCGTTAACAAATACTGTAGTGAATACATGCATTTCACATATAATCAAATAGAATATTCATCATTGCTACGGGATTTCTCTAATAAGTTCCAAAAACAATGGCATAGGGTATCTCCCCCTAAATTTTCAATGTGTAGTCATGAAATGTGCTTTTACCAAGTACCAATATTTGTGCTATATGAGGGCTGCCAAAGAGAAAAGTGCAGGTGGGACCAAAGAAACAGGTATACACAGGTATTCAGTGAGGCTTTCTTTTAAGTGGCACCACCAAAAAAGAGTTGAAAATCTTCTGTGTACTATCTTTTTAGAGAGCCTCTTGTCTCTAGAAAGAGAATCCTTCCAACATTTTATTATGCAAATTTGCAAACATCCAAAAAAGCTGAAAATGTGTAAGTCCCCATATACTAAGACTCTATAAATAATACTTTACTGTACTTGCTCGGTCACATATATATCCAGCTGTCCATCTCCCTGGTCATCCGTCAATCCGTCGTATTGTTTTGACGCATCTCAAAGGAAGTTGCAGATGTCAATACACTTGACCCCTAAGGATATGCCTATTGAAGTGTTGAACTAGAATTCAATATTTGTTTGTAGCGCTTTCCTTTAAGTAAAGTTTATACATGATGAAGAAGGAGGGGTGCCTGGCTGGCTCAGTCAGTGGAGCGTGTGAGTCTTGGCCTCAGGGTTGTGGGTTCGAGCCCCATGTTGGGTATGGAGATGACTTAAAGATAAAATCTTTTTAATTTTTTTATTTTTAAAAGATTTTATTTATTTATTTATTTGAGAGAGAGGGAGAAAGCACAAGCCGGGGGAGCAGAAGAGGGAGGGAGAAGCAGGCTCCCTGCTGAGCAGGGAGCCCAATGCGGGGCTTGATCCCAGGACCCTGGGATCATGACCTGAGCGGAAGGCAGACGCCCAATCGACTGAGCCACCCAGGCGCCCCTTAAAGATAAATTTTTTTTTAAAGATTTTATTTATTTATTTGACAGAGAGAGAGACAGCCAGTGAGAGAGGGAACACAAGCAGGGGGAGTGGGAGGGGAAGAAGCAGGCTCCCAGCAGAGCAGGGAGCCTGACGCGGGGCTTGATCCCAGGACTCTGGGATCATGATCTGAGCTGAAGGCAGACGCCCAATCGACTGAGCCACCCAGGTGCCCCTTAAAGATAAAATCTTAAAAAAAAATTTTATATATGATGAAGAAAGAATTTTGAAGGACAATGTACTGTTATTTCTTATGAGGCAGTAACTATTTCTTTAACATGATGAGTGGTTTGATGCAAACCGTGATGATCCTGTGTTTTAACTTGGGATGTACAAAGCCCACATTTATGGTGGAGGGAAGCGGGCTTTTCCCAGTCTTGGTTCCACTGCTAGTGAGCCTTGGCCAGCTGTGCCCGGGGAATACTGGTATCCCCGCATTGGTATCATTCACTGCCAGGGTCTGTCTCTGTTCTTGGACCAGCTTTCCTTTCTCCTGCAGGCCTGTGAACGCTGACCCGTGCCTCTTCCACAGTCATCGAGGACTCTTTGGTGTGGGTTCCTCTCTGCCTCTCCCTTTCCTGCCCTACTTTCCTAGTCAGCTTTCTCTCTTCCACTTTTCCCCAACTCCTCATTTTTTTCCCCTCAGAACAAGGGAACAAATTTCTTCATTTTTCAAATCACGCTACTGCATGCAGCTTCAGGGAAATCGTTAGGGAAAGCAAAAACGTCGAGTTAAAGAATCGCAAGAACTCTTAAAGGGATTAGTTTCTCTTGGTCTTAATAAAAATGAGTGAAGGACTGCCTTCTCAAGCCCTCTTCACATCATCTTTTGGATCCAGCCTTGTAGATGAGATTTATCCATCCTTCTCTTAACTGAACCCTAGACCAAGCTTCTCTAAGATTTGCATTGATGCAGCTCCCAGGAATGAAGACAATCCTCATGCTTCCAAAATCTGCCAAGTGTCCGCTCACTAGTTCCAGTCCATAGCACTTCCCTTCAGTAACTGTACAAGGCCTCAAGTTATGTCCTTGGCCCCGGCCCCTGGGTGGGGGTGCAGGGATTCTCAATGCTTTTTTCCCCAGGCTTTGGTCCCACCTACACATGGCGGTCTCTTTCTAGGTGGATTTTCCCTCAGGCCATCTTTCGGTAGATACTAAAGTAGTGAAGGCTGGTCTGTCTTTGGCTGGAATTCCACCAATGTGCCTATTTTTATCAAGTACTAGTTGTTATAATGGACTGTGTAAGAGGCTCTGTAGTAAGACATACCGGATTATAATCTGTATCGTGACTCGACTAGCAGTGTTACTCCAGGCTAAGTTATGGAAGCATTCTGAGCTTCACATCTTCAAAAGTTTGCTAAGTATTAAACTATATATATGCAATATAATATAATATGTATAATTAATATATTAATAAATACAATCATATAATTATATATAATTGTATGTTATATATAATTATAAATTATATATATATTATAATTATAAATTACGTTTTAATATATATACTATATATATGATACTTTATGAGCACCCGCTTGGTACTCGCCATACGTCAGTGTCCTTGTCTTCACCATCATCATCACATCAACAGAAGGCGCCATCATCCTAGAATTCAACTGGCCTTCCTCCCGTCAGGGCTATTTAACAGATCCCAGCAGGGGGGCCTGGCTGGCTCCGTAGGGATGTGACTCTTGATTTCAGTGTCCCGAGTTTAAGCCCCACATTGGACGTGGAGTCTACTTCAAAAAAAAAAAAAAAAAAAAAAGCCCTGATTTAAAAAAAAATAGATCCTAGCAGAGTGCCTTCTCTTCCTGTGTCCAAATTTGCTTATCTCGAGGGACTTCCCATTAAAGTTCTTTTTTTTTTAAAAGATTTTATTTATTTGACAGAGATAGAGACAGCCAGCGAGAGAGGGAACACAAGCAGGGGGAGTGGGAGAGGAAGAAGCAGGCTCATAGCAGAGGAGCCTGATGTGGGGCTCGATCCCAGAACACCGGGATGGCAGACGCTTAACCACTGAGCCGAAGGCAGACGCTTAACCGCTGTGCCACCCAGGCGCCCCTAAAGTTCTCTTTTTTTAAGGTCTAAAAATGCGTCCAGCTTTTAGCTCAGTGTGGCACGGAACCAACGCATAGGACTCAATAAAGGCTTAAGCTGTAGGAAGATCAAAGGTAGCATCATGGACGATTAATTTTCTACCATATCATTTCCTACTCCTTTCCATCCCACAAACCATAGCAGATGGCTGAGGATATACCAGAGAAATCCAGCCTTTAGACCCAGCAGGAGGGGCTGCTACCCTGGGCCCACACTTTTGAGAGCTGTATTCAGAGGGCCCGGCTCTGCCCCTTCACTGACCTTCCCTGTCCCAGCCTTCCCCATGGGACAAGGTGGGTCAAGGGGACAGATCCACTCAGAGCCTGTGCTTTACCCCACGCTTCCAGCATGCTCTGGGGATCCAGACCCTGGAGTTTGAACTCCCACACAGACACCCCTGCACCACCAGGGCCTGTGTGGCTAAGGTGAGCTATGCTGCCTGTGTAGACACTCCCAGGAATTAGAGGTGGGTGGAGGACGCTGTGGGGAGCGGCTTCCTGGGGCTGGATGTCCACAGGGGTGGAAGAAGCCTCTCCTAATGCTGCAGAGAACTGGGGGTGGGCTGAGGAGGGGGAGGGAGGCCAGAGGCTACCGCCCACACATACTGCCACCACACTCAGATGGACGCCAGAGCAGGGAGAATCCCAAGCTCAATTCTCGTTTTGCATTTGTCAGGGTAAGAGAGCGGAATCTATTTTATTTAACAACACGTTGGCTTGACTGGTACCTTTTAAATATTTGGAGGCGTGATGGTGGGGAGGTCAGCTGAATTTTCGCCCAGGCCCTGCAAAGGCTGGGGCGGGCCTAAACCTGAGCTAGCTTTTGGAGGTCTTGGTTCTCCAAAAGCCTGATTGGTTGGTAGTTGTCGCACTGGTGGGTAAATACATCTTCACTCTTAGTGCAAACGGAAGGAGGCTGTTACTCAGCTAAAGTCTAACCAGCCCATTCCTCAGTTAGAGTTTCTAATAAAAAAAAAAATTTTTTTTAAAAGATTTTATTTATTTATTTGACAGAGAGACAGCCAGCGAGAGAGGGAACACAAGCAGGGGGAGTGGGAGAGGAAGGAGCAGGGAGCCCGATGCGGGGCTCGATCCCAGGACCCTGGGATCACGCCCTGAGCCAAAGGCAGATGCTTAACGATGGAGCCACCCAGGCACCCACCCAAAACAATTTTTTAAACGTAGTCTAAATTCTAAAAAGTATGAAAGTTCTGCTTTGTATTTGGGTCTGTTCTACCAAGTAAAAATAGTGCTTTCTCTCTCTCCTGGCATATCAAAGAGGCAAACTGTGTTTCTTTGTTTTGTTTTGTTTTTTACTTGACCTACTCTGAAAGCCAGCAGTCAGCTGAATTAGGCAGGCGACCCCTAGGATTGCCACACTGAAGGCCGTGGACGGAAGGGGCCATTTCGTTGAGCTAGCTAAAGAAGGGATCTCTGTTTCACTGCACTGAACCCCATATTCAATACCGGATAGGTGACTTAGAAGTTCAGAAATTAATATGCGTTGGAAGAGAGTCATTGTTTCATAAAATAAGACCTGGCGTGAATATGATCACTTTCTCAATTGGTTTTCCATAAGAAACCTCAGGAGACAGGGAGGAAGAGACTTAGGGAGCAGGGACAGGGAGTGTGCCTGGGACCGGGCAGGGGTTTCACCCGCAGTAAATGGCAGACGACGTCAGTTCATCCAGCGGGGCAAAAACACGGGGATTAGAATCCTGGTTTTGTAGCTTACGATCTGTGTGACCTCTGATGGGTTTCAAACCTCTGTTTCCCAGTCTCCTCACACATGAAGTAGGGATAACGGTGCCCTCCCTCCTCATAGCGTAGGAATGGGGATTACCTTAGTTAACATCAGCGGAAACACTTAGGAGAGCAGCTGGCAGGTAGCAGGCGCTAGGGTTGTATTTGTTGAGGGCGCCTGGGCGGCTCAGACAGTTGAGCGTCCGTCCGACTCTTGATCTCAGTTCAGGTCTTGATCTCAGGGTCGCAAGTTCAAGCCTCACATTGGGTTCCATGGTGGACGTGGAGCCTAGTTAAACAAAAAAAGAGAAGTATTTTTTGAGTAACAGTAAAAAAGAAAGATGAAAAAATGAAAGTCTAAAGAGATGGTTGACTTGTTTTCGATCACATGGTAAATAGAAGACCCACCATCGAACACAGGTATTCGGACATCAGGCCTGTTTCTGAAAGTTGGCACGTGCCCAAGAGCTGATGTTGGCCAAAGTGAAAAAGATATTTGTGTCACTTACATCTCTAAAGGAGAGACTTAAAACAACTTAAAAAAAGTACTATAGTACAGTTATCCTGGTAAAAATTTATTTTTTGGCCTACCTCTTCTGTATTTTGCATTTTGCTTTTCACGTTGTTATGCCCTTTGCAAGTTAACTTCTTATTCCCAACCAATAAGTCAAGATGGCTCACTGCCTCACGTGAATTAACTACTCCAGAAAAAGGGCCCGTGCCCCCCCCCCCACACACCATTGTACTGTGAAGTGTCATTAGAAAAGTAATACAAATAGATGAAAGGAATTGGAGAAATGCACAAAAGCATGAAAAGGAAAATAAACCTCAACTATAATTGCACTACTCTTGAGATAAGCCCCGTTTGTGTGTGCCTGTGAAGAAATAAAGTCTACAGATTGGACGTAAGTTGCATACCCTGCTCTGTAATCTACTTTTTTTAAAATGAGCGTATCAAGAGTATTTTTCCAAATCACTGAAACAGTTTTTAAAAACAGAGCCCTGTGTATTACTCCAATATACAATTCTTTCAGTGGGACATTTAAGCTTTTCCAGATTTTTACTAGTATAGATGTAATTGGATGACATTGAAGTTTTCATGTGGTAGAATGCATTGGGCATAAACTAGGCCTGTTTTCTAGGCTGGGGGTTCATTATAAAGCAACAGAGGTCTTCCCTTCTCTTTCTAAGGAGCCACGTAGAGCTTTGAGTTGGGGCCATCTGGCCTTTCCTTGGTCCCAGGAGCAAGTTAATAGGTCTTTGCTTGCAAAAGTATGTGTTCAGGAAGGAAAGTCAACTGAAGTCCAATAAACTAGCAGTCCTAGAGAGAAAAGGGTTGCAGGTTTTGAACTCAGAGAGTGCAGAGGGAGAAGGGCCAGACCGGAAGCAGAAGGGTAGACTATTCCGAGACTGGGCACAAGGAGGGGTGGATTCCTCAGGAGGGAAGGAATCCTCAGGAGGCTGGTGGGGGCATCCTGGAGGTGCCAGAGCTTTGGATGGGGGCCTTCGAGGAAACCTGGGGATTATTCTACATCCCTGTGGCTGAGTTAGGTCCAGAAGGTTGTGAGGTCCATTCAAGCCTAGATCGTTAACTCCCAGGTACCGTACCTTCTCCTAAATTCCTGTACTACCTAAACGGAAGGATTGTCCACTATCCCAAAGGACAACAGAGAAACCTAGAACTCAGAAAAATGCCTGACGGAGTGCCCTACCAGCCCTGGCTACTGGTGATAAACCAGATTTCATTTGTTTAGAGAGAATATGTGGTACCTGGGCATCAGATGGACTTCGTGCCTGGGGCGCCTGGCTGGCTCCGTCAGTAGAGGCTGCGATTCTCCATCTCGGGGTCGTGAGTTTGGGGGCCACGTTGGGCACAGAATATTAAAAAAATAAAATAAAAGAGTGCTAAGGTGGACTTCATGCCTGTTACTGAAGTAACACTACTCTTACAGGTGTGACTTAGTACGCCAGATTATCTGCTTAGGATACATTCCTAGAAATGAAATTATGTAAAAATTCCAAACGGTTTGAAGTTTTTTGTATATGTTGTGTCTTATTTACAAGTTTCTGTATTTTTGAAGTCCACTGATTATCCCCCACAAAAGATTGTGAAGGAAAGGAGGAAGAGCAAAATGAGCCAAGCTTATCGATCATTAAGTATAATGGACCTTTAAGTGTAAATTTCCATTTGTAATCTACCCCCTCCCAGAAGATTTCAGTTACTGCATTATGTTATTGATAAGCCCGGGAGATAAGTGTTAAATATTTAAGCAAACAACACACATTTCCACAAGAGAAAGTGACATATACGTTATCGGTTATGCAGGCTGTCAAGAAACTATCTAAAAGACTGGAATCAGACCCTAGAAAAAATAGAAGCAAATCTGAACCAGCCCCCAAATGCGCTTAAAATCTCAGTATCTTCTCAGTGGTCTTAGGACAAAACCCAACTCCTTGGCAGACACTCCAGTTGTATGACCTTGGGCAAGTTACTTAACTTCTCTGGGCCTCACCTTCTTCCTCCCTAAGCAATGGGTAATCAGGGTGGGCTTCATGGTGGGGGCAGGAGGATGAGAGAGTTAATACATATGATGTACTAGAAAAGTGCCGGAATGTCGTGAGTACACCGCATACTATCCAAGGAGGACCCCTCCCTCCTGATGCCCCAGGGTCATCTCTCCCTCACCTTGGCCTCAGCTCCAGTGAAATATTTGCCATACTCTGACCTTTCCATGCTGTCATTTTTCTCACCTTTGTGCATGCTTTTCCACCTGGAAAGGATCTCTACCCTCTTCTTTTCCTAGCGTGCTCCTATCATCCTTCCAGATTTAGCTCCTGGGCTACCCCTCCCTGTGCAAAGCCCCTTCTGTGTGAGCTGGGCACTCCTCTTATGTTCAGTTATGAGATTTAGCAGAGTATATTTTAACTGCTCATTGCACTGCTGTACCCCACCCCCAGATGAGCCCCCTGAGCCCAGGGGACATGCCACATTTATTGTCATATCTCCAGGGTCCAGCCCAGTGTGGCCCATCATAGATACTCAATATATTATCATTGGCTTGATGACTGCAGTTGTCGTAGGGTCATGGAATGGAAAATGGGGCTGCTTTATATTTGCAAAGTGTTTTCAAACATTCCCACAGACGTCTCATTTGATTTACGTGGATCAAACAAGCAGAGATCATTTCCGCCTTTGCTCATGTGGAAACCAAGGCCCTGGACGCGGGAACGGGAGCCTCGCTGCTCTCACCCCCTCCTGGCGGCGTGTTCTGGGCATTCCGCGGCTCTGTCTCCCTAAAGCTTTCTCTAGAAGGCACTCTCTGTGCTTCTGACCAAGGGCTGACCTCTCCGAGGAGGAGTTACAAGAAAGTTGGAAAGGGCAGCGTAAATCCTGGAGACAAATGAGCTGGCTGGACATGTGGAGTGGGCTGCTGGAGGAGAGGACACAGAAGGCCACCGTCTGGGGAGGTGCTTTGGGAAGGGGAAGGAGTGGGTTGGGGGACAGGCCCTGCCTCTGGGTTGGAGATGTGGCCCTGTTACCACTTCCACAGAGGGCGCTGGCCAACAAAACTGTGTAGGTCCTCTTTCCTCCGTGCCTGCCTCTTGAGGCCTCAAGACCCTTCACACCTGCCTCTCTGAGTCTTGCCCATGGCCACGCGGAGGTGATTCAGGGCTCACGAACCACATGGCAATAGCCACATGCCTTCTGTTCTCTGACACACTGTGAACTTTCCACTCAGGCCGTGATCGAGACCCCACTAGTTCTCTGCCTCTGCTAAACCATCATACGGGGGTTGAGAAGCTCTCTGGGGCAGGACGGATCTACCCTTGAATTGTTGCTTTTGTGTCCAAGAAGTTGGAAGGCTCTTCCTCTTCAGAATCTCCTTCCCCAGACACCAGGGTGCAAGGGGCTGTGACAGACAGCGTGTGATCTCATGACCCTCCCCAGAGCCTAATTAAATGATATTTTATTAGAAGTTGTGAAACATTGAGCTGAAGTGTTGTGTCAGGCTGCCCCTGGCTTTCAGTCCCTTCTGGGGGCAAGCATGGAGGGTGATCATTCTTGATAGCTGACTTCTCCAAATCTTCAAGTCATCCTGCCCAGTGTCACCTCACTTGTTTCTCACCACCCTGAAGTTGAAACATATAAAATTTGAAACAACAGAAAGTTGCCCAGATGGGGAGCAAGGAGATCAGAAACTTGGGAGCTCCTGATGGCAGATACGGGGTTCTTTCCTTGCTCCTCTGAGGACATTCCAACCAGGACCCACATAACTCCCAATCCGAGGCTGGCCTGTCAGGATGATTCGTGGAAGCATGAGTTGGCATGCCTCGGAGCAAGAGGCTTCTGAACTCAAATTCTGAAGATGAGTTTATAAAGAAAAGGAGTGAACTTTTATACCAGGTTCAACAGAGGCAAAATCCGCTATGAATTCAAAGAGCATGAGCTCTTTGGGCAGAGGAGCCGTCAATGTTCATGAATCGTAGTCTCAAAGGAAAAGGTGTCCTGCGTTTACAGTGATGGCCCACTCTGACCAGGCCAGTCGCTAGCAGGAAGGAGACACTAGGTGAGCACAGTAGGTGCTCAAGACAAATCAGCTGACCAGATGAAAGGAATTCT
This sequence comes from Ursus americanus, assembly GCF_024610735.1. Classification (NCBI taxonomy): domain Eukaryota; kingdom Metazoa; phylum Chordata; class Mammalia; order Carnivora; family Ursidae; genus Ursus; species Ursus americanus. The sequence goes on along the minus strand of NC_142158.1, from coordinate 24,238,317 downwards.
GAGGTAATGAATGTCGCACCTCGCGAGGAGCCTGGTCCGTGGGGGAAAGGAGCGTTCAGCTAGCAAAACTTGTGGAAGCCGTGGAGGCCAGTGTTTCCCTAAACTAATCTAGCAGTGTAATCAAAATCAAGGTGCACGAAGGGGATGATTTGTTGAACTATTGTGAAACCAATCCCACTTCTCATTCTGGCCGTTTAAAAGACAAGAGGGGGAAGAAAGTAGCTTTTAGGTGGTCTTTAAATGCAGTTAAGAAAGGAGGACTTCACCCTAGACTTCCTCATGCTTTCTGGCTGACAAGTACAGGCTAGCTGGAAACTTTGGTGGGTTTGTGAAGTTCAGGCCACTGGTACACCAAAATTGCACCATATTTGCAAATCTTGTGTAAGTTCACAATGGGGCATTGTCTTCTCTGCTCCGGGGCATGAGGGGTTGTCTGGAAAAGGTTAGTTGTTGCCATTAGGGTACCTGGTGTAGCCAAGACTACAGTGTAATGTGAAGCAGAAATAAACCATGGGCTCTCGACATGTTTGCCAAGTGATTTACAAATGTGTTTACTTAAAAAGTAAGCATAACACATAATCTTGTATAATATTATGTCTGGGGAAGGTTTGTGACTCTACTATAAAATTCAAGTAATTGCTTCGCATCTACCTAATAGGATCTTAGACCAATTTTTAGTTTTATCCAAATGCATTTCAGTATACTAAATAAATCTTGATGTCCTGATCTTTTACTTCTACTTCATTTGCCAAATTCTTTTTTTTTTTTTCTTGGCATATTTGAAACTAGTTTTGATTAAGAGAAACAGCATTAGCCTTGGAAGCTATAATAGCAAAGTGCCGTTGGGAATTTTCCAGTGAAGTAGATGGAGGAGGGAGGCATTGATGATGAGGGGCGGCCATCTTGTATTTTTTGGTATTTCACAGTGCTTTGAGAGGTAGGCAATGTGTAGCTTGGAAACAGTGAGTCAAATAATCATAGACCTAATGAAATCATCTGGTCCAGTTTCCAGGCTTTAGGCAACTGAATGTCTAAATCTTCTAAGACACACAATAGTGATTTCTCAATGTGAAGATCTCCGAGGATAGAGGCATCACTGTCTGGCTCAGTAGCCTTTTAACCAGAGAGTTAACAAACATTTTTCCTATGTCCAACTGAAACTTTTCTTTCATTTCCTAAATGAGAAATGGAAAATAATGGATCAGTCTTCTTAGACAAATAGATCAATGGACCCGACACCCATTCCTAATCACTTTTTCCCTTCTTGTCTCCACCGTAAAAGCTGGGAAGGTGAACCACTCACTTTTTCAACTTTCTTTGTAGGTAGAAGTGATGCTGTGAAAATGCAGGCTACTGTTCAGTGGATGAATATCTGCTGGGGGCGGTGATGGAGCAAGGCTCTGGATAAGCTTCTGTTTTCCTTTTCTCCTGTCTTACATGCATATATGGTGCCTGGAGTTACAGCTTCCATCTTGGAGTCATGAGGGAAAGGCCAAGAGAATCACATGGACAGTAGCCCTACATTTTTGAGCTATTGAACCACTGCCAGCGACCACTAGCCTTCAGACTTCTAGTAAGATAAATCCACCCCTGTTTGAAATACAAATCAAAACCATGCTGAGATACCACCTCACACCAGTCAGAATGGCTAAAATTAACAACTTAGGAAACAACAGATGTTGGTGAGGTTGTGGAGAAAGGGGAGACCCTCTTGCACTGTTGGTGGGAATGCAAACTGGTGTAGCCACTCTGGAAGACAGTATGAAGTTTCCTTAAAAAGGTAAAAATAGAGCTACCCTATGATCCAGCAAGTGTACTACGAGGTATCTACCCAAAGGATACAAAAATGCACACTCAAGGTATGTGTATATCTGATGCTTACAGCAACATTATCAACAATAGCCAAACTATGGAAAGAGCCCAAATGCCCTGATGAATAGATTTAAAAAATGTGGTGTACACACACACACACACACACACACACACACACACACACACACACAGAGGAATATTACTCAGCCCTCAAAAAGAATGAAATCGTGCCATTTGCAACAATGTGGATGGAGCAAGAGTGTAGTATGCTAAGTGAAATAAGTCATTGGAGAAAGACAAATACTATGTGACTTCACTCACATGTGGAATTTAAGAAACTAAGCAGATGAACATTTGGGAGGGGGAAAAAGAGAGAGGGGGAAATCATAAGACACTCTTAACTATAGAGAACAAAAATTGAGGGTTGATGGAGGGAGGTGGGTAGGGGATAGATGGGGGATTGGCATTAAGGAGGACACCTGTTATGATGAGCACTGGGTATTATATGTAAACGAGGGACCACTGAACTGTACTGCTGAAACCAACACTGAACTGTATGTCAACTAACTAGAATTTAAATATTTAAAGAAAAAGAAAAAAGATAAATCCATTCCTGTTCCTTTAAGCCGCTTTGGTTGGGTTTTCTATGATTTGCAGTTGACCTCAATTCTATCTGAAATGCATCATCTAAAAGACTTCATATGGCCCAAGAGACATAAATCTATTCCACTTCTCAAGACAGGCTCTGTTCTCCCGCTGCACTTTTGTGAGTGCCTTTGTTCCCCAATCAAATCAGACTCTTGAAGGCATTGGTTCCTTGGTTGCTTTTCTCTTTTGATCCTGGGTTTACCTCCCTCTCTGCCCCTCATCCCTAAATCTCCCATCTTTAAGGGCACATCCTTGTCGGTAGTCTTTCCCACAGACCGAGCCCTGCATAATTCCCCAGCAAGACACTTAGCATTGCTGTTGCCTACACTTTCTTGTGTGGTCTCAACTGTAATAACATTGTCTCTGTAAATGCATTTTTACTTGTGAAACCACACGTCCTGGAGTGTGTGTGTGTGTGTGTGTGTGTGTGGTGGTGGTGCTGGTGCTGGGAAGACAATAATAAAATTAGTCTCTCTTAGTTTACTGTTTGTTGGAAGAATAAAGTCACTGCACCTTCCCGTGTGAGCTTCCTCATGGAACAAATTTTCCAGCTATCGGACAGCTCATCTGCTCCTCCAGTCCCTCTGCCGGAAGCACAAAAGACGGGCAGGAGAAGTACACTGAGTGGGGTGAACAAACTACTTGAAGTAGCCATGTTACCTAGTAAATGTGAGCATTGCTTCTCCTAGCTTGCCAGTAACCATGGAGCTTCTGTAAATAAGAAGTAGCTTCTGGGAAGCAGTGGTTCTAACTCCAGAAGTTTCTTTACAATCACAGCTCTGTTCATGCACAATATTTTTTATGAGACTCCGTTTCTCTTTAAGGCAAGACAAATTTTGGGGGTGGCTGGGTGGTTCAGTCGGTTGGGCATCTGTCTTTGGCTTAGGTCATGATCCCAGGGTCCTGGGATCGAGCCCTGCATCAGGCTCCTTGCTCAGCGGGGAGGCTGTTTCTCCCTCTGCCTGCTGATCCCCCTGCTTGTGCTCTCTCTCTCTGTCAAATAAATAAATAAAATCTTAAAAAAAATTTTTTTAAAAAATAAAACAAGAAAAATGATCCCTAGGAATCAAGTAGTTATGAAATAAAATAAGATGGTTGTAGATGATCTTTCAGGCTCCTTCTAGCTTCAAATTTATTATTATAATGAACTTTTTAGACGTTTGCTTGATAAAACACATCTCCCCTGAATGATCAAATGATATTTTAGGGTACTAAGCAAAATCTATTTCCCTCTCTTCCTGAAGAGGTCAGCCCCAACACCATTAGATGAAGCCAAGGAGAGTAGAAGTTAACAATGGGGGAAATGAGGCAGACATGACGGCCCAGAATGGGAAATCAGAGCCCAAGGAGGTTGAAGAGGGCATCCCCATGAAGAGGTAGCCCAACGTGGAGGGTCAGAGACCCCAGTGAGGGACACTGATCAAATAAATAAATATATTAAGAGTAATGGAAACCATGTATATTGATCTGCCTGGGCTGCCATACACCAAGTACGATACACCAAGTGGCTTAACCATCAGAACTGTATTTTCTCCAGTTCTGGAGGCTGGAATTCTGTCAGGGTGCCAGCAAGGTCACGGGCTCTTCATGGCTCACATACAGCTGCCTTTTTGCTTTGTCCTCACACGGCAGACAGCTCTGCTGTCTTCCTCTTCTTGTAAGGGCACTAAACCCATCACGAGGGTACCACCATCATGACCTCATCTAAATCTAATTACTTCCCAAAGGCCCCGTCTCCAGATACCATCACATTGGGGGTTAAGGCTTCAACACAAGAATTTGGTCGAGGGGGAGGGTGAGGGAGGGGACACAATTCAGTCCCTAATACCGTGTTTCTCACTACCAGAGAAGGGAGGTACGAATTAAAATAGTAGAGAAAACTGGATAAATCTGTGGGAGTAAAGTGCAAAAATTGGTACAAACCCACAGTTTTCTCTCTATATCTTTTAAATTTTATTTTTTTGAGAGAGAGAGCACAAGCAGGGGGAAGGGCAGAGGGAGAGTGAGAAGCAGAGTCCCCGCTGAGCAGGGAGCCTGACGCAGGGCTGGATCCCAGGATCCTGAGATCATGACCTGAGCCGAAGGCAGACGCTTAACCGACTGAGCCACCCCGGCGCCCTCAGTTTTCTCTACATCGGCAGACACAGAAATACAGATGCAAACATGTGTGTGAACACGTGTATCTGCATATATATTCCTGAAGCAGCACTGCCAGAAGAAATGAGTATCCTTGGGGTCCCATCTTGGCCTCCCCACTAAATGGAACCAGAGCTCCTTGAAGAAATGGCTAATTCCAGGGTTGGGGCAAGCAAAATACAGTATTTTTGTGCTGGAAATGAAAGAAATGGTCAAGGAATGATGGAGTGATGTAAAAAAACACAGAAGCCACCTTAAATGGACTCCTACTGACCAAATGTAGGATAATTTGAACCTTAAGATAAATCATTTTAAAAGTGGATTTAACCCATCAAAGAAAATAGCAAACTAGGAATCCTTATATATTCTTAAATAAAAATGTGATGATGAATGGAATATTTACATGGCTTCAAAATACCACCTACAAAATGTTGAAGTCATCAGAATGGGGATAAAGGAGTAGCTTGGCAGGTGAGGAAGCCTGGTGAACATTATCTTAAGCCGTTGAACTGAAGAGCGCCTGTCGGGGGGCAAAATGAAATCCTCCGCCACTGAATGGGGTGCAGAAAGAACAGAGCACAACTTCTGTTCCTCCTGCCGAAGATACGTAACCTGAATCTAGCCACGGAGAGTAGTTCATAAATCCACATTGAGGTATGCCCTCGAAAGTAACCGTCCTGCCTGCCTCAAAAGTATGTCAGGCTCATGAAAACCAAAGATCGAGGAACTGTTTCTGACAGAAGAAATGTGATTCTGGACTGGATCCTTGTGCTGTACAGTTTTGGGACGTTATGAAAACAGATGGAGGGGCACCTGGCTGGCTCAGTCCGTAGAGCATGCCACTCTTGATCTTGGGGTCGTGAGTTCGAGCACCATGTTGGGGTAGAGATGACTGAGAACAGCAACTGGAGAATCTCGTATAGACCCTGAAGATTGGAGGGTGGTAGTGGATCAATGTTAACTTCCTGATTTTGATGGTTGTGTTGTGGTCCTGTAGGAGGATGTCTGCGATCTAGGAAAAAATCCACATGAAAGTATTTGGGGGGATGGGGTATCAGGGCAGCACTTACCCTCAAATTACAGAAAAGAAGTTTTGTGCTGTAGCTGTGATTTTTCTGTAAATTTGTGATTATTTTGAAATTAGAAAAAAATTAAAATAAGGTTTTTAGGAGTCCAAAACCAAACCCAATACATCTTAAAAGCAAGATCAGTTAAGTTTCCATTATCAAAAAGCTGCCAGCTGGAACCCCTAGAATGTACCACACCAACAGTGAACCCTGATGTAAACTATGGATTTGGGGTGATTACGATGTGTCGATGTCGGTTCATCAGCTGTGACAAATGAACCAGCCTGGTGGGGGCTGTGGGTACTGGGGGAGACCATGCATGTGTGAGGGCAAGAAGGATACTGTACTTTCTTCCCCGTGTTGGTATGAAGCTAAAACTGGTCTAAAAAATAAAGTCTTTAAGGGTGCCTGGGTGGCTCAGTCAGTTAAGTGTCCTGGGATCGAGTCCCTGCTCGGGGGAGGGGGTGTCCCCTGCTCAGCGGGGAGTCTGCTTCTCCCTCACCCTCTCCCCCTGCTCATGCTCTATCATTCTCAAATAAATAAAATCATAAAAAAAAAAGCAGACAGCAACCTATTTGTTGTAGAGTTTGCAACATACAAACGTAGCCTTATTAGAGGACGCAAGTATATTCTTAGCCTACCCGACAGGCACTTACTAGACACCTATTTAATGCAAAGCTAAATGCTAGAAGGGTTTTTTTTTTTTTTTTTTTTTTTTAACCAGTCCAGTGTGTACTCTGCCTGCAAGGAACTTACCAGCTAGTTACAAATGCATGCCCCTGACCGCAATTCCATCCCGTGTGATTCTAGTGAGTCAAACGTTTATTTCAACCTGTCCCTAAAACTACACACATGTTAACAACTAACTGCAGGAAGGAAAGGAAATTGAGCTAAGAGCCCCGAGCTGACTTAATAACACAAAAGAAAGCAGACACCTTCACAGCAAACCGTGGATTCCTAGAGGCGGGCTCTCGGGGCAGGTGTCTGTCACGCGTCGTGTCGCGCACGTCATTATAATACCCACCGCGTAGGTAGGTACAGACACTTGATAGACTCTCTCCGGTGACTTTTTTCTTTTATCTTCACCGTGGAATTGATGACACCTACGTGGAAATTAGACTTGCCAAATAAGGAACTCTTTATTTTTTGAAGCAATGGACGCTTCTTCAAAGTCCGCTTGCCGGGTGGGTGATGACACCTCAAAGAGGGACATGTGCTTCGCTTCCTCAGATCGTCTCTTGTTCCTCAGGCAGCTGGCTTTGAAGTGCGTGCCCACCCCTCACTCCCTGCTTTGGTTTCCACTCGTAAAACCCAAGTCCAGATGCTAGCCTATCTCCAGTCAAAATTCTCCAGAAGCCCCCCAATGTAAATGTCTTCCTTCACCCAAAGAATGTATGAGGAGCTGTAATGAGATTCTTATCTGATATTAAAACAACGTGCGCAAAACAGAAAAATCTAAGGTTTTCAGCTTAAATATACAGGGAAGAGGTATTTTTCATTTTTTAAAAAGATTTTATTTATTTATTTGACAGAGAAAGACAGCCAGAGAGAGAGGGAACACAGCAGGGGGAGTGGGAGAGGAAGAGGCAGGCTCCCAGCAGAGGAGCCCGATGTGGGGCTCGATCCCAGGACTCCGGGATCACGCCCTGAGCCGAAGGCAGACGCTGAACGACTGAGCCACGCAGGTGCCCCGGTATTTTTCATGTTTGAATTTAGACCTTGGATAACCCTGTGTCACTTCGTGAAGGTTGTACAACCAGATCTTGGGTGATAATCCTGTCTGTGATCGGCTAAACCAGGTCTTTCTTTCATTTTGGTAAAACCACACTCTTGCTTCTGAGTTTGTTATATTTTTTAAAGATTTTATTTATTTGGCGGGGGGGAGAGAGGGCACGCACAAGCAGGGGAGCAGCAGGCAGGGGGAGGGGGAGAGGTGCGGGGCTTGATCCCAGGACCCTGGGATCATGACCTGAGCCGAAGGCAGACGCTGAACTGACTGAGCCACCCAGGTGCCCCTTATTTTGTTATTTTTGTCAGTGCTCATGGGTTCTTCAACTTCACCTGTCTAACAGAGGTCTTGAGCAGTTTCCTGCCCTCCAGACATCAAACTAGGCACTGAGATCCGTGAATTAACAAGATGGTTACGTTTCCTGCCCTCCAAGAGCTCCACTTCATCCTGTGATAACCCGATGCTGGGCTGTAGGGCCACATGCAGATACGGGGGAACTTGGAATGTCTACCCACAGGCAGGGGTACGAGTGAAACAAATGACTACGTGAAGTTACGGAAACCTTACTGGACATCACTGAAGGGAGAGGACTGATCAACACCGACCTTGGTTGGGCTGCAACCACATTTTCTAGAAAAACAGGGAATGGACAACTTTTTGTTTGTTTTTGTTTAATCTACATAGTCCATGGGAATCTCCCTTGGTTTTCATATAGAATGATGACTCTATCTGGTTTGCTGTTTTCTAGAAGTTGGGATACATTTGCCTCCTTCCATCCATGTTCTCCCACCAGGTTTTTCTTTTTTTAAAAATTTATTTTATTTTATTTTTTTACAATTTTATTTATTTGAGAGAGAGAGAGAGAGCATAAGCAGGGGGGAGCAGCAGACTCCCTGCTGAGCAGGGAGCCTGACTTGGGGCTCAATCCCGGGACTCCAGGATCATGACCTGAGCTGAAGGCAGATGCTTAACTAAGCCACCCATGTGCCCCCCCACTTTTTAAAAAGATTTTATTTTTTTAACTAATCTCTGCACCCAGCGTGGGGCTCAGACTCACAACCCTGAGATCAAGAGTCGTACGCTCCACTGACTGAGCCAGCCAAGTGCCCCACCCATCAGGTTTCCTTAACACTGACATCCATCAGACACTTGATTCAGAAATCGGGTGAGACTGAGGTGAGCGACCCCTTTGGAAAAAAGGGAAGCTAATTATCTGCTCCGTGGGGGCTTTGGATTTATGTGAATGTGTATAGCATAACACGATCAGGAGGGAATACTCTAGATAAGCATTCTGGGAGGCAGCAAGGAAAAGAACGTGGCCTTTGGCACCACACTGGCCACGTTTATGTGATCATGGGCAGGTTACTGGAACTCTGGGATTCTCAGCCCTCTCATCTGTGGAATGTAGGTGGTAGTTAATCTATCAGATGGAGCTCTTGTGAGAATTCAGATGAGATCATGTATGTAAAGGGCCTGAGCATGAATCGATGTACCTTGAGACCACCCCTGTGTATCAGTCCTACCTTGGGTGTATGTGGGTGTATGTGTTCTAATCCATTCCAGTCTCTTACGTGTGAACACACTTAATGACAGTTAATCAGCTGTTGCATGAGTTAGGCTAGGCTGGGGTCTACCCAGTAACAAGCAGCCCCTAAATCTCAGTGCCTTTCGAAGAATCTCAAAAGGTTTTTTGCTTGCTTTGTTTTACTGAAGCAGAGGCCACTGCAGGCCTGTGTGACTCTGGAGGGAGACTCTCCTCCTTCAGCTGGCTTGGCAAGACCCCTCCTTCTGGAAATAGCTCCCGTGATGCTGAGGTAGGAGAACTGTGTAACTCACTGCGGGTGATCAGATGCCTTGGCTCAGAAACAAAGCCACTGACACTGACTTTTCACTGGTAAAGACAAGATGTGTGGCCATGCCTGAACTCGGGGAGCTAAAGAAATGCAATCCTCTGTGGTCCCCGAAAGAGAACCGTGAATACTGCTGAACAGCACTGAGGGTGCTGGTCTACCACCATGAGTGATGGGGCAGTGCCAGGGTGGGGTGGGGCGGGGCGGGGGTGTGCCTGCGTACATTCTCAAAGTGACTAGAAAAGGCATTTGAATTCTAAACTTTGCAAACGACTTACATGTTTTTGCTTCTGTGGCCATTCCAGTCATTTCTGAAAATGATACTGTTTTAAAGTAACAAGGCTGTTTTCTTTATGTTGCTATTAGCATGCTTTCTCTTCCCTGTTTTTCATCTTTTCTGCACTTTTGTGACTCAGAGAAGTGGCAATAGACGGTACCAAGCACACAGTCTGCTGATTATCACCATCGTAAAGAAACCACGCTTGCAAAGGCAATGAATTGATATGTTTCACGTCCAAAGTCACAAGGCAGGGAGGGAGGGAGGAAGAGACTTCCATGCCCGCTGCCATCAGCCACAAGAGTACATTTATTACTTCCTTGAGAAAAGTTGGCCCCAGAACAGTTATTCATGTTTGCTGGCAGTTTCTAAAGGTGATTACCGCTTTTAGCCTCAGACTGTAGTCATGTACGGAAGGTTAGGAGCGAAAATGGTGCAGAACAATGCCAGGCACAACCAAAGAAAAGATCCTGACTGCAGGTGACCTCCCGGTGTCCGCCCAAAGAGAGAAAGCATAAAACTACAACTCCTCTTTTGAAACTCAGCTCCACCGCAGAATCATTCCTAATCCCCAATCGGAATTCATCATTTCTGTAGCTTTTTATACTTCTTGTGCTAGGTGGTCAAATTCATATTAGTATCATTTCTAAAATAACTGGATTTTGATCTCCCTGAAGACATGGCTCTGGAATTATTCAGATCTTACTGCCTTATTGCCCCGGCACCTAAACCGAGAGACTTCTAAGACAGAAGAAGGACAAAAGAAGTCTTTGCTGAATTCAACAGCAGCCCTGCATTCACTTTAAAAACCCAAGCTGTAGTACTTGCTTTCCCCCTTGCTGCGTTTTAAAATTACAGAGCAACATCTATATGCGAAGAAGGAAGATGGGGACAGTCTGTGTTTGTATTCTCAGTCCAATACACACACCATGCCAAAGAGAGAATTTGATTCCATTTTAGAGCCGAGATCTCCGGTCCAATTTAATTTGATCCCCAAATGACCAAGCTGATTGTCAGCTCCAGCCTTTCTTCGAAGGAAACCTTAATCCCTCGTAATTTGCCATGAAATTAGTGGGAGTTGGCTGTTTTAGGCATGAATAGCGTGGGTCTTGTTCAAATCTCCCCAGGCCTTATTTCGGCAAGGTGGGGACGGGGCTGGCCACCCCGAAGAGGAGCAGGTGTAATGAGGATTAGGTCACATGGTGGAAAGGGGGCTGCGGTGGGCAGGCAGCTGGTGAAATCCCAGGTGTGTGTGAGTTGGCAGGGGTACAAAGAGAGGAGGGCTGCAAACAGCTCAAAGTCCCTGGGCTGTGCAGCTGCCTGTTTGGCACTTGCTTCGGACCCACCTGTAGTGTTGACGGGCACAACCCACTCCTAGGAGCGGGGCAACATGAAAGGTCTCCCGTGAGCAGCAGCACCCCGCCCGTCCCGGGCAGAAGGCTGCAGGAACAAGGCTGTGCAGGGGCTGCCAGGGAAAAGATCTCCTTGCACTCTGTCATCTCCGAATGCTTAAGACAGGGCAGGCCTGGCTTTTCTTTCTCAAAAGGCGGCCTTTGGAGGACTAAGATAAAGCTCTGTATTTTCTTTCCAATCCGGGGCCCATCCCCAAGTTCACCTAGGGAGTCAGTGAAAAACTCCGTGAGCTGGAGAGTAAGTCAACAGGGAGAGATACTCGGGGATCAAAACAGGCTCAAGGCCAAGAGGCAAAAATAAACGATGATCCTTTCTCCCAGGCTGTGGGGGGCTCGTGTAAACAAACTCATCATAACAAGTCTTTCTTAATCTCTGCTCCGCGGCTAATCGCCGCTGTGGTTTCTGTAGGATGGGGCACATTCTCAGTAAGGAGGGGAGCGTTTCAGATTTAGTTTCTGTGAATTAGGGAACGACTCTGGCTCTCGGAGGACGAGAGGGAGGGACATGCTGGCGACAGAGCTGAGCTGATTTCACACCAGGTGACACGGCACCCTCTCTCAGGTGCCAGGGCTTGCGAGAAGTGATCTCTCCTCTCCGTCCTGAGGCCAGCCTCCAGAACAGTTACGGAGCAGGGGAAGCCCATCTGACCAACTGATGCACTTAGAGCCAGACTCTGCGGTGTGTGGGCATGGCTGTGTGACATCTGGCGTCACGAGACAGAGCAGAAGATGTCCGCGAAGGAGGTTTTCTCTAGACCGGCTCCCCCCATGCCGAATTCGTCCCATTTTCCTACCTGGAATGCAGACGTGGCGTCCGGAGTACACCTTGCTCCTGCACAGATGAAAGCCATAGGCGAAAGGTGTCGGGGCAGGGGGAGAGAAGGAGCCCGGGGCCTCAGTGGCATCGCTGTGCCACAGTACCAGCCCTGGCTGCTCACCCTGGCCTTCCTGATCTGATCCCAAACTCCAGTGGGCCTCTGAATCACCTGGAGGGCTCATGAAAGCACGGGTTTCTGGGACCTTCCTCCAGAGCGTCTGATTCAGAAGGTCTGGGGTGAGGGCCCGAAATAGGTTCCCAGGTGATGCTGATTCCACTGGTTGGAGGCTGGGCTTGAGAACCGCTTGGAGAACTGAACTACCCTCTGTTGAAGCCTCTACAGTCCCAGCTGATACACTGACCTCTACCCCTTCAGTAGCCCCAGCAGCTCACCTACTCCTTCACCTCCAGAAAGGGGCTGAAAACTCACGAACCACCAGGCATAAAAACCAATGAGGCTGACAATCTATTTGGATTCTGAGCAAGAGGAATCATCAATTCAAAGAAAAGGATCTCTGCTTTCAACTTTGAGGCCGCGCTGGAGCTGAATGGGGGAGATATTCTGGAGCAGGAGAACTTTCTAGAACCTCTGAAATCACACCAGAGAGAACCTTACTTTTTTATACTCACAGGTGGATTTTCTCAGGCATTCTTATTTCTAGAGGCCAGTGCCCTCAGGCAGGAGAGTATGTTCGCTAGGGGACTTGGGGCAAACTTTAACTTCTCTGAACCTCAGTTGTCTTATCTGTAAGATGGGAATGATAATACTCATCACACAGGCTCATTGTCAGGCATTAAGTGATGTCGCGGAATTAGAGGCAGCCTGAGTGTCCATCGAGGGGAAGATGGACAAGTAAGTTGTGTAGGTGAAAATCACGGAATATTAGGTAGCCTAGTCAGGAGCAACAGAAATAGGTGGGTACACAGTGACACGAATGGTCCTTAAAAACACAGTGCCTCGTGACAAAAGACCTAGACAGCAACTATTTTATGAATTAAAGAATTAAAAATAGACATATACCAAATAATACCCATTACGTATCATAGAAAACAGATAGATATCAAATACATTAGATTGGTTGTGATGGGGAGGGAATGGAGTTGTTTATGGATATAAAAAGATTTTTTGAAAAAATAAAGGAGTGTCTATCAGACGGACAAAAGTCAAAGTGTCTGACAATAACCAAGTCTTTTTGAAAACATGGAGAAAACGGAGCTCTCTTATGCTCTTGATAGGAGTGTAAGTTGGTAAAAGCCCATGGTACAACCTACTAGTCAATCTGGATATGCATTTCCCATCCTTAAACAAAGCTGAATCCTGACTCTAACTAGTTACATGGCTGCTCAGATGAACCCTTCCTTTCCTGACTCCTCTGAAGCTAGGCATGGCCGTGTGAGTAAGCTCCGGCCAGTGGTATAATGATTGGAAATGTCCTTTGAAATTTCTGGGAAGTATCCTTAAATGAAGGGGTCTCCATCAATGGTGACAAAAGAGGATAGCAGAGAGAGATGGAAATGATCTGTGATGTCTAAAGCCTGCCCCTAAGCCGACCTAGCCCCAGACTGGGCAGGAGGTGATTCAAAATATTCATGCTGTCCTTGAAGGAAGAGCCAAACAGCCCTGGGATATTTTCACAGAGTGTCATAACAGTATATAACACAGGATCGACAGCTCTACGCGCTAAGAGGATGACACTGGTTAGAAGGTGGCCGGCCACAAATAAATTTAAAGTGGAGAGATCTGAAGCTTTAGTGCAGGGGTGAAAGAAGTTTCTAGATATTCCTTTCCAAACCTCTGCTTCTGTCTGCAGACATGTTAACAAAAACAGTGCCCCCTGTTTGTGCACTATTCACCACAGGCACAGAGAAATGTGTTCAGAGTGTGTTTTTGATGATTGGGCCATCCCTTGAAGAAAAAGATTACAAATTCAACTTGTTAATATTTCTCTTTTCTGGAAAAAGAAGCTAATATGGTTCTTAGCTGCTTGTTTCAATAAGTTTGTCCACCACTAACAGCCATAGCCCCACATCTGTTCCTAATAAAAATCTATAATCAGCAATACCCATTGCCTTTCAAAACTTATTTTCTTCATCCCCAAACTATGCACAGACCTGGCCAAAGCTTATTTCTGTTGTCACCAAGACATAATGGCATTGCATTCACTCCAGGAGAAATAAATCAGCAGTGATTCCAAGTAGAACCAGTGTCAGCCACTTGGGCCATCGAAGAGTCGGAGCCCTCATTACCAATGGACATTTTCACTTACTAAAATGCCAAAATAGGCAGGGCTTGTTTTGTTTTGTAGTTTAGGGCATTCAAACGTTTGTGATACTTTGTTTCAGGTCACAAGGCTACAAGACATTTGATAAGAAAAACGGTTTCCATTTTCTGGAAAAAACAGAGTCTCCAAGCAGCAACTTTCAAACACCCCTTCCACAAGAAACACGTGAGCCTGAGAGACGGCAGAGCAGGCCACCGTCTACACTGAGCTCCGGTGGGAGCTGGCCTGTGGCCTGTAGGTCCCCAGCTGGGAGATTTCGAAGCTTCTGGGGACCCACTGCGCCAGCCCACTTTTCCTGGCAGTGACAAATCCTACATATCTTCTTCTTCCTCTGAGAACAGTGGCTTCTCATTGTTTTCTCAGTTTTGATTTACAAGAGGAGCACATGTGGGCTCCTTCGGCAAACTTCTGTTTGTCCTAAAGCTAGAGCAAAGAAGGGTACGTGCCGAGCACTGCGGGTGCAGCGCTGGGTGACGTGGGAAGACGGAGCTGGGTCCGGCCCCCCACGCCCGGACTCTGGAGCACAGTGCTGAGGATTTCTAACTCCAGGGCTGCTGTCTTTCATGGTCCAGAGGTCGCACCGAGCATTGGCCACTTTGGACAGCCACATCTCCTAGTTCTGTTTCTATCGAACAGGCATCTTTCAGCTACCACCAAATCATTAAAAGAGGCAGAAAAAAAGCATGTTCCCTTTTGAAGGATTTGCATTATTTTGTTAAGATCTATATTTTTCACACCCAAGGCCTGTAGGGTATCACGAACTGACCGAGGCTTCATGGGGGTAAAAGGAGGCGGACTAAATTCACAGGAAGGCTATGGAAAGGGTGTCATCTTGGATCTTAAAAGTAAAGGAAGACACCACGGGAAGATGACCTTAGGGTGGTATTTTTTTCTCTAACCAGGAAACTCTTAGTTGTCACGTAGAAGAATATGAATTTTTGAATTCAGGGCAAGCGGCCCTAAGTCCATCAGGCCTGTGCTGGGTTGTGCTTCATTCCACGAGCTCATGTATAAAGAGGGAAAGAAGTGGGTTCGTGCCGAGAAATCTGCAGATCTGCCCAGAAGCCCCGAGAGAACTGGCATCGTGCTCCCAGCGGACAGGAGTAGACACTGCGTCCTGGTCCGCTCTGAGTGAGCCGGACAGTCACAGGGCGTGGGCTGGCACACTGAGGGACCCTCTGCATCGAATGCGGATGAGTGGCATGACATCCTGTTTTGGTCAGGGACTGGAAACTTCTGGCCCATGGGTGACACTCCAGATGCCCAGTGCCTAGTGTCTGTTTGCACAGAGACCTCTGTGTTGTGCGTTGCGTGCAGGAGGGAGGGGGTGTTATTTTGCGTGAGCACCTGGAAGGAGAATGGGAAGATGGGGAGCAAGGAGAGGATGCAAGTTCTCTACTTCCCCCACTTGCCTGAGGGTGTGTCTGTAAATTGTGTCACTGGAAAGTACAGACCCAGGCCCCCTCAAAGCAGCCGTGGTCACTGAAGTCTTGAGCGGAAACCAAACTGCTCGCCCTCCTCCCCTCACTCCTCCAGAGCCTACAGAGAAGCCCCGGAGCCAATCAGAAAGACTCTCAAGCAGTTCAGGTGGTGGGCATGGTGGTGACCTTTCTCAAGAGGGCGCTGGTAGCAGAGGTGTGGGCAGGTGCCTTGGCAAAGCTGGCACGGAAGAACGTGGAAGAAATAAATTGCGGGAGATGGGTAGAGTTCTGGCGATTACAGGGGGTAGAAGCTGAGAGCCCTTATGATGTAAATTTCAATGTAAAGGTGGTCTCATTTGTAGCCACGGGAGGGTGAGGCTGGAGATAATCAGTTTATGTGCCCAAAGAGCCAAGGAATATCTATTGCACCCACCCATCCCCCCGCCAGGTCCATGACCAATGAAAAGAGACCCATCTGAGGCTTTCAGGAGCACAGCCAGAGTCTATGCAGCACCTCTGAGCATTTGTAGGGAGAGGATGAGCTGGGTGCTCTTGGCTGAGGACAGTCAGGAATGGCAGTAAATGGCGTTATGGGATCAAGCCTGTCCTCTGTCTGTCCTTCATTCACGCATTCACTTATTCAACAGATGTTCATTGAGCATCTAGTATGAACCATGCACCATTCTAGGTGCTAGAGATACGGGAATGAACGCCACGAATGAAAGGTCTTGCCGTCATGCAGCTTACTCTTTTAAAAGTAGATAGATAATAAGATACGTTTTCAAACTATATAGTACATGAGATAGCCATGAGTTGTAAGGATAAGGGTGATGGCAAGAATGGAGGAAATTACTATTGTAATTCCAGTACACTTAACTGTGTTATATTTGAGTCAGGTGTGCAATACAGTGATTCGACAGTTCTGTACACGACTCAGTGCTCATCATCATGAGCGTACTTTTTCTTTAAAGACTTACTCATTAGAGAGAGAGAGCACACGCATGTTCCAGTGGGGAAAGGGGCAGAGGGAGAGAGAATCTTCAAGCAGACTCCCCACTGAGCAGGCAGCCCAACGCAGAGCTCGACCCCATGACCAAGAGATCATGAGCTGAGCCAAAACCGCTGGAAGCTCAACTGACTGAGCCACCCAAGGTGCCCGAGGCTGCTCAAATTTTTATTTATTTATTTATTTTTAAAAAGATTTTATTTATTTATTCGACAGAGATAGAGACAGCCAGCGAGAGAAGGAACACAAGCAGGGGGAGGGGGAGAGGAAGAAGCAGGCTCATAGCGGAGGAGCCTGATGTGGGGCTCGATCCCAGAGCACCGGGATCACGCCCTGAGCCGAAGGCAGACGCTCAACCGCTGTGTCACCCAGGCGCCCCAAATTTTTAATATTATTCTTCATCTCGACTAACTGATGTCAGGCTGAAAAATCATAGCTGGCATCTGAGAAGGCTATGACAAGAACAAGCGACAAGCCCCTTGATGTGGGAGCGTACCTGCCAGCTTAGAGGGGCAGTGAAGAGGCCGCAGGGGCTGGAATGGAATAAGAAAGATGGAGAAAGCATGAGGTTTAAGAGGGACCATGGTCCAGGCCAGATCACAGAGACCTGAGGCCCTTTTAATCGCTATGCATTTTACCAAGATGTGAAAGCTTGGGGAAGTGCGGAGCACGAGAGTGAATGGTTTAATCTGGGGAAGAATTTCTTCTTGGGAGGGGAGAATTTGCACCTCATATCAGAACTGTGCTCTCCATTGGGATCCTTCCAAGGAGAGGCTCGCTAGGAAAAAGTCATGGTACAGCAAAATCTTTGGAGTTCAGGAGCTTGAATTTTTAGAGCATCTGAGCATTTATCCCACCTTCTCCCTCAGTAGAAAAACCACCTAAAATCAAAGTTCCCCAAAGACAGAGCAGTTTCCAAACTGTGTTGTACATGGAGGTCTGAACCTAGAGAGGAATCAGGTCGATCTAGTCAACAAGAGCCCAAGGAGAAGCAGTGGGAACTTGAAGCCACCAAGTCACCCGGGGGCCCTGCCCTTTGACCCCCAACCGTGAGCTGTGTAGAGCGTCCCACAAGAGGGGTCAGGTGATTGTTCCTGCTCGGTGTTTGACCAATGGACAGAGGCCCATGGCTGGCATCTGAGAAGGCTTCGACAATAACGAGCAACAAGGCACTTGAGCAGGCACCGGCCTGGAGGAGACTCTGAAGCTGCCCCCAGCTGCCCGTTTCCTTTAAAGGTGGGGTCACCCTCTGACCTACTGTTTTTTTCCCCTTTTTTTTATTGTGGGGAAATACACATAACATTTGCCATCTTCACCAGGCTTAAGTATACAGCTCAACGGTATTGAATATATTCATAATGTTGTGCAACTATCATCACCATCCATCCCCAGAAATCTTTTCATCTTCTAACACGAAAACTCTATACCCGTTAGATAAGAGTTCCCCTTCTCCCCGCCACCCAGCCCCTGGAAGGCACCATTCTACTTTCTTTCTGAACCTATTCTCTGTCACCCTTTGAGGTCATGGAGAACCTCTTGTAAATTAATGGATTCATTCTCCAGGGTTCTAAGGTAGAGTTCTACAGGCCCCACACCTTGACCTAGGATTGCCGGCTCCACTGCAGCCAGAGAGCAGGCAGGAGGACAATGGGGGGCACCGCTCCTCTTCTCACTCTGCTTTTCCTCCATAGAGACTGGCCAGGGCCCAGCAAACTGCAAAGGGCCCTCTGTCAAGACTTTTGCACTCTTGCCACGAAACAAGAGCCCATTACAATATGGGATATTTCCCTTTTTTTAAATTCCTTCTGACTAGAAGAGCAAACAATTTGGGGAAAATGTGTGGCTGAGGCAAAGGCAAAAAAGAGTGGACAGTTAGAATGTAACTAATGTCTACTACCGAGCAGGATGAAACTTGTCTTTACTGAAGAGTTGGAGGTTAAAAGGCCCTGTTTGCCTACGGGTTGAGATTTGCACACAGAATTTCCAGAGTGCTGGACTGCAGCAGGGATAACCGCGAAGAAGCCGGAGCTCATCTCATACAAACATCTCAGGTGAAGGGGGACTTCCGACAACTGAGACTTCACTAATAAGTGACAAAAATTATGTGCGTACTAATTTGACATTTTTAGCGTTAAAGTCTCTGTTGGAATAGGATGCGTAAATTAATACTCTTAGGAAATCTGCTTGGAAGAAAACAGAAGGGGGATCATGAACCCTATTAACTCGTATGTCCCAAGCCTCTAATGGAAGATTCCCGAGGGGATGAGGAGGACGCTCTGAGTGTGTGGAAACTTCGTAAAGTTCATGAGCATGTGTTTTATAAAGTCGCGTAGCAGAGTCCTCAACTGATTTTATAACTGAGATTTATGTCTCTAACAAAATAAGATACCACAGCAAATGAATGACTCTGCTGGCCTTTTCTGGAGAGGGAATGATAAGTTCTCTATAGATATTGTTTACTTTGCCCAGTTATCTGTTTTTTTTCCGTAAATTCTCCACCATGCCCCAGGCTGGAACTCCAAATCTACTGTTCCCATCAAATCAATTTCCCCACAGAATGAAGAATGCTGTAAATACTATGCTTAAAATTCATTGTTATCTGTGAAGAACCCAACTCAACAAGACTCGTTGAGATTAAGAGGGTCTGTGTAGCGAAGGTGGATAGAACGTATAGAAAAAAAGAGATGCACACACTGATTATTTTCTAATAAAACCGTTCATTCTATCAGAAAGTGGAGGGAATTAATATAAACAGACAGATTTGTTTAAACCCAATTTCACTACCGTTCTGTAGGTTGCTTTAACCCTATTCTGACATCAGTTATTAAACAAATGATATTTTCACAGATACGAAGCCCCTGAGCTAAAGTTATCCATACCTACAGGTTTATTCTGTATTTAATTTTACTGTACAAAGGCTGAGAAAATTATATGGCTGCAGAACATGTTCACAGATCGTACGAGCTCAGAATTCCATCCAACAAAAATGACTATTTGTCAGGAAGTGCACCAGAGTTTTCCAAACATGAAAACGAAACAAAAACAGTAAGCACACGGATTTATTGTATGCCTACTATGTGATGGGGACGTTACATGTAGTTTATATCTCTGGCCCTTCCAACAGCCCTGCAAAGGAATATTAATATTCCCATGCTACAGATGAGAAAACCGAAACTCCTACAAATTATCCAAGGTTACGTAAAGTCTTATCCATGGTCAAATAGAGTAGAACCCAGATTTTACCGACATCTGTCTGACTCCTAACTCCTGTGTCCTTTCCACCATCATGCTCTGTCCAATATTAGCATTAGGTAGTTGTCAACCAGAAGTTCAAAGACGCTCATTTTCATATATAAAATGTCAAATCCATCAGTAAGGGACATAAGTTTATTTCAAATGTATTTGCGTGCATGCTTCTCTAATCAACTTCCTTGACTGAATTCAGATTTAAGGGACTTACTTTATTCTAGAAAGAAAATAAATCTTTTTTCCCCCCTTTGCATTTATTGCGCACCTGCTATGACCCAGGTGCTGAAGATCTGCAGGCACGTAGATTTCCATCTGCCATTATGCTCTCATGACCACAGCTGGAGCACTACAGCAAGTTTTCAAACCCATTGATTGAAAAGGAGCGATAATACAATTGCTAAGTCTTATTAGGTGCTTCAGCTTACCTCTAGTAAACCCACATGACATTTACCCAATACTGCAGGAAAGCATTTTATACTGCATTTTTGTGTTTACATTTCTAAGAGTTATAAATTGAAACGTATAAAGAACATTGGATTAGAGGCCAGCTCTACTCTGTACCCATGTTCTTACTGAGCTTGTGTGAGGCTCAGTTTCTTCATATATGAAAATGGGGATGGCAGCGATGGTCTCGAAGGCTGTTGGTCGGACTCTCTTGCATGATATCCAAGAAGCTTTCTAGCCTCTTGGTACTAATTGCTTTCTCCAGTAGACTGAATACTTCCCATCCAGCGTGGCTGTTTGGTTGCTTATGCAAGACAGCCCCGCACTCCCCAACCTATGAAAGTCTCCCAGTCGGAGCCTTCTCCCTGATGCCCCAGGTCTGAAAGAAGAGCCCCTCCCCTGCCCTCCTCCCACAGCACCCAGCTCGTCCTTCCACCACAGTCTCATTTTCCACGAGTGACAAACTTTTGTCTGAACCATGTCCTCACCTTTTCCTTCACTGCTCAGAACACTGCTCCACAGAGTGGTGCTCAGTAAATGCTGGATTAGTGAATGATCTTACTTAATTAGCACATGGAAGGGGTTAAGGAAGAAGTTCCTCTGCCATAGCCAGACTCCATTCAACAATTAGTTCCGTCATCAAAAAGACATATATGGGGGTGCCTGGGTGGCTCAGTCGGTTGAGCATCTGACTTTTGATTTCGGCTCACGTCATGGTCTACGAGTCCTGAGATCGAGCCCCCAGTTGGCTCTGCACTGAGGGGGGAGTCTGCTTGAGATTCTCCCTCTCTCTTGCCCTTTGCCCTTCCTCTGCCTTTTCTCTTTCTCTCTCTCTCTCTAAAATAAATACATCTTTAAGAAAAAGACATATATCAATCTTAAACAGCACATTTTCCAGTGAGGATATGATTCTCTACCACTTAAAATCTCTCCCAGGACTCCATAAAATTATGAAGTGATTTTGAGGGAAGATCATCAGTGATCTCCAAATGTTTTGATTGTGTGCTCCTATCATGGAAAAGATATTTCAAAAAAACTTAAAAAAAAATAGATCCCTTATATTTTGTGT
This sequence comes from Ursus americanus, assembly GCF_024610735.1. Taxonomy (NCBI): domain Eukaryota; kingdom Metazoa; phylum Chordata; class Mammalia; order Carnivora; family Ursidae; genus Ursus; species Ursus americanus. Next base: position 24,217,098 of record NC_142158.1, on the reverse strand, counting down.
GTAAATATATACAAAATTTTAGTTAACCCAAATAAACATATACTTATGCATTTATAAAGTATGTACATGTCCTACTGTACTAATTAATATACACAAGGTATACACAAAATTACAATTTTTAATGGGGAAATAAAAATAACACTTTAATATTCTCTTTTTGCACCCCAATAAATGGTCTGGCACAAGAAAAGACTAATCTTGGCTGAGCAGTTATGTTTTCTGGTAGAAGGAAGGAAACCACGCTTTTCTTTTCCTCTCTATTCCCCAATGTTGGCTATTTCCTCTCCTTATTCAGGTTCTCTTACAAGACCACCAACATTCTTCAAACATTACTGAAATAAAACAGGAGTAGGGTTTAGGGCTCTGGAGTCTCAGTCTGGAAATGTCACAACTTAATCTCAGATGTTTGCTATGAAGTTGTAAGCTTGACAGTGTGAAAACTGACAGATTATTCTTGAATTCCTTGTTTTCATTGTGACCAAACTCATAACATCATTTTATCTTTTTTTTCTTCAAAACTCAAAGGATGTGTGGTCATCTGACTTAAATGGGGAAAATATTATCAAAACAATATTAAGGAATTATTATTTTACAGTTTTCATTAAATAGCCCTCATATTCAGATAATTAAATGCTATAGTTTTTTTTTTTTAAAGATTTTATTTATTTATTCGACAGAGATAGAGACAGCCAGCGAGAGAGGGAACACAAGCAGGGGGAGTGGGAGAGGAAGAAGCAGGCTCATAGCGGAGGAGCCTGATGTGGGGCTCCATCCCATAACGCCAGGATCATGCCCTGAGCCGAAGGCAGACGCTTAACTGCTGTGCCACCCAGTCACCCCTAAATGCTATAGTTTTTATCTGCATCTTAAAGAAAAAAGTTAATAAAGATGTTTTGAAAATGATGGGTGAGATGCCCACCGTGTTAAAACCATTTTAATGGCTTTTAAACACACACACACGAAAAAATATCAGATGGCTATTCTCCAAAATGTTAACAAGATATATTCAAAATGATAAGATTGAGGGGCGCCTGGGTGGCACAGTCGTTAAGCATCTGCCTTCGGCTCAGAGCGTGATCCCAGCGTTCTGGGATCGAGCCCCATGTCAGGCTCCTCCGCTGGGAGCCTGCTTCTTCCTCTCCCACTCCCCCTGCTTGTGTTCCCTCTCTCGCTGGCTGTCTCTGTCAAATAAATAAATAAAATCTTTTAAAAAAAATGATAAGATTGAGGTTTTCTTTTCTTCTTTGTACATTTCTGTAATTTTTTTAAAAAGACTTTTTATTTATTTGACAGAAAGAGAGACAGCCAGTGAGAGAGGGAACACAAGCAGGGGGAGTGGGAGAGGAAGAAGCAGGCTCCCAGCAGAGGAGCCTGATGTGGGGCTCGATCCCAGAACGCCGGGATCACGCCCTGAGCTGAAGGCAGACGCTTAACCGCTGTGCCACCCAGGCGCCCCCCATTTCTGTAATTTTTAAACGTCCTATAGTAGCCAAGTATTTTTTTTAAAAGAGCATACATATAACCAATTGTAAATAATTTACATAGATTTCTATATTTTAAGCTTCCAATAGATTTTAAAATACCTTTTGGAGTTACTAGTCTCTAGAAGAAAAGTGTATTATTTCCATGTTTTGTAATTCATTTTAATTTTAGTATAATTATTAATGTTATTTTGGTTTCACATAAGAAAATTGCATTTTTAATAATCGAAACAGTATGGTACTGGCACAAAAACAGACACACAAATCAGGAATAGAATAGAGAGCCCAGAGATAAACCCACACTTTTATGGTCAATTAATCTATGACAAAGGAGGCAAGAACATACCATGGGGGAAAAACATTCTCTTCAATACATAGTGCTGGAAGAACTGGACAGCTACATGCAAAAGAACGAAACTGGATGACTTTCTTACGCCATATATAAAAATAAACTCAAAATGGATTAAAGGTCTAAATGTGAGACCTGAAGCCATAACCCCCAAAAGAAAACTTGGGCAGTAATCTCTTGGACATTGGTCTCAGCAGCATAGTTATGAATATATTTCCTCAGGTCAGGGAAACAAAAGCAAAAATAACTACTGAGACTACGCCCAAATAAAAGGCTTTTGCACAGCAAAGGAAACCAACAAAAAGAGAAGGCAACCTACTGGATGGGAGAAGAAGATAATTTGCAAATGCCCTATCCGATAAAGGGTTAGTTTCCAAAATATACAAAGAACTTACAGAACTCAATGCTAAAATGAAAAACCAAAAATAACCAAATAATCTGATTTAAAAGGGGCAGACAACCTAAATCGATATCTTTACGTAGATGGCCAACACGTACATGAAAAGAAGCTCCACATCACTAATCATCAGGGAAATGCAAATAAAACCACAGTGAGCTATGACTTCACACCTAACAGAACAGCCAGTATCAAAAAGATAAGAAATAATGAGTGTTGGCAAGGATGTGGAGAAGGAACCTTTGTGGACTGTTGGTGGGAACGCAAACTGGTATAGCCACTGTGGAAAACAGTATGGAAGTTCCTCGAAATATTAAAAGTAGAAATACCATATGAGCCAGTAATTCCACTACCTGGGTGCTTACCCAAAGAAAATGAAAACACTAATTTGAAAAGATAAATGCATCCCTATGTTTATTGCAGCATTATTTACAATAGCCAAGATATGGAAGCAACCCATGTGTCCATTGATAGATGAATGGGTAAAGAAAAAATATATATATATAGTGGAATATTATTCTGCCATAAGGATGAGATCTTGCCATTTGCAACAACATGGATGGACCTACAGGGTATTATGCTAAGTGAAATACGTCAGACAGAGAAAAACAAATACCATATGATTTCACTTATATGTGGAATCTGAAAAACAAAACAAAACAAAGAAACAAACCAAACAGACTCTTAAATAGAACAAACTGATGGTTGCCAGAGGGAAGGTAGGGGGATGGGTGAAATAGATAAAGTGAATTAGGAGGTACAAACTTCTAGCTATAAAATAAGTAAGTCACAGAGATGAAAAGTACAACCTAGGGAATATAGTTAATGATATTGTAATAGCATATGGGGATGGGAGCTACATTTGTGGTGAGCACAGCATAATGTATAGAGTTGTTGAATCATTATGTTGTACACCTGAAACTAATGTTACATTGTGTCAACTATACTTCAATTAAAAAAGGAAAATGTCATATAAAATCAAATGCTTCTTAATAGAGCCTCACTTATCTAGATTACAGATACACTTTAGATTGAGGATACAGAGAGAGGCAGAGAATGGGTCCAAAGGAGCTTGTAAATTAATGGAATCAAGGCAGGAAAGGAGAGTCTAAATCAGGAGGTAGGTCTTTCTGGAGAAGATGAAGATTATGGAGAGCCCATGCTATCTAGACATGTGATGGCCCTTGTAAGAAAACCCATTATATAAATAAATAACATGGAATCCCAGTTTCTGCCATTTTTTTTCTGGCAGAATCTCAATTTTGCTCAGGTATTCACCCTTCCACGTACCCAAGTTGGTCTAAACTATATATGATGGTCTCATTCCCCTTGTCATTGACTCTCTTAGTCAATCCCTGCCATTGGGATTTCCATGGATTTTTTACAGTACGGCACTATAATGCATTTTCTCTTCCTTATGACTTAATAATATTTTTTCTCTAGCTTACTTTATTGTAAGAATACAGTGTATAATACATATAAAATATGTGTTAACTGACTATGTTATCGGTAAGTCTTCTGGTCAACAGTAGGCTGTTAGCAGTTAAATTTTTAGAGAGTCAAAAGTTATAGGTGGATTTTCGACCGTGCGGGGGGTTGGCCACTAACCCCCATGTTGCTCAGGGGTCACCTGTCTACCCAAGTGCAAAGCATGTTAGTGTTTGGGTCATAGCACTGCAGAATTTCTGTTTGTTTCTTTTCTCTGTATAACAAATAGAATTATATTCATTCTATTAGTGGACAATTTACAAATTAATTAAAAATAATATGATTTTAATATATTGTATATTCCTGAAGATCTGAAATTAAGGGCCAAAGAACTGAAATAAATAACGTTACTCATAATCTGAACATTTCATATAAATCTCTATCAGGTGCCTAAATTCTATGCTATAAATTCACCTTGAATAAATTTCAGTGATACCCACTTACGTAATCAGCTCAAATCTCTGGAATGTGGTCAGGAAACAGGTAGAAGTAAAAAGTAAAAATTCTTGCAGGCAAAATGACTGTCAAAGCCCATATGCTTTATTCACAGGTACTTACAAGAGCCAGCGAGGCTCATTCTTGCCACAATTCGAACAAGCTAGAATTTCTAGTCCATGACATGTGAGAAGCAGGAAATTGGAAAGGAGATGGGGTTGCAGAAAGTGACATCTGTCAGCCTGACAATAAAGTCCAGAGGTAGAGAAAACCGCCCCAAAGTGGACCACAATATTTTGAAAATGATTTAACATGGGGTGCCAAGCATAACTATATTCCAGCATTTTCTATGGCAGTTGGCTCTAATAATGACACTGGAGCTCTCACTAACAACACACTTACCCTACTTGGGAGGCTATCTAGTCAGAGAAGCATGTGGAATACACATTCTGGAAAGAATTCCACTTAATATGGTTTCTTTTTAAAACATCTTGGTTGTTTTGCCTTCACACACACACACACACACGCACAGGCATGCATGCACGCACACATGCACACACGCACACACACACAGCTCTGCAAGGAACTGCTCACTCTTCCTTAATAGACAATAAATGAGGAGTTCTACTCAAGCTTTTCTGGGGGAAAAAAGTGACAATTTATTAAAAGAACTCTGTCCTCAAATTTCCCTCATTTTGCTCTGTCCCTAATGAAGCACTAAGAGAACATTTTTCAGTCTCAAGGCTTGTCTCCTCTCCATACCCTCCTCCACGCACCCCTCTCTCCCTCTTCACTCCCGTGACCCCCCGCCCCCATGCATATCGCAGAGTGAGCTGCACCAGTCTCCGGGGAATTAAAACGGAGATATGTAAATGTCAGTTTCTATTCTAGCGCACAAGAAACTCTTCCGGCAGGATCCCCGCAAGCGCTGCAAACCCTGGGAGATGCGTTCCCCATATCTGGGCTGCCTGTGGATCGCAACAGTCAGGGCTGTTTGGAAAGTTTTAAGGTTGTTTGCTTTAGTGGATTTGTTCCAAGTGAGGCGCATGTTTTTCAAAAACGAATGCCAAAGATAACAAAAAATGCAAAGGGGAGAAGAAAGGGAGAATTATCCAGAATATATGAGCGAACCAGGATAAGACTTAGCAAGCAGCAGAATGTTCAAGGGCACTTGGCTCTCCACCACATTTAGAGCGGCCCACAGAGACTGAGGTTAAAAACAATGTCCGCAATCCCTGGGAAGACAGTTATTTGGGACCCTGAATGTGTTTTACATCTTCTTCGTGTCACTTGGGGCAGAGGTCACCGCATTTTTCTGTTATTTAAGCTGTTTACAGCTATATTTGAGTGGTCTTTTGTTGACAATTTTGCTTCCAAGTAATTTCCTGAAAACCTTCTAATTGCTGTCCCCTGTCATTAGCTACTGTAATTTGTTTCCAGGGCTGACGGTCAGCACTGTAATTGCATTCAGAACGCCGAATGGCTTTGCATGATCATTTGGTGTATCTCCCTGTTAAACTTCCTGCTGTTTCTTGAACCCCTTTTAGATTTTTTTTTTTAAATATGCCATTTACATCTTTAAAGAAGAAAATGGAGGAGGATTATTTTTATATCATTATAACTTAGTACTTCCATAGGACTTCCGTTTCCAAAGGCATTACAATCCTTAATTAATTACCCAGCCCTGTGCCCTTGAGCTCTCAGCCATTTGGAGTCTCTCTGATTTCTAGATAAGCCACTGAGGCTAGGGAAGGGCAGTTGGCTGGTGAGAGGTTCCTCCCTTCCTGTTGGGATTCCCACCCTTTTTCCAGGCCACCCCACCCAACTGGGATCTGCACAGGCTGGCTTCATTGCTGTATTTGAAGTTTTGTGTTTGATGTTCCCTGAATGTGTGTATAAAATACATTCCAAAGTAACATATAGATTATTTTTGGGGTTATTTGATGTTTTGGATTTTCCCTGTCGCTGTTCACTTCCACTCATTCATTTACCCCTTCGTGGAAACCTGTATCAACCTCCCCTTCTATGTCAGTGAGCTGGACTCCGAGGAGAGGAGAGCCACAGTCTCACCATGCAGACAGTGAAGAGTACAGCTGAGAATACCCGTAGGTGAGGTGTGTGATGGCACCTGAAGAAAATACCAATGGAAGGACCAGTGCAACTGTTTCTTCTTGGGGGGGGGGGTGATTTTTTTAAGCTGGACCTTGGAGAGAATCCAGTTTTGTGTGTTGAGTGGGAAGCTGGTGTGTGTGTGTGTGTGTGTGTGTGTGAAAAAGAGATGGAGATAAATACCATTCTTCCAAGAAGACAAACCAACATGGAAAATGGGAATTCAGGGAGCAGTAAGTCACGCATTTGCCCTAACTAGGGGGTATGTTGCAAGGAAGAATGTGAAGGAGGCTGCGAACGTGGTTTAGAGGAAGATTTCGGAGGGTGTCGAATGGTCTGCTGAGTGAGCCTCTCCATTAAACAGTGTGTCGCCAGCTGGACTGTAAGTGATCCCCAGTAGCCGGAGGTATAGAGAAAGCAAGAGGCATAACTGCATTTACTGTATGGCCAAAAAAAAAGAGAGAGAGAGAGAGAGAGAGAGAGAGAGAGAGAGAGAGATTCACGATATGGATAAAAAAAAACCAGTGGCCAAACAACCAGGAGATCCAAGGCAAGGCCAAGAAAATGGGCGTTAGGAAGGAAAAACTGGTAATTAAGCCAAAGATTAATTATATTGAAGAATGTTGAAAGTGACCAGATTGCAGAGAGTTTTCCAATTTTATATCCATGGACAATCCTATCTGAAACCACATGGGCTACACTCAACTCACACATTCATGTATTTGCAGGTGATTACAGGGCTTAACACTCTGTGAATTTCTGCTCCTATTTACTCATAGATTCCTCTCCGTTTCTGCTCCCTTCTGACTTTGTCTCCACCCCATGCTCCTTTCCAGACTGTGCCAAGCTTCAGGTCATGCCAACTTCCACAGGAAGTTCAGTCATATCAACGATCCAGTGATTTCTGCCGTTACAGAGACAGATGGCATGTTGGGACCATGGGTCATGTCACCAGCCTTTAGCCTGTCCCTCTCCTCGGCATCACCCTGCTTAGAAAGACTCCCTGGGACTCACGAGACTCCGCTTCATGACAAGTGCCCTCCGTTCCTGCTCTCGGTCAGTGGACACGGAAGGCCTGGCTCCCATCCACAGTTGTAGTGTATAATGAGACAAAATACAATAATCAAGTGGTAGAAACTACCATATATTGAGCACCGACTATGGGCCAGGTCCCACGCGGGGGACTTACCCTCATTACCTCATCTGACTCTCCAACTCTGCGAGGCGGGTGTTATTAAGCCGTGTTGCAGACAAGGAAAAAGAAACCCGGAGAGGTGAAGTGACATGCCCAAACGAATCCAGATTTTAAGAAAGCAGATCAATCAGTTGCCAGAGCATGGCGTCTTAACAAAGAATCATTAGAACTGTCTTCATGACTCGGTGCTAAAGCCGCGTTGTTCGAGGCACCCTCTGGAGGAGAATGAAATAGGGCCACAGCACAGTTTTAAACCCGGGAAGCTCAGTTACCCAGAATGAAAACTCAGTGAATGAGGTATTGATATGTAAGTTACTGACTCTGACACTGAAAGTGATGGTCCTCCAAATACCGAGTCTTCCAACTGCTTACACCTTTTGAGAACAGTCTTTCTAAAAGGGACTGGATGCTTTTGTGTGTTAGTTCACAGAACACCGAGGCCTTAATCCCACTGCTTCTAGAAGGTTTATCATTGTACTGAGTATATCAGCGAGGCTACCAGGGATCAGGGCCTTTATAGCAGTGTGTGGTTCCTACATGGGTTTTCACTACATGCCACACCTCTGCCCCCGATTGGGGGTTGAATTTTGTCCCCCTGAAATTCACATGTTGGAGTCCTAACACCCATTACTTTAGAACTTATTTGAAGACAGTGTCTTTACAGAGGTAATCAAGTTAAAATGAGGTCACTAGGATAAGCCCTCATCTAATTACACTGGTGTCCTTATTAAAGGGGGACATTTGGGGCGCCTGGGTGGCTCAGTCGTTAAGCGTCTGCCTTTGGCTCAGGGCGTGATCCCAGAGTCCTGGGATTGAGCCCCGCATCGGGCTCCCTGCTCTGCTGAGATCCTGCTTCTTCCTCTCCCACTCCCCCTGCTTGTGTTCCCTCCCTCGCTGGCTGTCTCTCTCTGTCAAATAAATAAAATCTTTAAAAAAGGGGGGGGGGCATTTGGCCCAGCAGCACTCTTAGAGGGAAACCATGGGGAGGAGATGGCTATCCACGAGCTAAGGAGAGAAGCCAGTTTCAGATCCTCCCTCACAGCCTCAGAAGGAACCGACCCCGCGGTTACCTTGCCAGCCTCTAGAATGGTCGGACAATAGATTTCTGTTCTTTAAGCCACTCAGTCTGTGGTACTTTGTTACATCAGTCCCAGCAAACGAAATGCCCCCCACTCCATGCTGTGACCACTGGAATTCTCTCTCCCTTCCTCATGTTCCTCAAAATGAGTATGAACCAGCCGGACTAACGGGGCTCTGATGAGCTGCCGCGTTCTGAACACGGTACCGGATACTGAGCTTGTTCTGAAAGAATCTCCTTAGATTTGATCCACTCAACTGATGACGTATATAAGAACACATATTTGAATATTACTTTTTCTCAAGGGAGGAAAAAAAAAAAAAGGAAAGCGCTATTGAGGGTCCGTAACAATTTCTCAGCCTGACCCGCACCGCGGCAGGTGCTGACTCTGACGTAGATGGACTGTTCTCCACGACTGCTGGGCAGTGCCAGTGGTATTCCAAACAGATCCTAAAGCAAGTATATGCAGCTTCTTGCTGAAGACGTGTAAATAAACTGGCAGCCAAGTCAGCAGCCCCTTGTCTGCTCCTTTATTTAAAGTAATTTTCAAGACAAGCTCAAACAGAACTCTCACAGTTGGTTACTAGAGGAGTTAATGGCTTTAAGCTCAAAAGGAATGACTTTTTTGAATTATCCATTTGACAAAAGTCTCCCTAAGGCAACACTTTTCCCCTCTGCCCGCTCCCCTCGTTGAAGTTAGCGACCGTGTATTAATTAGTTGAAGCCAATCTCAGGAAACACTAAACCCTTGTCTTTTCTTTTTAAGAATACGGAGTTCACATTAGAAAACAAGTAATTCTAAATTACCTGGAAGCTTCTCATTATGTGAACTGAAAGTTTCCTGGTAAATGTTTTCCACAGAAACTACCCGAATTAAGGACCTTTCATCTCAGTAGGACCGATGCTCCAGGAAGGCACTTAGTTGCCTACATGAGGTGATTAGAGAGTGAACAAAAATGTGTTTCTCTCCAAAACATTTCCTTCACTGGCTTGTTGCAAATGTCTACGCTTCACAACGGATACGTCCGTTTCAGAGTTAATCACCGCCTTTGCTTCGGCATCATCGTGTTACCCACCCCCCTGGAAGAAGTAACTTGTGGTTCCTACCAGAACTCAGCCATGTGGTGGGGTCCAGCAGAGACGGCTCACTCCAGCCCTGGAACGCGAGGCTTCGTTTCGCAGGGAGCCCTGGGACAGCTGGTAGCAGAGGCTCACTCTCTTGGCAGGGTGCTGATAATCAAATCAGGGCTGGCATCCCTTTTAATGGGTACGGTTGGATTTCCAGAGCTTCCTCCTGTTGGGGTCAAATACCCATAGTTGATAGTTTGGTGGTACTGCTTGGGTAAGAAGGCCCTTACTGGATGGACAGGTAGCATTTTAAGCTGCGTGCACATGAGCAGGCATTAGGCTTTTGTGTCTCACCTTCTATGTGATCAAGTTGAGGCTAGCTGGGTGAGCGGACTGGCCCCCAGAGGAGGCTGGGGGTGGGGTGGGAGCACGAAATGTGAAAAACAGAACTGCTGTTACTTAAGTCCCCTAGTTTGTGGAACTTTGTTATGGCAGCCCTAGCAAACTCATACTCTTTGCCTTGCTTTTGTCTCTTTGTGTGTAGTTCCATAACGGATTGGAAATGCCTTTTGCCAAATCCTTTGCTTCTTTCTGTGGCGAGGGACAACTACAAATTCAGCCTGCATCCAACCCTCTTGGAACATTCAAGGTCCATTAAAATGTATCTGTTAAGGCTTATTCTTGATAAGACACTTATCAAGTCTGCTACTGAAAACCTACTCCTAGAGGAGACAAGGAGACAGTCCGAAACATGCACGGAGCCAGTAATGATGATAACTAACGATCAATGCATCAGCACTTTAAATGCACAGACTCCATTCTTATGACAACTCTATAATTTTATTTATTATTTATTCTTATTTTTTAAGGTCTTAGTTATTTATTTGAAAGAGACAGAGAGAGCATGAGCGGGGGGGGGGTGCAGAGGGAGAAGGAGAGGGAGAAGCAGACTCCCCACTGAGTGGGGAGTGCGGGGCTCAATCCCAGGACCCTGAGATCATGACCTGAGCCGAAGTCAGACACTTAACCAACTGAGCCACCCAGGTGCCCCTATAATTTGATTTTAATGCACGTAAGTGAGGTAGTTACTACTCTTTCCCCTTTTATAGATGAGAAAGGTGAGGCATGGAGAAATTAGGGGACTTCCTTAGATCACACAACTAGTAACTGAAGAAATGGGATTGTCTTACAACACAGCAGTTGGACTCCAGAGCCTGAGCTTGTAATCACTTTCCTATTCTGCCACGACATTTAATTCTAGCAACAGAAAACAAAATGAAGTTGGAACCCTACCTCACACCATATGAAAAAATGTATTTGACCTGGGATTAGGCAATGGTTCTTAGACATGACACCATAAGCATAAATGACAAAAGAATAAATAAATTGGACTTTATAAAAATTAAAAACCTTTGTGCTTCAAAGGACACTATCAAGAAAGTGAAGATAGGGCTCCCTGCTCACCGGGAAGCCTACTTCTCCCTCTCCCGCTCCCCCTGCTTGTGTTCCCTCTCTCGCTGTCTGTCTGCCTGTCTGTCTGCCTGTCTGTCTGTCTGTCTCTCTCTCTCTGTGAAATAAATAAATAAAATCTTAAAAAAAAAAAAAAAGTGAAGATAGTCCACAGAACAGGAGAAAATATTTGCAAATCACAAAACACATAAAGGTCTGGTATCCTGAATAAATAAGTATAAATATAAAAGTCTTAAAATTCAACAATAAAAAGACACCACCCAATTTAATTATGGGCAAAGGACCTGAACAGACATTTCTCCAAAGAAGATACACAACAGCTAACAAGCACATGTAAAGGTCCTCAGTATCACTCATCATCAGGGAAACGCGAATCAAAACCACAATGAGAGATCGCCTCTCACCCACTGTGACGACCGCAGTTAAAAACTGAAATAGAAAAGAGAACGACAAGTACTAGGGAGGATGTGGAAAAACTAGAACCTCATACCTTATTGGTGGGAATGTAAAATGGTACAGCTGCTGCACAAATCCCAGTGTGGCAGTTCTTCAACACAGTAAATGTAGTTACCATATAAACCAACCAGTTTCATTCCTAGGTATATGTCCAAGAGAACTGAAAATGTATGTCCACACAAAAACTTACACAGGAGTGTTCGTAGCAGTATTATAAGAGTCAGAAAGTAAGAACGAACTGATAAATGTATAAACAAAATGTGATATATGCACACAATGACATATTGTGCAGCTGTAAAAAGGAATTAATTACAAATACCTCTACACTGTAGATGAACCTTGAGAACATCATGGCCCAGGAAAAAACCCGGACACAAAAGGCCACGTATTATATCACTCCATTTATAAGAAATGTCCAGAATAGGCAAATCTATAGCGACAGAAAGCAGGTTAGCAATTGCCAATGGTCTAGGGGAAGGGACGTGGGGAGTGACTGGCAAGGGTTAGCATTACTTTTTGGGATAGCAAACGTGATGGTCGCCCGACTTTGTGACTAATGCTAAAAACCACTGAATTGTGTATTTTAAAGGCTGAGTAATGGGGGCGCCTGGGTGGCTCAGCCATTAAGCATCTGCCTTCGGCTCAGGTCATGATCCCAGGGTCCTGGGATCGAGCCCCGCACTGGGCTCCCTGCTTGGCGGGAAGCCTGCTTCTCCCTCTCACACTCCCCTTGCTTGTGTTCCCTCTCTCACTGGCTGTCTCTCTCTCTGTCAAATAAATAAATAAAATCTTAAAAAAAAAAAGGGTGAATAATGATATGTGAAGTATATCCTTCTAAAAAAATTTTACGTTCCTCAAATTTTAGCCAAGATATGAAGAGAATGATTTTAGTTGTACTTTAAGAAGTGCCTTTGGAAGAACAAAAGGTTTGTCCCTTGCCTTTAATATATGTGCATGTTAAAAAGAATTTTAAAGCTCTAGAGGTGACTTTCAAAATGACTAAAAAAAAACCTGTCACACAGACTGATAATATGGTCATGTGGAAATTGTTGGAGAAAGTAAGTTGTTTGGTAGAAAAAATAAATTTCTACTTGGCTTTATATCAAAAGTTCCTCAAAATAATTGAGAACTCAAACTAGCAAGATTTAACAGAGATTATTAAAAAAACTCAATAAGTTCTGGGGCACCTGGGTGGCTCAGTCAGTTTAGGCATCAGACTCTTGATTTTGGCTCAGGTCGCGATCTCAGGGTTGTGAGATCGAGCCCCACTTGGGGCTCCACGCTGAGCTTGGAGCCTGCTTGAGATTCTCTCTCTCCCTCTGCTCCTCCTGCTTTTTCTCTCTCTGCCTCAAAATAAATGAATCTTTTTCAAAAAAATCCTCAGTGAGATCTAATAAGATTTATAGATATTGAAATATAAAATTTTGGGTTTTACGTTTAAGATGGTTGTGTTGATTATTTGGGCCATGAAGACTGAGATTCTGACCACCTGATTTGAATTTCTGTTAATTGAACAATGGGATGCAAATGGTCAAACAAATGGCCCAGAAGTCCCTGTAATTGCCCAGAATTCAACAATTCATGTTTTCATAAAACCATACACATTCATACACTTAGGCACAGACATTCGGCATGATACCTTGAGAGGGCTGTGTGATCACACGTGGCCTTTCCTCTCTCCTCTGCCACTGACAATAGACTGTGTGGACAACCTTCTTCATCTCTTGGAACATGAGTTTTCCTATTTGCAAAATAGGAAAATATCTCCCGTGCAGGGGATTTGCTAACATTCAACGAAACAACACATTTAAAGAGCCTGACACACATTTCATTACAAAGGGCCTGGGCCGATGACCTTGGCAGTGACGATGATGAATGGAGCAAGGATCCCAAGTGATGTAAATTCCTGCGGACTTCACAATCCCAAGCATGGGGCTAGACATGAAGTAGGTCCTAAATCAATACATGTGAGTTGATGAGTTATTTCCTACTGGAAACCACACAAATCAAAAACATTTGTCTTCTGATTTGTTGGCTTTCCTCAAGTGATGTCCTACCCCTGGGCTTTAGCATGTCCTCTTTGACTAGCAAATGCACCTTCTCCATTCATTAATACTGGCTAAGGGCAGGCGACTCCATGATATTATTTTCTTCTGATAATACTTTCCCCATCTAAGAAAGTTTACTCATTCCGTAGTATGCCAAACCGCATAATCTGGAAGAACGAATTACAACTCCAGTTGGAAAGACCTAATTGGGTTTCCGCCACTGCTGGGAAAGTTGTGGTCCTTGTTTAAAATCATTATTTTAATTGGCCGAATGCCCTTTGTTCCCAGATTAATAATCTCTGCATCGTGCCTGAAACCTTGGTGTTATTTTCACTTCCACACTAAATTTCACCCAATTAAAAAAAAAAATAGCACACCCTTAATTTCAGAAGTCAAAACTCCTGTTTTTCTAATTGCCTATTTCAGAGGCTTGAGATTTTGAAAAAGAATCTCATCACACTGGTTTTAGTTTTCTTTGGCCCGTCCACCTTGCCAGCTACTTTCATTGGCAAAAGGAAACGATATTTGGTTATTGTTCATTTATTTGTTTCATAAACTTAGGCATGTTCCAGTTTAAACCATACATATTAACATTAGTCCAGGAAAATGCAGTATTTGGGGGTCAAATCGGTGTCAGACAGTTGCACTGAGACACTGAGACACTACAGTACATTGAATTACATATAACGGGGTCAAGCTAACATTGCCCCGATCACAAATTATAGATTACTACAAAATCTAAAAGTAAAAACATAAAGTCAATGCATAAAACAACACATAAAAGTGTTGTTTCTTCAATAAGGTGTTTAAGCTGAAGTTTTGAAACTATTCAGCTAATTCCCAAATGTTCCCTGTTCATTGACGGGGCTGTTGGAAACCTGAAGTCATCTAAAACGTTACTTTTTGCCCCCTCCAGGATAAAATGCAAGTCCATTTTTGCTAACAAGGGGAAGAGTGTACTGTTCTCCATGCCTTTCTCTCTCTCTCTCATCCTGTCACCTCCAGGTTCTGAAATAGCCCAAAGTCGGGAACTTGTGAATCACGCTGCACCCAAGGGCGGGTTCATGGATAGTTTGTAAGATGAGCCTCTGAAAATCTGAAGCTGACTGCAATTCCAGAAAGGTTTGCGAGGCAGAGCCAGTCCAGTAGATCAACTGAGAAGGCTGCAGCTCCCATGTCACCATGGGGCCCACCCTTGCCAGGCTGCCCAGTGCCCGCCCCAACGGGGGGTATTTGCGCGGGAGGACGGTGTTTGCCCTCGGATGTTAACTCCTGTCCCCTGCTTCCTCTCAACAGCCTGGTATTGATTTATTGTCTGTATATTTGTCTAAACCCTAAAGCTATTTATCTTTTCACCAGGGTAACAAGTTTTGTGTGTATCTTATCTACTACATAAAATAAAACTTTTTACTTTTCCCTTAAACGGACTCCTTTAAGCTTCAAAAAGATTCCCAGATTTGGGGAACAAGTTCTTACACAGATTTTCCTTACCTTTCATGATTTTATGGACTTTCCGCAGTGCCCCTCAGCTGTGGTCTTTTATTACCAATACTTTCATCCCAGCAAGCTTCCAGAAAGGGGGGGGCGGTAATAAACTGTGAGCAGAGGTGGAACGTGGGCTGAGGGGGAAGATGAAGGCCGGAGGGATGGACCATCGCACAAGGAAAGGCTTCTGGTAAATTACCAGTGGTAACTCAGAAGAAGGTTCTTCACATGTATTGATTTGGCCTCTTCGAGTGGTATGCGCTTGAAAGAAACACAGGTTAAACCTATTGCTACCCATGTCAGTAAGATTAAAAACAGTCTTGCTATGATAAAACCTTTCTAAGTCGCATACATGAATACCTCATTGCCCAAAAAGGTCCCACAGTGTATGATTCCATTTACGTGAAATACCGAGAATCGGTAAATCCACAGAGATGGAAAGCAGATTCCTGGTTGCCAGGGGCTGGGGTGAGCTGGGGAATGGGATGACTGCTTAATGGGGGTGGGGTTTCCTTCTGGGTCGATAAAATGCTTGGAAACTGGAAAGAGGTGATGATTTCACAATATTATGGATGTACAAAATGCCACTGAACTATATACTTCAACGTAGTTAATTCTACAGTATGTGAATTTTAACTCACTAAATTATAACCGTGCCGTGTGTGTGTGTGTGTGTGTGTGTGTGTGTTTATTCAATTTAACAAATATTTGAGTGTGGACAATGTGCCAACCACTTTGCAACTGCTGGAGATTCATCAGTGAGAAATAAAAACTTACTCCAGTCCTCATGGAGTTTTTATAAATTAGCCATGAAATTATCAGGCAGTGTGAGAAGCAGTGTTAACAGGGAGGCACAGACGGCTGTGGGAGGGACGTTTAACCCAGATTTAGAGCATCAGGGAAGGTTTCCTACACCAGTACCATTTGAATGGAATATAAAGTCACAAATGTGTACTAAGCACCCAGAACACATCAGTCATCGATATAGGCCCTAGGGGTATAGCAGTGGCCAAAACGAAGTCCTCTCCCTCCTAAGCCTCACACCCCTTGTGTGAGAGACAAAAGGAAACAAGTAAATATAATGGTATACCTGATAAACGCCTGGGAGAAAAATGATACAGGAAGAAAGGTCCACGAGCTGCTAGACAGTTGGGGCAAGGCCTCCCTCACCGGCAAGCTGACATCTGAGCAGAAACCCGAAGTGTAGTGAGGGAGGAAGCCAGGTTGCTAGCTGGGAAAATGGCAGTCTGAGCAGGTCAGAGAGCGTGCAAGACCCAGATGCAGAAGTCTTGGAGGGCTCTCGGGAAAACCGGGAGGGCAGTGGGCCTGGAACCCAGTGAGAGAGAGCAGAAGAGGACGGGAAATGCCGTGGGGAGGATCCCTGTGGCCTTCTTATCCATAGGACATTGGCTTGACTCTAAGATGGGAAGACTTGGGACAATTTTAAGCAGAGCAGCAATTTTAAAGGGACTCCTCTAGCTGCCCTGCTGAGAATATCGATGCTGAGGGCACAAGTGAGGAAGCAGAGAGGTGAGCGGAGAAGCTGTTGCATTTAAGGGTGCCTGGCTGGCTCAGTTGGGGGGATGTGCGACTCAACCCCACGTTGGGTGTAGAGATGACTTAAGGGTAAGATCTATGAAAGAAAGAAAAAGAAAGAAAGAAAGAAAGAAAGAAAGAAAGAAAGAAAGAAAGAAAGAAAGAAAGAAAGAAAGGAAGAAAGGAAGAGAGAGAGAAAGAAAGAAAGAAAGAAAGAGAAAGAAAGAAAGAAAGAAAGAAAGAAAGAGAAAGAAAGAAGGAAAGAAAGAAAGAAAAAGAGAGAAGGAAAGAAAAAGAAACTGTTGCATTTAGCTGGGCAAGAGACAGAGGGTGGTTTGGGCCAGATACAGACACACAGGTAGTAAGAAATAATTAGATTCTGGACAGATGTTCTTTAAACTTGGAACCAACCATTTTTGCTGATGGATTGGCTGTACTTAGTGAGAGGTGGGATGACACCAAGGTTTTGGGCCCCATTGAACGGGGTGGGGGTTGGAGCTGACCTGTGCTGAGATGTGGGAGACTGCCGGAAGGACAGGTTTGCTGGACGGGAACCAGAAATTAAGGTTCTGGACATGTTAGGTCGGAGATGCCGATGGGACATCCAAGTGGCGCTATTGAATTAGCAGCAGGAGTTCACGCAGGAGTCTGGACTGAGAGACATCAGCGAGCAGATGGTATTGAAGCCAGGAAGCTGAATGAGATCACCGTAGCCGCGAGTTACCCAGTGCTTGCAAGTCAACTAAAAAACAGACAGCCCCAAGTCTTACACTAAGCAGATCATTTATGTGGGGAGGGAAGCAGTCATTACAAAGCTTTTCACCAGACATCTCAGAAATGGTTCAGGAAAGAGAGTCAACGCATATGTACAGACAGGAAAGACGCCATGTCTCCGAAGACAGATAGGAGCTGATTTAAAAGGGAGAGGCCTGACAGTCATTGATCCCAGCTTGTTTGTTGTCCTGCCTCCTTGGCTCGATGGATTTCGGGGAAATTGGTACTTCACAAGAACAGTATCCCAGCCCAGGAAAGCTGGAAGCACAGAATGGATTGCCTATGAATTTGTTCCATTCGCTCTGTTTCATTTTCTCATTTTGAATAAACACTTGTATTTCTAGTAGGACAGTGGAAGGAACTTCTCAGAATATCTAGTGTGGGAGTTTTCAACCAATAAGGTCATTTCTTTTTCACTCTTTTCAACTAGCCGAATGGTATGGAAGAGACCAGCTTTTGCTGTTGGAGGGACTGGTTTTTATACAGGACTCGAGCTTCAGACAGACGTGGGTATCAATGTCCCCCAAGGCTCGTTCCCTCCTCTAGCTACTGGATACCAGAAGACCCTTAGGACAGAGGTCCCCTCGACCACGCACCTGATGACCCAACATGCACTTGCAACACCATGCTCATGCAGGGAGAAACTTCACGTCCTGTTCTCATACGGTGTGCAGCAGCTCCTAATGTTTACCCTACATATTCTTGTTGATGTGTTTGTCTTGCTACTTTTTCTTTGGCTCTCCCTCACCCCAATTCCCCACTACTGACCCAGAACTCCCACATTTACTGGTAACCTTATTAAAGTTAGACTCTGCATTTCATAATCTATGATGGTAACACTTGGTTCAATTTGCTGACACACTTAACCTGACCAAAATCACTTGGGCAAAGAGCTCTGTAAGAACCATTGATTGCATTTATTCCTTTCCTGGGGCGAAAAGTCTCCATTTCCTTCGAGACAAGATCCTTGTCTTCAGAACCAGATCTGTTTCCCAGCAAAGCTACCCAAAATTCGGACTATTTTTGCCAGTTGTTAGTGGATAACACGATGTGCTCTGACAGAGCCAAGCACAGAAATGGAGGCATCTGGTAGCCTCTGCCTGGGATGATTTAAGTTCAGTGGAGAGGCTCCCTTGCAGAATTCTCTCCCAGCCCACGTGAGACTCCACCACTAGCGAACCATGGCTCTGCATTAAGCACTGCCTTCTGGAAAACATCTTCAAAGAGGTATCATATTTAAGTCAGTTGGTGGTCAAGGGGGTGGGAGGAGAGACAGCAAGGAGAGGAAAAAGGAAGAGAACCCAAATTAAGGTGGTAACCTAAGACTTTGTGTGCTGAGAGTTTTATCCAGGGCTGCATTGCAACATCAGTGAAAACAGAGTAGGTAGCAAGTATGAGAGACTGGTTCTGGTATGGCTCAAAGCTACCGGCTTATGCCGAAAGTAGTCTTACTGATTATTTATAGGAAGCTTAATACATAAGTGCTGATTCAACCTGATTTGTAATTGGCCTACTAACGCAAAGTAAACAGTAAGTTTCTTTAGGAGAGTGACTGTCAACTGTGGTCAGTCCTGCCCCGCTCTCCCAGGGGTTATTGGCAATAACTGGAGATAGTTTTGGTTGTCATGATCGGGGGAGGGGAGGTGCTCCTGGCATCCAGTGGGTGGAGACCAGGGCAGGACAGCCTCTCCCAGAAAAGAACACTCTAGCCCCAAACGGCTAGAAACCCTGCTTTAGGGTTGTAGGCAAGTGGCCAGGGTCATGGAAATGACAGGACCGTAATGTAGTATTTTCTGCTTATGTCTTACAGAGGAACAGGCGTGCACGGACGTGACGCATGAATGCAAACAATGGCCCTTAAATGTTGTTCACCTTCAGAAAGCCGTTGGTATGTTCGGCCCCGTGATCTGCGATTTGAGAGTTGGGTTTCGGTCCCTATAGTTGATTGTTCATCACCATTTCAGCAGCCAGAAGGGTGTGACTCTGAGCCAATTCATTTTAGGAGGCGCTGGGCCCCTGTGACAGTGATACCTCTAATCAGTGAGTTTTATGGGAGAAAATGTCCTATACATAAATCACTCGGTCCACGCATCTTGAAGAGTGGCCCAAATACTTCAGTTCCCGCTTCGAATTGTTGCAGCCCAATTCACGGCGGACAGGTGCCCGGGGAGGCCATCTTCTCCCAGGCCTGATTGCCTCTCCCTCCCCTCCAGCGGTGGGCACTCTTCAGCCCTCCCCTGTTCACCTTCTCCTCCATCCCACTCCCTCCTTCCCAAGAGCCAGGGCCCTGCGAACGGGTAGAGAGGGCCTGCTCGCCACTTACTTGCCTCTACTGATCGATACCCGTTAATGGCAACCCATGCTCAGGAAACATATGACCTCGTAGGACATTTGTGGAATAAAAGGGTTTCCCCGTTCCACTCTCCACTCTGGCAAAGCCACTCCAGACGTGAAAAGTAGCAGCGAGCTCTCGGGTGAGGGCAAACCCAGTCTGGAAACTTCACTAAGCGCACTGCTTTGTGTGCCGGTAAGTCTGTGTCCGTCCTGAAAGCTTACCTGGGAAAGGGGAGAGGTGTTCGCAGAGGCTCCGCTCGGGAGGGACCCAGCCTGGTAAGCCTCCGTCACCTGATTCTCTCTGACTTAGGGAGGACCCGCCAACTTGGCCCACCTGGGGAGAGAAGACATGTGTTGCAGTCTTTCCTGACCCCAACCCAAACATACCCTTAAAAAATCAGCCTCAGCTGGGCAATCCTCTCCCTGCAGGTTTTTCTCTGGTTTCTGTCAATCAATCAGTTGATTCTTCCCCTTCACATCAAGGCTTCTAGACCCCTCTTTTGTATCTTCTCGCACATAGCTGCTGGAAGCTACGTTAGTACTGGAAGGCTGTTTCTCCTTTGGTGCCAGAAGCGTCCCGATAGAGCACCACGGAGCCCGCCATCCTCCCTCCTCTATTCTGACTCTGATTATGTGCTTTCTGATAATCTGAGTCCCTGGAATGCACCCTCTTGGCTAATGGAGGCACCATTTTCTGCAGTCACGATCCCTTTTCAGGAGACTCTGGTTTTAACCTGATTGGAACCCGACTGATATCTGTAGGATAAAAGAGAAATGTTGCTGAGTAGTGAAGAGAATATGTCCAGGCCTCCAGCCAGAGGGAAAAGAGGAAAGGGGGCGGGAGGGAACCGAACTAATCTTCATTCTTCTAGCAGAGATACAGAGGCTGGGAAACATCTCCTCTGTAACAACCGGCCATGGCTCGCTCCCTTTCACGCTCCTTTCCATAAAACACTTCGAGAAGAAGAAAACAAAAAATTAAGTCCCTCTTTCCCCCCTAGCTTGTATTCCTTTGGCCAAGTTGTGACAAGCCACTGATTTCTACCCTATAAATTATTTAAAATTCCACCTTCACACTGGGATTGGAAAATCAATCACCCTGATTAAAAAGTGACCAGCTTCCCGTTTCCAAATGTCTCTTTAATCTTTTAATTATGTCTGGTTACAGCCGGCAGGAGTCTCAAAGAAGGGGAGAGCTGCGCTCCGTGCTGACGGAGCTCAAGAGATCTAGATGCTTTTTTACTTAACCACCTGGCATTGCTGGTGTCAGGTGGAGCCGTTTTCAAAAATGCCACCAGAAGACTAGAATCTTAATAGACTCCGATTTCAATGTCATCTCTAAAGTTTTGCTGTGTGTCATCTCTCCACTAAATTAAATATTCTGGGACTCACTGGAGACTTTGCAGATAGAAATGCGAGTTTAATAAAAAGCATGGGGGACATGTGAACGTCTGGGCTCTGGCCTGAGACTTCAACCCAAACCCAGCATCATAAAGAGGGCCAGCCAGGGTCACCCCACCAAACGTGGACATTCGTCAATGGACTCCAGCTGCCAAGATTTCTGGAAGAATTACAGTCACTTCCACAACCCAGTTCCTCATGAAAAGACGGCATCTCTCTAGTAAGCGAGACGAAAAACAGTCTCCGGTAGACTTTTAAATGTAAGCAACGGTTACTAGTGCAAGACAAGGAGGGAGGGATCCAGGTAGGACTTAGAGTGGTTCTTGGAGAAGTCGTTTATGACGTGCATTGTTTGAAAATGCAGTGAAGTCTGCGATCATGTGGCCTGAGAAACGAAACGGCTTTAAAACCCAAAACAAAGCCACTCAGCCCCTAGTCTCAACTCTCTATCCCGAGGACCATCCGCAGAAATCCTTGCTGGCTAATCGGCCTGCTTGAACGCTATCAACCACTGTTTTCAAATACCCTTTGCTGTGCTGTGCTCTGAACTGCTCTATAAATCTCACTGCCCCTTTCCCCGGGGTCCAGTGGAGAGAAAAAGCACCACAGATGGCCTTTCCAGGTCCAGTCTGAACAGAGACCCGAACAGAGGCTCCAGGGAGACACCTCAGAGCTGAAACTGCGGGTTCCAGTCCCCTCCCTGCTAAGTCTGCACGGCTGGGCTGTTTGGGCGTTGCTGTCAAACACGGGTGAAGCCGAAGGGCAGGCAAGAGAAGAGATTGGCCGGGAAGCTTCTGCATGAGTGGTCCGTTGGCCTCTGCCCAGCCAGTTGGGCAGACTTTCCTCGTCTGATGCAGGCGGGGACGGACAGCAGCCCCCCGACGCTGATGTGCTCTGTGGTCTTGCCACCCTGGGCTTCTGCTAATGGGAGCCTGTGTAACTCTTGAACTGAAAAAGCCTCATCTAGCCTTGTGTTTCAAGAGCCACACCTGAAAACTCTTAGAGGTAACGAAAACTTGCATTCTTCAAGGCTATTTTGAAAGAGATGATTTAACTCATGCTCCCTCTAAGACTGCACAGAATTGTTCAGCTCTCTGCACCAGATGCCTCAAAAATCCGAACTGGAGCTAATTTAGACACTTCACTTAAGCTGATTACGGTGACGTAATGGCCTGATATTTTCCCTTATAAAATCAACTTTTAAATGTTGTGTATTTATGTCCTTAAAATCTTATTTTACATTTGTTTTGTCTTAAGCCCTATAATCTTCTCTGGAGAACACACTGGATCCGTTCCTTTGGGACTGGAAGGACCATCAGCTGAAAGCATTGCCCTCCCGACCTGACTTTATTTAATTGTCAAGGCCGAAACAGTGAACCAAGATACACCATCAAACGTTCATTAGGCACCTACACAGGCCAGGTGATGGGGGGTATGGGTATAAATACACACGGAAATACCAATATTGATATGTATTTCGATTTATAGGTATAGTTAGATAGTTTAAAATCAAGAGAAACATGGGCACCTGGGGGGCTCAGTCAGTTAAGCATCTGCCTTCAGCTCAGGTCATGATCCCAGCGTCCGGGATCGAGCCCGGCATTGGGCTCCCTCCATAGTGGGGTGTCTGCTTCTCCCTCTGCCTGCCTCTCTGCCTACTTGTGCTCCCACTTGCTCTGACAAATAAATAAAGTCTTAAAAAGATAATAAAATAACAAACACAAGATAGAATTTTAGAAAAATTCCAAAAGAGAAGAAAACCGATATGTGCAAAAAGATGATAGATTTCCTTTTTGGTCTATTGATTATGAATTTCCTAAGCGGTGGAAATGAGTGTGCAGACTGGTTGTCATTGGCACAGAAGTCATCACCAGAGCCCTCGGAGTAGATGAGGTGTCCCCCCCGGTGGGGGGAGGGAGGAATGAAAGAAAAAGACATGATCAGCCATAATATTGGAGAATGTGAAGGAGAATCAAAAAGCAGAATAAGCTCCAAGAAATCCTCGTAGGAGAATGTAATCCAGAGAGGTTTCAGAGAGCCCAGTGTGGCACGGAGCCCAGGAGACACTGTCAGATAGGAGCCCGGTGACAGGCAGGTCCCTTCCGAGCAAGGTGTGTGCCCATACGTGAGGAAGGCATGGTCTCAGCACACGACGGACTTCCAGCATAGCTGAGGGGAGGACAGCCTGACCGGAACAGTGGTATTAAAACTCAGGGCTAAACTGCACGATGCCGATTCCAGGAGCAGGGGGCGTTCTGTCCTGGTCCAAGGGGTCTGCCGCCAATGGGGCTTTGACCCCACAGGGAACAGAGGTGCGTGCTGCTCACACTGCTCACGGTAAGGATGCCACTGAGGCTAGGACTTGTTTTTTTGTTTGTTTTGTTTTGATTTTTTTAATAAATAGCCCTGATATGATATGACTGCCCATGCTAGAAGGTGACGAAGGATGGTTTAGCCAAACCCCGCTCTGGCTTTCACGACTAGAAGAGTGGATGGTAGACCTGGGTGGAAGGTGCCGCCCCCCTGCTCTGCACACAGGGAAGCCCACGTGCACTCCTCACCTCACCATTTCCTCCCGCTTCTTCCTCTCTCGTTGCAGACCCTCGCCGCCAAAGGCTGTCTTATCTGTGGGGCTGCCAAGAGACGTGATTGCCAAACGGCCTTTTAAACTAGGAATGGACACAATCGGTTGCTTCAGACACCTCTTTTATTTCAGAGGTACCTCTTTCTATCCTGTACCACAGTGTACATAAGCAGGGTTGGATTTCAAGTGCTGTTTGGGTGTTTAAAAATCACGTTAATGTTCCCTAGCTCTATTTGCAGCAGTGCAGAACACGTAATCCAGGAGCTCAGAAAAGAATGGTGGTTTATTAGGATCAGCAAATGGTGAAGGAAGTGCAGTCTAAAGGAAGAAAGTGGCAAATAATGATTCATAGAGCAGGAAAATACCTCAGCCTGTGGAATCCAAACATCCTTTTATTTATTCACTCATTGAATAAATATGCATTAAGTGCCAACTTCATGCCCGGCATTGCACGAGGGTGGGATTACACATAAGAATAGCGCATGTTCTCTGCATTCAAGAGGGTCCCTGTCTGGTGGGGAAGGAATTAAAAAAAAAAAAAAAAAAGATCTACCATTTATTCTGCACCTACTACCCACCAGGCACTGCCCTTGGCCCTTTGTCTGGTGTTGGTGATTTAATACGACAAATCTGTAGGTTCGGTATTATCTCAGTCTGACATGGTAGGAGATTTCCGTATAGCAAGATCAGGTCACCTGACCGACGTCAAGCAGCTAATACAGGGAAGTCAAACCTGGCTCCCCCGACTTCAAAGTTCATGCTCTTTGCAATGCACCACGAGACCTCCTTGAAATGAATAAGACCTTCAACCTGCCCTCAAAGATTATGCAGACATGTTTAAAACAATAACGACATGATTATTATAATAAGAGAATCACATTCAAGGCTTACCCAGGACTCTTTTCAGCATTGAGAAGCATTTTTGAACCCAGACATGCTACTGGATCAGTTCTTTTTTTTTTTTTTTTTAAGATTTTATTTATTTATTTGACAGAGGGAGAGAAAGACAGTCAGTGAGAGATGGAACACAAGCACGGGGAGTGGGAGATGAAGAAGCAGGCTCCCAGCCGAGGAGCCTGATGCGGGGCTCGATCCCAGAATGCCGGGATCACGCCCTGAGCCGAAGGCAGACGCTTAATGACTGCGCCACCCAGGCGCCCCTACTGGATCAGTTCTGAAGGGGAAAGCTTGGGGAGTCTCCTGATGAAAAGACATATTTAGAGCTTCTGTCTATTTCCAGTGATGTTTCTGTAAGGTACAGGGCCTGCTAAAATATAGCATCTGTCTGCCTATCTCTCTATGAATCTAGCGATAGCATATAACTATATATCTAAGATATAGCATACTGGAATAAATGATATGTTAATATGGTTTTATTTATCAATACATTACAGTCCAACATTCCTTAAAAACTAAACTATAACTCGGGGTGCCTGGGTAGCTCAGTCGGTTAAGCATCCGACTCTTGGTCCTGAGTTCAGGCCCCACAATGGGCTCCCCTACTTAAGGGGGAAAAATCTATAACTCAGAAATAATCATCAATTAAATGACACAGTTCATGTTCATTTTATATATATATTCAACTCCACTCCCTCCTGGAAACCCACTTAAGTGTCAGTAAAAGAATGCAGGGGGTGTCTGACTGGCTCAGCTAAGGAGTATATGACTCTTGATCTCAGGGTCGTGAGTTCAAGCCCTATGTTGGGTGTAGAGATTACTTAAAAAATAAAATCTTAAAAAAAAGAAAGAATGCAAAAATATAAACCTACAAGAATGAACAGAACAGCAAAGAGGACAATGGTGGACAAGAAAGTCAACAAATGCCTACCTTATCCAAGCTTTTAGAGTAATGGTAACAGTTTAAGCAGAACACAAAAGGCTGGATTCTATGCCTCCCATAGAGGCAACCCAATAAGAAACAAGCCAGTCATCCTTCAGAACTTGGAGGGCTCAGGAACTGGAGGCATGGGGCCCACAGAAGGTACTGGCATGAAGTCAGCAGTGGACTGAAAGTCCATGTAAAGCAGTTCGCTCCTTAGGTCTACCTGTCACCATCACCTCTAACCCCCAAAGACAGTTGACTTATTCTAAACAAGACAGGCTCAGCACCAGGGACCCAAGGCACAGAAGACAGAGCAACAGGGGCTACTAGCAAGAGTCCAATCATCAAACTCTTTAACCTCCTTTTCCCACCTTCTACAGCCAGGCTTGTACTCCCTAGGGAGATATTTGGAAGATCTTTCTGTGGAGAAATTAAAAGGTATTAAGGAAAAACCCTGTAGAATTCCGGAGTATTCTAATAAAAATGTTTGTTCACTGCCCTATAATTCTATAGTGAATCCCTCAGTCAGTGGGCCTTACACATGCACACAGAATATTCATTTAGCATGTGATTCTCTCACAGCCAAAGATCACAAGATTTGAGGGACAGCCTCCAGCATGAAAGACAGAGACAAAACAAGCAACAGAAAACAAAGAAATCAGAGGAAAGAAAGACAATACAGGGATTAGAAGACTACTTCCAACAAAATATGATGAATTTTCACAGAGAAGTTAAAAAACATATTGCATCCTTGCAACAGCAATCTTAGAACCTGAAAGAGTCTTTGGAAATTAAAAATATGAGCTCTGGCACTTAAAAAAGTCAATAGAAAGTTTGGGAGTTAAAGTAGATAAAATCTTCCAGAAAGTAAAACAAAATGATAACACAGGCAATAGGAGAGAAGAGAAAAGAAAATGTGAGATTAATCTAAAGGAGGCAATAGTTGCCCAATACAAGTTCTAGAAGAGAAACTGGGTTTGGGGAAGGGAGAAGAAAACCAACTATTGGAGAAACAACACAGGAAAATTTCAAAGACAGAAGGATGTGGATCTTTAGATGAAAGGAACCACTTAATGCCCAACAAAATAAGTAGGAAAAGACTCAACCAAGAAATATCATTTTGATATTTTAAATTCAGAACAAGAATTATTTTTAACCTAGAATTCAAATTTCAGCCAAAATACCAAAAAAAAAAAAAATGCAAGGGTAGAATAGACATTTTCAGGCAGGAAAGTTCTCAGTAAATTTACCTCACATGCACCCTTTCTCAGGAAGGGTGTGCCACCAAAATGAGGGAATAAAGCAAGAAAGAGGAAAACATGAAAACCAGGAAGGAGAGCCTCCAACACAAGAAGGAGGTGGAAGACAACCACCAAGATGATGACAGAAGTTCTGGGATAACAGTGATACAGTAGCCCAAAAGAAACACTGGTCCATGTTGGAAAAAGGAAGAAAAGGGCCCCAAGAAGGACGTATCTAGATTCTATTAGATTATCTGTTCTGTATTACTATGAGGAAAGTTTTGGGGAGACTTGGAAGTTGTGGCAAAACTTAAGGATAGTAATATACAAAACTAGGCTGATGAAAACAAGGCAATTATTAACTCCAAGAAAAACAAAAAGCTGTACAAGAAAGGAAAGGTAATTATAGTGTAGTGTTAGCTCAGTAGAGAACATTATTTATATAGTTAAAATAATATAAACCCTGAATATTGATTTAACCAAAAAGGGGAACAAGAGGAAGCAGTGTAATGGGACAGCAGACTTAAATCCTCCCCAACTGTCGGTCACTAAATAATGACCTAGTAGGACATATATATTACTTAGAAATATGTAGGTAAATGCCAGAAGAAACTGCTATAATTAATTAAAAGTAGCTGCCTGCAGGAACTGATGGTTGAAGGGGGTAGAACAGGAGAATTGCTGTGGATTTTTTCCTTTATTTTAAAAAGCCCTTTAGTAATATTTGATTCTTAAAATGTATATATTTATTTGGATAGTTTTTAAAAACAATAAGCTGTCATAACTCTGATTCTAATGAGGCTTATGGTCAACAAATTAGATACATTTTTGCCCTCATGGATCGTACAATTTAGATACAAACCTCAGAAAAATCATACAGACTATTTTCTAACCTAAAGAAGCCTAGGAGAGTTCAGAACCAATCTGAATGCATTTGTTCCTTTCTCTCTTCGTCCATCTGTAGAAATCCTTGAACTGTTAAAAAGTTGCATGAGTAGATACTCCCATATTTTTCCAAGATGTTTAAGAGATTAATTGCGAAACCTTCACCACAATCTGGAGTGAATATCTGTGCACCATACCACTTGTTAGCCAGGGCAGAGAAACCAATTGATGTTGGGAGAATTTGTGGTGTCTTTTTATCTGAGTCTAAGTTCAGAGAAGTCACCATGGATAGATGGGGTCTGAGCCAAATCTTCAAGTATAATAGATGCGCAATTTGATGAATAGGAGATAGTTGTGTACCTGATTCGAATAGAACAGCTTGGAAAGGAATAAAGTTGTAGGTCAAATCAAGAGTCACAATGGCCCTGGGGGTGTTCTCAGAAACCTGCAAGGTTTGGAGAAATAAGACACTCAAGAGTCACAGAGAATGTAACCTGCTAATTCATCCCCAAACTGCAATTTCTTCATCACAGCAGAAATCCCTGGTAGACTAATAAAGACTTTTCGCCTAAAGCGCCATCTCCACAACCAGGCAATAGCTAGCCTCCTTACAACAATAATAACGTGTTAATGACTTTGATAAGGGAAGATACATATCATTATCACCTCTTAATTACCTTTTGGGCAATGGGAAAGCAGCTGTGGAATACACAAATCAAGGAGCCCAGGGAGGAAGTTTCCCATAAAGTGGTCCCTGTGATTGTTGATTTTGTACCATTCCACTTCCATTAATTATCTTATTTTTTAAAAAGGTTACCATTAGTCAAGAAGCAAAGTACAGGCTTGCCGTTGGTTCGGTTTCAATTACAAACAGAGTGTTTACCTCTAGGAAGATCATTTCCTCTGGGCTTAGTGTTCAGGTTCCTTGTTGATATCCCTCCCCGTCTTCACGTTCGTGGGACACAGTCCTACACATTTCCCTGGCAAAGCGAGACCCAGGAGGCACTTTGTAGGGCTGTGATTCCTTGAGGAGGAGGCAAGCTCCAGGTTTAATTCGCCACGGCACCCAGCACAATGTGTTACACGGAACAGCCCGCTGGTAAATATCAGTTGAAGAAAAAACATACGTTTATTGCAGGGATTCTACAGTTTTCACTATTTGGGTTTGGATATGGCTGTGAAACCCCTATGACTACACTGTATGTGTGTGGACAAACCTAGAGCACCTCTGTGTGTTCCACGCCACAGCCAGGAAGCTTCCCAAGCGGGAAAGCGATAAAAGCTTGCTCCCACAGGTCACACACTTTTCCGGGTAAGGGGAGGGACGGCTTTGATTCCTATTTATCATAATGCTTTTCAAACTCTTGCCCACCTTTTATAGATGTGGGATGTGGAATCCCCAAAACTTCAGTCCCGAGGTGTCTTGTGTCCCAAAACTCTGCCCAATGGCCAGCCAGGGAGTGAGTCATTCTTGTGCAGGAAATCAACACTCCCCACACAAAAGGAGGTCATCAACTTTACATTCTCTTTGTAATATGCTCTCCGGGAGTTGAAGGTTACCTGAAAACAATTCCCACTATTACTCCAGAATTCCTGTCTTCGTGTTATCTAGCCCTCAGTGGAATTATTTTGCAGCTGTATAAAATTCTGCTCCAATTCCCGGTTCGTTTTTCACTGTTATCGGCTATAATATTTAATGTTTCTGTGACAAATTATTTCAATTTATCTCTCTCTACAGGTTGGCAAAACCACTGTCCACAAGAAAGACAGAAAGGAGGGGGGTGGGAAGAGAGAAAGAAAGAAAGAAAGAAAGAAAGAAAGAAAGAGAAAGAAAGAGGAAGGAAGAGAGAAAAAGAAAGGAGAGAAGGAGAGAAGGAGAGGAGGAAAGAGAGGGAGGGATGGAAGGAGGGAAGGAGGAAAGAAAGAATCTGGTCTGTGACTACACTGAACTGGAAATATTAAAATCCTCGCTCATAAAGCTTGTCTTGCCTTATTATTTTTATTTTTTTACAGATTTTATTCTACTTATGTTCTCTGGCCTAGAAGTAGAGGAGTGACTGAGGTTCTTTATATTCATGGACCCAGGGCAATCTAAATCTAAGATGATCCCTCAAATATGAAGTTATCATAAAACCACAAATGAGCAGCGGGCAGCTGAGATGACCACAGATCCCATTATTTGGATGGGATAAAAAGAGATTAGAAGAAGTGCCTTCCAGATTAACCGTCATCCTGCTTTTCCTGTAGTGATTCTGCACTGTGTGTCTCATTGTCAGAAGTTCGGTGGGGCATTTGAATTCTGTGAGATGCGGTTCACTGGGGGTTTAGGTCTATTCCTCACACATAAGCAGACCTAGAGCCCCCGCTCCAGCCCCTTCCCCTCACCGCTGCTGCTGACTGGCATGCCCCTTACGTCACCACGGTACGTGACGTGGCAAAGGGAGGAGAGTGAGAGAGAAGGCAGAGAGAACACTCCTTTCTCTTTCACCCCACCTGTGATGGCCTCCTCAGCTTTACCCAGCACCCACCCCACAGCCTCACTTTCCAAAAGCCCCTGAGGCTTCTTTTTCTCTGTTCCAGAAGCCAGTCCTCAATGGTGCTCTGAGGCTGGGATTTTGCTAAAACAAACAGTGATTTTTACTGTGGCCAATGGTATGTGGGAATAACCTGCTGTTGGCTTTAATGATCTCATGCCTCTAGCTCTGTCCCCGGTTGAGGCTGAAGACGAAGGGGAAGGATGTGGAGCCTGAGCTGGTATGTTTGCTATGAGGACAGCAAGACAGGAGAACTGTGCGATCAAGGCAGATAGGAGCCCTGGTTTCTAGAAAGTGTGCAAGTGAAAACTGGAACTCAGAGATCGGGTCAGATGGGCAGGAGAGAAGGAGCTGCCTTGGAGTTCACGTGGCTCCAAGCAGGTGTGTGGGTAGGTGGGTGGGGGCGAGCAGACTAGTCAGGTGGGCTGGCCCCCCAGCTCTCCTATTCCTCCCACCCCCTTTCGTACACTTTCGCATGTGATCCTCCATTCCTTCTCCTTCGCCCACCCACTGGAAACTACCAGAGCATGTGTCCGGAACTTTCAGAGACAGTCTCTGTCCTAAGTGTCCGTTCTCCTGGCCCTACGAGCAGTAATAGGGAAAGCCAGGGTGCTGACATCAGACTGCGCAGTTCTGAATCTCAGCTTTGTCACTTATTTACCGAGTGGCCTTCTTTAACCTTCTGTCTCCATTTCATGACTCATCCGTAAATTGGCCAGAACAGCCCATTGGATTGCTATGAGAATTAGAAGTGACAATAGAAGAAATAGCTTAGCATAGTATCCATCTATGCTAATACCAAACAGTATCTAATTAGTCTCGCATAGTAATAGTAAGCACTCAATAAATACTAAACTTATTTTACTCATAATTGTCATTACTGCACAAGGAGACACTTGCCGTACACTATCTCTCCCTTTTTTTAAAGATTTTATTTTACTTATTTTAGAGAGAGAGAGTGGGGAGGGGGAGGGAGAGCGAGAAAGAATCTCGTGCGGGCTCCACGCCCAGTGCAGAGCCCGATGCAGATCTCCATCTCACACCCCTGAGAGCATGACCTAAGCCGAAACCAAGAGTCGGAAACTTAACCAACTGAGCCAACCAGGTGCCCCAACATATACTATCTCTAATCCTCTCGACAACCCAGGAAGGGGCAGAATGTTTGAGAAATTCCAGAAGTTGGTGACAAAGCATCATCTCTCAGATTGCCTCTCCTAGCAAGAGAGCAGTCCAAAAACCTTTTGTTACACAACTTATCCCCATTTCAAAATGAGAAAATGTGTCTATGGTACACGGAGCTCTCTTAACCTTCCCTCATGTTCTCCTCGCTCTTCCTTGAAATTTCACTCCCAGTTACCATGGGAGAGGCGGGATGATCACTTATCCCAATACAGTTTGCATGGAGGGCATAGGGAAAGAGGGTGTCCCCTCCTTCCTGAATGGTAGGGTACGGGGAACACAGGGAAGCAGGTGAGAGGGGGCAGGTTGCCATGGTCCCAATGTGCAGATTTACAGCTCCACTGCTTTCTGAAAAAAAAAATCTATTTACATCTGGCTAGATTTCATAGCATTAATATTATGCTGTGCTAAACTTTAGGTATATAGTAGATATAACAGGCTTTCATGTGCTAGCCCAGGGACATAATCACTATGCAAAACTGCTTGAATTCAAAAAGGTGTCCCAAAGTTCCAAAGAATATTCTTAGCAATGAGCCATTAGGACATAAGTGGTATAATCTGCAAACTCCATGTATGATTTTAAGTCAACCTTAGTCATTTTCTTCCTAAGAATTTGGAGCAAATCGTGGCAATTGAATCAATGATGGATAAGCCTTAGTAACAATCTGCTTTGAACTTACGGGACTGCAAAGCTGGACCTTCAGAGGGAGGCAGGTGCTCTCTCAGCACTTTAAAATTTTTCCCCAGCACAATCTTTGCACATTGTATCACTGTCATCGGGAAGAGATTTCAACTCTCCACGAATATGGAAGTGAGGGAAGGAAGGAGGGATAGAGGGAGGGAAGGGGGAAGAGAGGAAGAAAAGAATGAATGGAGGAAGAGGGAGAGGATGGAAAGAAGAAAGGAAGGAGTAGGGGAAGAAGGAAGGAAGGAAAGAAGGAAGGGCTATGAAAGTGGTTCTCTCTCTAGTATAGTTTATTTGCCCATCTATTAGCT
The DNA here is from genome assembly GCF_024610735.1 of Ursus americanus. Taxonomy (NCBI): domain Eukaryota; kingdom Metazoa; phylum Chordata; class Mammalia; order Carnivora; family Ursidae; genus Ursus; species Ursus americanus. Next base: position 24,184,753 of record NC_142158.1, on the reverse strand, counting down.
GGATTTAGAAGTTCCAACTCTAAGATTCTATGAATTATTGAACACCTATTAGTGGACTTAGCACTCTGATGGTTACTGGAGGAAAAGGATAGTGAGGAGAGTTTAGCAAATAGACATTAGTCACAAAAGTTATTCTAAAGAGCTTATAATTTAATTGGGGAATTAAAGTTAAAACATGAAACAATCAAAGGACAGTCCATGCTAGCCCATAATTAGGTTCTAAATTACTTGTTACAGATGTAATTGTGAGGTCAGAGGGGAGGAACGGTAGTATGAGCTGGAGGAATCAGTTAAGATGTCTATGAGATTTGGGACTTGGGCTGCTGCCTGGAAGGATCACGAGGAAAAGCAACCATGGCAATGAAGACAGAGGCTGAGAGCAGTCTGTTTGTGGATCATGGAGGCCGGTTTGGCTCGGGAGAGAAACTGGCAGGGTGGGGCCGAATCAGCAATGGCCTTGGAAGTCAGCCTCAGGAATTTTAACACAGGATGTGGTAGCAAAAAGAAGCAGGCTGGGAGGTTTACCAGCAGGACTCCTTCCCCACTCTTTCTCTTCCTCTTCCAGTGGATGAGGTGACTTGCGTTGGCCAGAATGACCCTGTGGGTGGTGAATTTCCGAGAATGTGGCAGATGAAAGTGGCGGTGGCATCACCAGGCATCTCATTCTGGTTCCCAGATGGTGATAAATCTAGGCCAGGAAGCACCCCTGTTCCCCCAAGTGCTGTGACTTCACAGAAGTTGCAGGAAATGGGGTGGAGATGGGAAGAGAGAGTTTTTCTCCATTGCCTCAGAGGGTGGTATTTTACAAGATGCATATGGTGCTGGCTTAGATCTGAGATGGTTTCCACATGGGTGCCACTTCTCATGACAGATAAGAAACTCATCCGAGAAGTATCCCCTTGGCAAAACAGTTCAGCGCTGGGTGATACCACCTTCCACCTTTCTAGATCATCAGGACTTTGTATAGATAGAAAAGTTGTCTCTGAAGACCAAACCCACACACACTTGTTGGATTACAGAATAACGGCTATCCGTGAAAATAAATTCACCACAAAAATTGAGCGATCATTATAACATCCTGATTATCTCAGAAAAACTGTTTGAAGCCATTGTGATATTCATAAAGTATCTGAGCTTTCACAAAATGAAAACATGCCATAAAGTAAATACCCTTCAAATTTTATGCAAATTACTTGATTTGAATAAAATAAATGTTAATTAAGTTTATATATGCAGATTAATTCTAACTAGCCATGTTTTCATACTTAGTTATTAACCACAGTTTTCTTTTTATGTCTTATTGAAATTAGCCCTATTATTTAGAAAATATTAACAAAAGAATGCTTTATATGCTTTAAATATCTATGCATTAAATATGAAATATTATCCAAATAAGAAAAAAAGACATGTTTGAAAACAATAAGAAATAATTTTATGCAACATATTTTATGTTAATTTGAGATTTCACTTGAGATCAGAGAAACCATGTATATTTGTGCCTATCTTTTTTTTTAAGATTTTATTTATTTATTTGAGAGAAAGAGTGAGTGAGAGACAGGGGAAGGTCAGAGGGAGAAGCAGGCTGAGCGGGGAGCCTGACACGGGGCTCGATCCTGGGACTCTGGGATCATGACCCGAGCTGAAGGCAGACACTTAACCTACTGAGATACCCAGAGGCCCCTGTGCCTGCCTATCTTTACTGTATATATTATATATTATGTTATATTATATTATGTTACATATCTGTAGCCCTACTGCATTTGTCTGTATCTCCATTAGACTGAAATCTCAGGATGATTTCTTATGTGAACAATAAAAGGGATCTTCTACCAATGAATAAACTAGGCAAAAAAATGTTTGGGGAAAAATACTGAGAAGCAAGGTTTGATCTTTTGTTTTATATGCCAATGAATAATCATAGCAGTTTTAATTAATGTACCTCCTGCAGCCTAAATACATTTCAAATCACATTTCCAACAAACATAAAGTAAGGGTCACTGCTTACAAAATCCATTTTGCCGGTAGAAAAAACTGATTGCAAGAATAAACGACTTGTTTGAAGATAGACCGTTAGTAACAGATAAAATCACATCTGGCTGTTTTCACTTTAAGCTCAAAGTACTTCTCATTAACCTCATTTACGTATGCTTACCACTGGACAGGATCTTAGCCCAGAGAAGGGCTCACAAAAGGAAAACAAAGGATCTTAGGATAAGTCTCCCTAGCATTTACCGCCTCTTTTAATTCATACAGGAAATTAAACCACTGGTTCTCAAATATGGTTGACCATCAAAATCACCCACGAGGCTTAAAAACATGCAACAGTCAGGACCCACACCAGAGCTAATAAAATAAAATCTCTGGAGGTGGAGTCTTTTGAGACTTCTTTTTTTCCAGAAAAATAACATATGTTTATTAATCAACTGCCTGACATACTTCCGTACTGCTTTTTATTTCCTGTTTGGAAGTGTCCTGATTCTCATAATCCTCTTTATGTATTTTTGTCATGTCCATTTTCTATATTTTCTGGGCCCTTAGCTTTTAAAAAGCTCCCCCCAAAGGATTTTGATAATCTCGCAGGTTTGGAAGGCAGATAGGATTAGAAGATCTCCAGAACATTCAGTTTTAGAATGAAAAACTTAAAGGGAAATAATTTGCACTGAGGGTGTCTTACACATCATCTTGGTAGCATTTCTGCAGATGGTTGTCAGGGCAAAAAGATTCGTGAGTGAAACAACACAAAGGGAAATATACAGAATGAGGAAGAGATCATTCTTACCCAGGAAGAAACAGACCCAGCTATACTAGTTCAATATTCAAGTCTTACTCGGAGACCTGTTTGACTTCTCTAAATGGTAGTCTTGAATGAAAAAAACACTCTCTACAGGGAAGAATGGCCATCAGTGAAGTTTCTTTTATCCTCTTTGCTGCACACAATTCTATTAGCCAATGTTATAGTAGGATTCACCCAAAATCCGAATACAATGAAACAAAACAAAAAATTACAACTTACTATTCCTCCAGAATGCTTGGTAGAGAATTTTAATTAATCCAGCATTGTGATACACTGTAATTAGGATGTTTACCGTTTCATGTAATGTATTTAACAGTAGCCATCCCTGAATATAATTTTTTATGATAAACCAAAGAGCATGGTGGACGGTCAGTCATGACTTTAGTGCTCATTGTGCAATTCTTTAGGAGAAAATGCACCCGCAAAAAATTGGCATGACATGACTAAATGGGAATGTCTGTGTTCTATCTGCCTTTCCATCACCACAACATGCAAGAAGACACAGTCGACAGGGACAAGGCCTCATGCATGGGTGCATGGGTGCACCCATATTCATTTAAGCCACTGGGTGGCTTAAACAATAAACATTTATTTCTCACAGTGCTGGAGGCTGAAGTCCAAGGTTAATGCTTTGGCAGATCTGATGTCTGGTAAGAGCACTCTTCCTAGTTTGCAAATAACAGGCTTCTGGTTGTAACTTCATATGGCTTAGAGAGCAAGCTCCAGTCTCTTTCTATAAGGACACTAATCCCATTATGGGGCCTCCATCCTCATGACCTCATTAAATGTAATTTCCTCCTAAACTCACCTGCACCCACATTGTGGGTTAGAGTTTCAATGTGTGAATTTTGTGCATCAATTGAGATGATCCTAGAATTTTTTTCTTTTCTTTTGCTAATGAGGTATATCATGTTGATTGACTTGCAGATGTTGAACCATCCTTGCATCCCTGAAATAAATCGGACTTAGTCATGCTGTACAATCCTTCTAATGTATTGTTGAATTTGGTTTGCTAATATTTTGTTGAGGATTTTTATATCTATGTTTCTAAGGGATATTGGCCTTTTTCTCTTACTGTGGTGTCCTTGTCTGGTTTTGGTATCCATGTAATGCTGGCCTCACAAATGAGTTTGGGAGCATTTCTACCTCTTCAGTTTTTTAGAAGAGTTTCAGAAGGATAGGTATTAACCTTCTTTGAATGTTTGGTAGAATTCACTGGTGAAGTGTCTTGGTCCTGGACTTTTGTTTGTTGAGAGTATATTGATTACAGGTTCAATCTCCTTACTAGTAATTGGTCTATTTAAATTTTCTATTTCTTTATGATTCAGTCTTGGAAGACTGTATGTTTCTAGGAATTTATCCATTTCTTCTAGGTTGTCCAATTCATTGGCCTTTAATTTTTCATAGGTCTCTTATGATCTCTGTACTTCGGTAGTATCAGTTATAATTTCTCCTCTTTTGTTTCTGATTTTATTCAAGCCCTCTCTCTTTTTCTTAGTAAGTCTGGCAAAGGTTTTCCAATGTTGTTTATCTTCTCAGCTCTTAGTTTCATTGATCTTTTTAATTGTCTTTTTAGTCTCTCATTCCTTTATTTCCACTCTGATCTTTATTATTTCCTTCCTTCTACTAGCGTGGTCATTCATTTATATCTCTTTTTCTAATTCCTTCAGGTGTAACGTTAGATTGTTTCTTTGAGATTTCTCTTGTTTCTTGAAGTAGGCCTATATCACTATGAACTTCCCTCTTAGAATTGCTTTTGTTTCACCTCATAGATTTTGGTATGTTGTATTTCCATTTTCATTTGTCTCAAGGTTTTTGGTTTTTTTTTTCTCCTTCTCTTTTGATTTCTTGGTTGACCTACTGATTGTTCAGTAGCATGTTGTTTAATCGCCACACATTCATGATTTTTCCAGTTTTCTTCTTATGATTGATTTCTAGTTTCATACCACTGTGGTCAGAAAAGATGTTTAATATGATTTAAGTCTTCTTAAACTTATTGAGACTTGTTTTGTGGCCTAGTATATATCTATCCTGGAGAATATTACATGTGCACTTGAGAAGAATGTGTATTCTGCTGCTTTGGATGGAATGTTTTACATATATCTATTAAGTCCATCTGGTCTAATGTGTCATTTAAGGCTGATGCTTCCTTATTGATTTTCTATTTCCTATTTGGGTGATCTATACATTAATGTAAGTGGGGTATTAAAGTCTCCTACTATTATTGTATTGCTGTCCATTTTCCCCTTTAGGTCTGTTAATACTTGCTTTGGATAAATAAGTATTTACAAATGTTATATCTTCTTGTTGAATTAACCCCTTTTGTTATGTAATGCCCATCTCTGTCTTTTGTTACAGCCTTTGTTTTAAAGTTTATTTTGTCTGATATAGGTTTAGTTACCCCAGCTTTCTTTTGGTTTCCATTTGCATGAAACATCTTTCCATCCCTTCACTTTCAGCCTCTGTGTCCTTCCATCTGATGTGAATCTCTTGTAGACAAAATATAGATGGGTCTAGTATTTTTTTTTTCTATTTAGCCACTCTAACATTTTGATTGGAGAATTTAGTCCATTTACATTTAAAATAATTATTGATAAGTATGTACTTATTGCCATTTTGTTAGTTGTTTTCTGGGTATTTTGTGGTTGTACTCTGTTCTTTTTTTCTTCTCTTGCTTTTTTCCTTTGTGGTTTGATGACTTTCTATAGTGTTATGCTTAAGTTCTTTCTCATTATCTTTTGTGTATCTATTATAGGTTTTGGCTTTGTGTACCATGAGGCTCACATATAATAGCCTATATATATATTTACTTATATTTTTATATAAGTATATTTATATGTTTATATATATGCAATATGTATAATATATAGATAGATCAGTCTATTTTAAGTCGATAGCAAGTTTGAATGTATTTTAAAACTCTGCATTTTTATCCTCTCCATCCCACATTCTATGTTTTTGATTTCACATTTTCCATCTTTTTTATTTTGTGTATCCCTCACCTATAACTAGTTATTTTTACTACTTTGTCCTTTAACTTTCATAGTCACTTTATAAGTGATTAACTTACTTACTTACTATATATGTACCTTTACCAATGAGATTTTTACTTTCACATGTTTTCTAATTACCAACTAGTGACCTTTATTTTCAGGAAGTCCTTTTAACATTTCTTGTAAACCTGGTTTAGTGGTAATGAACTCCTTTAGCTTTTGCTTGTCTGGAAAACTCTTTCTTTCTCCTTCGCTTCTGAATGATAACCTTGCCAGATAGAGTTTTCTTGTTTAGAAGTTTTTTCCTTTCAGCACTTTAAATATATCATGCTACTCTCTTCTGGCCTGCAAAGTTTCTGCTGAAAAATCTGGTAGTCTTATAGGGGTTCCCCTGTATCTAATAAGTTGTTTTTCTCTTGCTTTTAATATTTTCTCTTTATCTTTGTACCTTTTACTTTATTTTTTAATGATTTATTTATCTATCTTAGAGAGAGAGTGTAAGCAGGGGTTGGGGCAGAGGGGGAGAATGTCAAGCAGACCCACTGACGGGGGAGCCAAAGATGGGGCTCAATCCCATGACCCATGAGATCACAACCTGAGCTGAAATTAACAGTCAGACACCCAACCGACTGAGTCACTGAGGGGCCCCTATCTTTGGACATTTTAATTGTAGTATGTCTTAGTGTGGATCTTTTTGGGTTCATCTTGCTTGGAACTCTCTAGGATTCCTGAATCTGAATGTCTGTTTCCTTCCGCAGGTTAAGGAAGGTTTCAGCCATTATTTCTTCAAGTATGTTTTCTGCCCCCCCCCAACCCTTCTCCTCTGGGACTTCTATAATGCAAATGTTACCCCTGCTTGATGTTGTCCTGAAGGTCCTTTAAGCTATCTGAACTTTTAAAAATTCTTTTGTTGTTGTTGCTCTATTTTTCCACTGCCTTGTCTTTCAGATCATTGATTCTTCTATTTCATCTAGTCTGCTGTTGAACTCCTCTCGTGTATATTTCAGTTTAGTTATTGTATTTTTCAGTTCTTTGGTACGTTCTTAGATTTTCTATCTCTCTCTTTTTTTTTTAAAGATTTTATTTATTTATTCGACAGAGAGAGAGACAGCCAGCGAGAGAGGGAACACAAGCAGGGGGAGTGGGAGAGGAAGAAGCAGGCTCACAGCGGAGGAGCCTGATGTGGGGCTCGATCCCACAACGCTGGGATCACGCCCTGAGCTGAAGGCAGACGCCCAACCGCTGTGCCACCCAGGCGCCCCAGATTTTCTATCTCTTTGTTGAAGTTCTCTCTGTGTCTGTCCATTCTTTCCCCCATTTCAGCGAGCATCTTTATGACCATTACTTTATAGTCTGTTTCATCAAGTCCCCACCCCCCGAGGGGGTTATCTTATTCTTTCATTTGGAATGTATTTCTTTGTTTCCTCATTTTGCTTGACACTCTGTGCTTATTGTATATGTTAGGCAAAGCAGCTATCTTTCCTAGTCTTTTTTTTTTTTTCAGATTTTATTTATTTGACAGAGAGAGAGAGAGAACACAAGCAGGGGGAGTGGCAGGCAGAGGGAGAGGGAGAAGCAGGAGCCAGATGTGGAGCTTGATCCCAGGACCCTGGGATCATGACCTGAGCTGAAGGTAGACGCTTAACTGACTGAGCCACACAGGTGCCCTATCTTTCCCAGTCTTAAAGGGGTGGCCCTGTATAGGTGACGAACCTTATCATTTGAACTTGCCCTAGTTCTTGATTGTCTCTCATATTGTCTCTCTAATTGTTTCAGACCTATGGGGCCCAGAAACACAATCCCCCATAGCTCCCAGACTCCTGCGATCAACAGGCATCCTGTGTGTGGGCTTCATGTACCTGCTGGCTCTGGGAAGGTGGGCTGCTTGCCCACCACTTCCAGGGGCCTGGGTAGCAGTGTGGGAGGGGGCACTCGCCAACCACCTCTGACGAGCAGGTGTTAGCACATTAGTGTGAGAGTACAGAAATTGTGCCCACCAGCACAGGCACTAGTAAAGTAGAGACAGAATGTAAAAGTGGTTCCTGCCAGCCATCCAAACCTGAAGAGACTTCAATAGGCTTTTGCTCCTCTCATAGATGCTTTAAGATTATCAATGAATCTCCTCATATGGTCTGGGCTCTTTTCAAACTGCTGCTTTTGCACTGGGTCCATTTCAAACTGCTGCATTTGCACTGGACAAATGAGTCTGCATGTGAGCTAAGAGCAGACTCCTTATTTCCTATAGCTCTGTGGCTCTCCTGGATACAAGCCCCATTGGTTTTCAAAGCCAGACTTTGGGGATTTGCCTCTCTAGTGCATGTCCCAAGGGTTGGGATGCTTGCTGTGGGGCACAAACCCTTCACTCCTCAAGTGGGAGTTCTGTATTTGTAAGCCCCCTCTGATGGTGGGTTGCCACACTAGGGGTTGGGCTTTTGGTGAAACTACCTCTCTCCCTCTCCTACTGGTCTTGAGGTCGGCCTTTTAGCCTTTGTCATGGAGTAGCTGTTCGGCTAGTTCTCAGGTTCTTTTGAGAAGGAAATGTTCCACGTGTAGACCTTGCTGTGTCCACGGGAGGAAGTGAGTTGGGGACCCTCCTATGCAGCCGTTGTCAACTGCCTCTTCAACATACGAATTTCAGAGGGACACAGACTCCCAGTCACAACAGCCATCTAGTCTCGTGCTGTCCCACAAGGTAGCCACTGGCCACATGTGGCAACTGAGCCCTTGTCCAAGTTGAGATGTGATGTGAGTGCAAAATACACACCAAGAGTTCGAAGATTTAGTAAGAAAATAGAGCAAAACAAGTACTGAAAATATCTCATGAATAATTTCTATCTTGTTACATGTTAAGATAACATTTGGAGTATATATGGTTAAATTAAAAATCATTACAATTTATTTTGCTAATTTCTTTTTACTTTTGTTTAATGTAACTACTAGAAAATTTAAAATTACTTCTGAGGCTCACACTTATGAATTGCATTCTGTTTCTGTTAAACAGAAGTGGTCTAGCCTGGTGGTTCTCAAGGGGGAGTGATTTTGGCCTCCAAGGGACATTGGCAATGTCCGGAGACATTTTTGTTACAACTGGAGGGTTTAGGTGCTATTGCTATCTACCTGGGAGAGGCCTGGGATGCTGCTGAACATCTTATAACTCAGGACAGCCTCCGCCCCATAACAAGAAATTACCCATCCACAATGTCCAGCACCAGGGTTGACAAACCCTGATCTAGAAAAATCAATTAATAGAGTATAAAAGGAGCCTAAAGTGAACAAGTGAAACATCGACAAATCTATGTCTATATGATGGAAGATAAATGATACAATAATCTACAACCAGTAAACTACCATTTGCAATATAAAGGGCCTGTGGCCAGAAGTATCTTAACTCTAGAGAACAAAGAGATGGTTCCCAGAGGGGAGGTAGATGGGGGATGGGTGAAATAGGTGAAGGGGATGAAGAGTATACTTACCTTGAGTACTGAATAAGACATGGAATTATCGAATCACTATATTGTATACCTGAAACTATTATAACACTGTATGTTAACTACACTGGAATTAAAATAAAATTCAAAAACTTAAAAATCAAATAAATAAATTAATGAATTAATTAAAAAAAAAAAAAACAAACTAAGGGGACTGAGGCCAGAAGCAACCCATGCATGCAGCATGGGACAAAAGAACGGACCAGCTCACATTATCCCTTCTGACCCCTGGTTGTCCTATGTCATCAGCACATTAGTTAGGAAGAACTGAAGAGGGCTCTCATGACCTGTAATAGATGGTGTGAAGCTGATGGCATATACTCACGGTGTGAATATTCACAACAAATAGGCACAACAGGTTTCATTAGAGCCCATGTTGAAGACCACGTTGCTTATAATTCAGACCAGTTGGAACCTTCTATAATAAGGTATAATAATGAGCAAAGTTATTAGGTAAGTGGTTCATCCTAGTGAAGTTTATTCCTGCCTCAATGTGCCATGTGATTTAGAGAAGTTAAGAAATGGGCTGAATTCGGTCCTAACCCCGTAATTCTGGCCCTGCTTTTCTTTTGAAGGTGTGCCTGATTTCAACTGGTCTCCTTGCCATGTGCTTTTTCTTACTCCAACGCAATAAAGAGTTCTGATTACTTCAGCCTTCTGCTTGTTTGGACTGCAGCAAGGAGGTGTGACCATCCTGGGATGTGACGCACGACGCATTGGAAGCTGCAGGATCAAAGCGTTTGGAGACTTTGGCTAAAGATTTGGAACCCCTGCTTCTCTATTTCCATCTTTCTGCAAGAGAAAAGCCCAGCGCTTATCACTGAAGTTCTTCACAAATAAGTGCAGGAAAGTAAGTTTCCTTCCTTGGTCCCCAGAGACCAAAACGTACCCCGCTCCTTCCCCACGCCACGTGTTATGTGAAAACTGTCCTTTGATCGTCAGATCGACAGGGCCTGCCCACTTTAACCTCTCCTTCTCCCAGCACAACTGTTGCTCTGAGATTTACGTAAATGACATTTTCTCATTTGTGCATTAGCATGGCTATTTCCAGGCCACCTTGGGTCATTTCCTAAACAGGCCGGAAGTGGTGTTCGCTTAAACTCACAATCTTCAAAATTTAGGCAAAAATAACGTTCTACTTGGAAGCAAAAACAAATTGGTTAGTGATGAGGTGAAATAAAATTATCTTGTTATAGAAACCACTTAAGGAGGACCAGGATTGGTCTGCAAATACTGTGCTGCACCATTAAACCGCAGGAAGAAAAAAAGGAAACCACAGTACTTTACATAACTTTCGGACCTCATGTAACCTCCCAGGCCCTCCCTCTTTAGCTGGATTCAGGGTCTGCCTTTAAAGCACAATCATGTTCGGGGGTAAAACATGTCTAGGAAAAGATCCTATGCTTTGGATAAAAGTAAACGCAACTAGTTTATATTCTAGGGGACGTATGACAACGGTGAATGGCGGGGAGAACACCAGACTGAGCTGGACTGTGTCCCGAATACTCCAGTTCCCCTTGTGGGTACCCAGCAGAATGGCACTTCCCCACCCTTTCGAATACAGACAGAGCCATGCGAAAGGATGAGTCTCAGCTCTGGTCGGCGTGGAGGGAAGCGAGGGAGGGCAGCCCGTGTCGGCACGGAGGCATGGGTGTTTGAGTGACTAGGGTAACCAGACTCCCCGAGACTCAACTTGAGAGGTGGAGTCACAGAGATCTGGGGCTTTCCTGTTATGGCATGCCCTAACCTCCTTTGACGGATAAACACATCAGCTTAGTACCCAGTATCTTGCTTTTACCTTCTGTGCCTTTTCTAAGTGTGGCTTGCTTCTTCCCAACCTCACCCGGGAGAGGGAATTTAATAAACACACGTGAAAATAATAATTACAAAGAGAAAAATACAGACTCTCTAAAGCACGGAGAGTCGTATCAGGGAACAGAGTGATCATCCGACAATAGCCATTTCTGCTGTCATCATGTGCATGCATGTGTGTGCGTGCACGCGTGTGTGTATGTGTGTGTACGTGTGTATCTGTGCATGTGTGGTTTTTACACCGCCACTGCACACTGCTGAATAATGGTGATTTGCTCCACTTTTTATTCATGCCAATTCAACAATGTTACCACAGAATAATTTTTTTTAACCACAGAATAATTTTTAATGACCGATTTTTCCATGCCCTGATTTTGGCGGCGGCCAGCATTCCATTATTGTGGATGTTTGCGGTCCTTAGTTGACTCCATTAGCATGGAGACTACCAACTTGGAGAACACCTGCGGTGTCTGAGACCCTGCATCCAACTTTTCCATGTGCTGTTTTCAATCCTCCCACTGTGCACTAACCACAAGCATGCGAGCATGAAGACTGAATACTAATCAAAAGGGAAAACGGGGTTGGTTGTGGCAATGTCTTAGCGGGACAGTCCTCCAGCCACCGGGGCTTGTGTTGAACACATGACTCTTGCTGGCAGTGGCAAGCGCTCTACACCACCTGACTGACTGTCACTAACTTGGAAGATGAGTTATTTTTCTTTCCACTTAATTTGCAATTTTAACAAAGCGAAATGTGTCCATGGTTAAAAAAAAAAAAAACCAACAATTCTAAAAAAGTCTATAATGAAAAAAAGCCTGGTCCTCCAGTCTGTCCCTGCGGACCCCTTATTTGCACTCTGCGGATATTCACTTTAAAATCTATTCACTGTTTTGTCCCCATGTTTCTGAATAACCTGCTTCTACTGTATGGCTTGATTTTTCCAGACTTAGGGAGACGTGTTGAGTCCCCACGAGAGAACACAAAAACAGGGTTTGCATGAACATCTTCCTGTGGACACACGTGCACTTAACACACAGTGTCGATTAGTTTTTACTGTGTAACCAAGCACTCCCAAACATACTGGCTTAAAGCATCCGTTTATTTACTCACAGTTCTGTGGATCAGCAGTTGAACGGAGCTGGGCTGCGCTGGGCTGGGCAATCCTTCTGGACTTGGCTGAGCTCATTCATGCAGCTGTGGTCGGTTACTGGGTCGGCTGGGGGCTGGCCGGCCTAAGTGGCCTCAGCTGCAGTGGCTCCTCCACACTCCATGGATTCTTTTTTTTTTTTTTAATGTCATTTATTTTTTGAGAGAGAAAGAGTGCAAGAGGGGGAGGGTCAGAGGGAGAAGCAGGCTCCCCGCTGAGCAGGGAGCCCGACACGGGACTCAATCCCTGGACTCTGGGATCATGACTTCAGCTGAAGGCAGACGCTTCACCGACGGAGCCACCCAGGTGCCCACACTCCATGGATTCTTTCATCCTCCAGCAGACCGGGCCTGGCTCACACACGGGGATAGTCAGGGTTCAAGGGTGCACGTGGGAGCATGTGAAGCTTCTTGAGGACCAGGTTCAGAACCAGCTTTCTGGTGTTCCCATTCTCGCAGGCCAGCTGGGTTTGGGGTGGGGGGGAACAAACTCCAGCTCCTGGTGGGAGATGCTATGCTTCACCTTGTGAAGGATACAGGGAGAAGAGGACTGTGGCCGCTTTTGCAATTTAGCACAACAAACAGCGTATAGACGCGTCTGCACTCCTCCTCCCCACCGTTCTCTTCATACAGCCATCAACATAGCCTCTATCATCCACCAGAGTTAAGTCAGTTTTCAGTATTTGCCCTATGATAGTGATGGACATGTATGTGTCCATGAGCTCCACCAGAGCTCATACCATGCTAGGATTATATTTTCTTTTATTTATACGGATTTCTGCTCCGATCCTCAGAGTAGGTTATTGTCTTGTTAGTTGTTTGCTTAGTTTTTCAAACGTACTCTGCACTCATTCAGCTCCAGTGAAGCTCTGCAGTGAGCAGGCATTGCCTAAGGACCAATGCAACAGGTGTATTGTCGGTTGCTTCCCCCACCCCCTTCCGATCCCCCTGTGCTTCTGTTCCAATCTTGACATGGTGATCTTTGCACCTGTCACAAAGTAATCATTCTGAGGTTCTCTTGGCTGCTTTCTTCTGTAGAATGCCCTGTTTCTTGGCTAAAAGCACCTTCTGAGTTTTCTCCTCGTTTTGGAGGAACATACCCTCTAGTAAATTCCTGAAAAACAGTGCATGGGAGGCAACTTTCTGAGACTTCGAATGGCTGAAGATGCTAACCCACTTGCAGACTTGTTTGCTCGCTGGGAAATTCTGTGGGGGAAACTGCTTTCTCCAGAGTTGTTCAGGCACGGTTCTTCTACCTCCCAGGATTACTTTTAAGACCTTGGAGATCATTCTGATGCCTGATCCTTTGTCCATCATCAGGTTTTCTTCTTTAGAAGTTTCTTTAAGAGTCACCTCTATTACCAGACTTCTGAAAAAAACACACTGACGTATCTCATTGGGGGGTCTTCTTCCATTTGTACTATAGGCTTGTTGACTCTGGGTCCAGTAACTTTTCCACCTTGTTCTGGGACACCTGTTGGGTATCCTTTATAGAGATTCTTATTTTCTCATTTTTCTCTTGTTTTGAAACTATTTGTTTTGTTTTGCTTTTATGAAGGCTTCCGCTTCCTTCTTTTCTTTCTTCCTTTCCTTTTTTTTTCTTTTTCTTTCTTTCTTTCTCTTTCTCCTTCCTTCCTTCCCTCCCCCTCCCTCTTCCTTCCTTCCCTCCCCCTCCCTTCCTTCTTTCCTTCCTTCCTTCCTTCCTTCCTTCCTTCCTTCCTTCCTTCCTTCCTTCTTTAGCTGCCTGGCCAATAAGTTTGTCTTTACCTGAAAAACTCTCACAGAAAATTGTGGTTTGGCTTAGCTCTCAGGAACTGGCTCTGAGTTGGTTTGCCCTCTTCTGAGTTACATGATTTCTCTACTGAGCAAGAGAGATTTTGAAACAGTTATGTCCCTTCTTTTGAAGTTCTTTCTTAGGCTTCTTCTTATAAATTGGATTCTCCCATACAGTAGTAGGAGTTTTCTTGGACATCTCTCCTGTCATGTCTGGAATTTATGTTGTTCTTTACGGAGCAAGAGAATTGTTTCCGGTAAGCATCTCTCTTCCCTTCCATGAGGTAACACACGTCGTCTGCAATGATCTGACCCACGGTGTGCCTCCAGTGTATGTCTGCGTTGAATTCGTTCCTTTTGGAATCACAACCAGGGACTCATATGGTTCTGAGAGGGCCCCCAAAACTATTTCCAGTGGTCGTTTTGACAAGACTTGCATTCAAATAGCACGTGGAAGCACCCGGCTGACAATACTTTCCTCTTCATATTTGTGTCTGGTCACCCCCACTCGGCCTTTGTAGATCTTGTCTCTGCCAAACCTACTGAGAAGCCCGCAGGCCAGCAGCAGGTTGGTACAATATGGGGCAGCACGCTCTGTCAGGCCGGTCTTCACTCCACACTCTGGAAGCTCATGAGCCTTCGCTGCGTAGACTACCATATCCCCTTCTGTACGGACATGAACAATCTGACAAATAACCTCTCTGTTGGTTACATGACTGTTTGGGGTATATTGTACTTCTTTTTGTCCTGGATTAGTAAGTGTTTCTGAGCACAGGAATCAGTTTTATCCTCTTGTTTTCTTCTAAATTTCACTTGGTATCTCTTACAGTGGGACTTATTCTTGATACCTTTAATACAGACCCATGTCCACGGCTTGCCGCAGATCTCTTTTTTGGAGGTTTTTAAACTTATTCCACTGTATTTCTAATTTAGTATTTATTTCTTCTATTATATTTTTAGATTCAAAGAGCTCTTTAAATCTGCTGAGTGTTCCTTTTTAAGGGCACGCTGTTCTTGATCTGTTTTCATGGATATAATATTCTCTCTTATTTCTCTGAGGGTTGGTTGGTTTGCTTATTCTTTACATTTTCTTCTGGTCCCTTCATGGTCTCTTCCCTCTGTGATGTTTATTAATTTTGAACTTTGCCTTTTATGTTAGATATTTCCTACAAATACCCGTTACTCCTTGGATGCTGTAAAGAGCTCATGGCAGCCCAGAGAGTATGGGTGGGATTTGCAACTGATGGGATTCACTGATCAGGGGTCGGGTCTCCCTCCCCCATAGTATCTGCAGGAGTTTTCTATCGAAGCAGCAACAAACGACCACAAACTCAGCCCCCCGAAAACAACACATTTTATCTTCCAGCTCTGGAGGTCAGAAGTTTGGTACAGTCTCGCTGGGCTAAAACTAGGGTTTGGGGAGGGCTGGCTGCATGCCTTTCTGGAGCCTCTCAGGAAGGATTCCTTTTCTTCCTTTTCCCAGCTTCTAGAAGCCACTCCTCCTCTTGGTGTTTTGGCTCCCTTCCTCCATCTTCGAAGCCATCAGCAGTGGGTCGGCTCCTTTCCCGGCACATATCTCTGACCTCGTCTGCCTCTGTCTTCTGTTCGGAACCCTGGCGATCACGTTGGGTGCACCTGGATGACCCAGGACGCTCTCCGTAGGTCAAAGGCAGCTGATTAGCAATCTCCGCTCCATCTGCCCCGTCACTCTGCCGTGCCGTGTAACCTAACATAGTCACAGGTTTCAGGGATTAGGACGCGGACACTATTCTGCTTATCACGGTTACCGCGTAGCTGTAGATACTTTCTCTTGGGCAGATCAGTTCGCCAAGGAAGCCTCCGCTCTCCTGCCGGTGCACTTGCAAGCCGGGCTGCGAGCATTCTAGGAGCAAGCGTACAACGGGGCTGCTGGTGCCACGGCCGGGTGTGCAGACACCTCTCCCCCCCAGGCTCCCCGGCTGCCGTATGTCACAGGTGCCCTCAGCTGGGCCCCGGGGTCCCAAGTCCAGGATCTTCTTGCTCACCCTCTTCTGAACATAAACCTCCTGTCTTGTACTGGGGGGGGGGGGGGGGGGGGGGAAGGGACGCTGTAGGAGGTCTCGGGGCGCTACCACTTCCACAGACTTTGAACCCTCGTCCCGGTTCCCGTGCTGCCCACACCCCCGCAGAGGCAGCTGGTGCCACTACTGCTGAGACTCTCCAGACTTCCGTGGCTCCATTCATCCGGGCTGCTGGCTTCACATCTCCTAGGCGCTTGCCATCAGCTCTGTCTTGCCCTCCTAAGTCAGTGCTCGCCCATCCATCTGCTCTCTGCCTTTCAAAATATTGCTATTTCCTCTTTTGTTCTCCAAGTCCTTATTGATGGGTGCTTTTTCTTTCTCTTCCTGTCATCTTAGTGGGAGTTTGAGAGGGATTGGAGGTACAGTCATTTTTTTTTTTTTTTAATCTGCCATGTTTAACTAGAAGTCCCTATGGTTTGTTTTTTTTTTAGGAGCATTAAGTAATTGTGAAACCAATTATGTTCTTTGTTTTCTGCATGACAGTCAGTTTCTATTAGTTTTCATTAAACACCAGTGACAAGAGTTCAGAAATTTTTGTATTCCCTGTGAAGGGAAAAAAAAAAAATAATGCAGTGAAGGTGGCAATCACCATGGGGCAATCTCAAAATAGGAATGTCAAAACAGGCTTCTCCGCCTGGGCCGGAGCTGGTACTCAACAGGGCATTTGTATGAAGTGCATGATGCCTTCAACGTCCTCCCAGAATGGTGCAGGCCCGAGCTTTCATCCCGGCGTCTGAGCACAGGCCCGTGCCTATTGAGCTGGGGCTGAATAAATACTCGGTGAATTCATGAGCTGTTTTTCCCCGTCAGAGCTGGGAAAGCAAGCTCACTTCCCATTCTAGATGTCGAAAATGAAACGTGAAAGCACCACATCCGAATCGATTTCCATGAAGGTGAAATATGGAACTCCCTGGAATCATCAGCTAGCACTTTGCTATTTTAGGCCCTAGTGATGCTAGAAGTCACAGGAGATCAGCTAAATTATGCATCCACGATGTGGATTTCATCACCTCCGAGTTATCTTTCATTCAAAGGGCATTCTCTCTCCTTCTCCCCCGGAAGCATGGGATTTCTGGTAACTTCTGTCCCAGGAATGAAAGTTTGGCCGAATCCATGCTGACCGTGCAGGTGGGGGGTGGGCACCTCAGCCAGCTGGAGGTAGACTGGTGGCTACAATTCAGTTTCTTTCCCTTAGCCCTGTGGCTCTTTTCACAAGTATGTGCTGTTTCTTTTTGGTGCCGGCGGTCCGTTCCGTGTGCATGTCTGGAAGAGGTGTGGAGAGCTAGTGCTGGGTGACCAGGGGCCTTCAGGCATCTAGCACTTTGCTCAGACCCGTGGCCAACACATCTCCTTGAAGGCTCCAAATGAGGTCGTCGGCTGCTCTCAGCAGACTCCTCCTAGCCCTGGGTAATGTCTCCACTGGGCTGGGGTTTGCTGACGTCTAAGAGCAGCAGCTGCATCCAGCATCACTGTGACACAGAGACTCGGTTGTGTTAGCAAGGTCTCCTTCTGCTCGGCAATGCTACTAATTAGCTGTTAACACATGACATCCCCCTCCACACACCTCAGTGCAAAGAACAGCCAGTTCAACCCATGCATGAAAAGCTGACAACAAAAGTGAGAGTGAGCGGTGAGGATACGTTTTGTTCCTCCAGAGCACAAAAAAATCATCATCATCATTTGATAAACTGTATATAGTAGTGCTTTGTTGTGCCATATTTATGATGCCAAACGTGGGGCCGCAGCTGGAAGGCTGGTGGCTGAGAAAACAGAAGGGGAGGAAAAATATTTTTTTAATCTGTTCTGCAAAGATATGAAAGGAATGGAAGAAATACTTATTAAAACCTCAACGAGCTTTGTGACCTTGGGCACAATCTTGCTTCTCTTAAGACCTCTAAGTTTCTCATTTATAAACGAGGGAACTGGATTACTTATATATTGAACTAAGAGGTTTCTTTCAATGTTAAAAACCTGAGATTCTAAGCTGGGCCACTTTCCCTGAAGAGAATCTGTGAAAAAGCACATCCCATTACATTAGGATTTGTCAGAGCCAACTCGGATTTAGCACCCTTATACACATACAGGTGTCAGAAATTGGTAACAAGTAAGAAATATGCTGAAAGCTTTAATAGAAAGGGACAATGCACTGTTTCATTTTTTTGTTGGTTTTTTTTTTTAATAGCAATGTTATTGTTTGAAGAGCTCTGTGCTTTGGGAAATTGCCATCTAGTACCAAAGGACATGTTAGTCTTTCTTTCTTTCTTTCTTCTTTCTTTCTTTCTTTCTTTCTTTCTTTCTTTCTTTCTTTCTTTCTTTTCTTCTTCTTCTTCTTCTTCTTCTTCTTCTTCTTCTTCTTCTTCTTTCTTTTAAGATTTATTTCTTTATTTGAGAGGGAGGGAAGGGCAGACAGAGAGGGAGAGAGGGTCCTAAGCAGATTCCCCGCTGAGTGCGGAGCCCGACGCAGGGCTCCATCTCACAACCCAGAGATCATGACCTGAGCCGAAACCAAGTGTCAGATGCTCAACCCACTGAGCCACCCAGGTGCCCTCATATTAATTTTTTTCATTTCATTATCCCAAGCACAACTTTGTAAACTGTCACTGACCAGCCCACCTGTCAGCTCCAGACCTGGAGATTTCCAGACCCTGTGGAAAGACATCGGTGTTGCCTGGCACTGCTCTTCCTTCTTATCTCACGCAAAAACCATTTCTTTTTTTTTTTTTTTAAAGATTTTATTTATTTATTTGACAGAGATAGAGACAGCCAGCAAGAGAGGGAACACAGCAGGGGGAGTGGGAGAGGAAGAAGCAGGCTCATAGCGGAGGAGCCTGATGTGGGGCTCGATCCCATAACGCTGGGATCACGCCCTGAGCCGAAGGCAGACGCTTAACCGCTGTGCCACCCAGGCGCCCCCAAAAACCATTTCTTATGGTCGGAGAGACACACAATGTGAAAGAATGTTTTTTTAAACAGATCTTTCGAAAGCTAAAGTTCTCCCTGTGGGTGATAGATGAAAGCGCGATGTTTGGTTACCCATGACCCTACAGCAGAGTGGTAGGAATATTCCATCCCACTTCCCCCCCTTTCCCATGGCACAGCCGATATTCCTGATGGACAGGGGATGAAGGGGGCTGACAAAATGGTGCTGAGGGGAGAGAACTGGCCTAGGAGCCTCCAGGAGAGCTCAAAGCCTGATCCTGTGATTAGCCAAGTAGGTGGGGGGTTTTGGGTGAATCACTCTCCTGTCTGGACCTCGGTTTCTCTCCTGGAACGTAATGCCCATGTCACTGCATTGTTGGCAAGAATTTCCTTGAGAAGTTTGCTCTGTGGAATAACATCAGACTGGGATTTTTTTGCTCTCTTCTTTCAAACTCCTGGGAATAGCTTAAATAAGGAGGTATTATTACTAAAATTTTATTTTAATATGTTAGTTGCCATAAACAAAAATTAGTTCCGTAGTAGAGGAATGAAGGTACCATGTGACCAAATTCTACATCTCGTACGTTCTGAAGCCAGCTACTGATAGCCTGAAAGGCCAGTATGCATTACATTCCGTGTTCCTTAGCACTTTATGGTTTTCGTCTTGCTCACGCTTCAGTGGTCTGGTACTTCTTGCCCTTCCAGACTGTTTGACCTGCATCACGGGCACATTTTCTGCTCTCACCCAGGAAAAGGGAATGTGCCCTTTAGCATACAATTTTGATCTTCTTCCCCTCCCTTTTAATGATCTGTAAGTTATTATTATAAGGCCAGAACACCAGTTTGGGTCTTGCTTGAGGGCTCTTTGTAAATCTCTACGCTCTGCTCTTTCCTATGACCATATTCAACTGAGATTAGGTTTGGCTGTGAACAGTGAAATCCTGAATCACAAAGACCTACACGAGACAGAAGCCTTATTTCTCGGGTATAAGGAGTCTGGAGGTAGGCAGTCTAGAAGCGCGTCTTCAGAACGTCATCACAGACGCAGGCTCCTTGTATCTCGCTACACGGCCATTTTTAGCATTAGAGATTGCCCCTCAGAGTCTAAGACGGTTGCTCAAGCTTCACTCATTACCTTGTCATCCCTCTCACCTGGAAGGAGAAAGGGCCCAACAGGGGGAGACTTCTTACTTCAAAAGACAGTTCTGGAAGTTAGATGTGGCATTTCTGGTTACATCTCATTGACCAGAACTCAGTCACATGGCCACACCGAGAAGTAAGGAAGCCTAGGAAAACGTAATCTTCATTCCAGGGAGTCATGGGGGAGGCTGGCTCTGAACCACTCACAAATCCTGAAGAATTCTTCCACTATCAAATATTCATGAGCTATTTCTCTAGAAAGGCTACGAGATTAAATAGGAAATACTATCAGGAAGGACAATCCAAAGAGGAGATAAGATGGACAAAGGACAGCCTCAAGATACATTAGACCGTGTCAATAATGTCTTGACATGTCCATGCAGAATGCATTAATCTATCAGAGTAATACAAGGTGGCTGGTTGTTGTGAGTTAACTAGAAAGGTTTTTAAAAAATTTTTTTTTATTATGTTATGTGAGTCACCATACAGTACATCATTGGTTTTTGATGTAGTGTTCCATGATTCGTTGTTTGCATGTAACACCCAGTGCTCCATGCAATACGTGCCTCCTTAATACCCATCACCAGCCTATCTCAATCCCCCACCCCCCCTCTGAAGCCCTCAGTTTGTTTCCCAGAGTCTATACTCTCTTGTGGTTCATTCCCCCTTCTGTTTATCCCCCCCCTTCATTCTTCCCTTCCTTCTCCTACCATCTCCCTGCTATTTCTTATGTTCCATAAATGAGTGAAGCCATATGATAATTGTCTTTCTCTGCTTGACTTATTCACTTAGCATAATCTCCTCTAGTCCCGTCCATGTTGCTGCAAATATTGGGTAATTGTTCTTTCTGATGGCTGAGTAATATTCCATTGTATATATGGACCACATCTTCTTAATTCAGTCATCTGTTGAAGGGCATCTCAGCTCCTTCCACAATTTAGCTATTGTGGACAATGCTGCTATGAACATTGATGTGCATATGGCCCTTCTCTTCACTACGTCTGTATCTTTTTTTTTTTTTAAGATTTTATTTTTTATTTGACAGAGAGACAGCCAGTGAGAGAGGGAACACAAGCAGGGGGAGTGGGAGAGGAAGAAGTAGGCTCCCAGCAGAGGAGCCTGATGTGGGGCTCGATCCCAGAACGCTGGGATCACGCCCTGAGCTGAAGGCAGATGCTTAATGACTGCGCTACCCAGGCGCCCCTAAGTCTGTATCTTTGGGGTAAATACCCAGCAGTGCAATTGCTGGGTCATAGGGTAGCTCTATTTTTAACTTTTTGAGGGACCTCCACACTGTTTTCCAAAGTGGCTGTACCAACTTGCATTCCCACCAACAGTGTAAGAGGGATCCCCTTTCTCCACATCCTCTCCAACATTTGTTGTTTCCTGCCTTGTCAATTTTTGCCATTCTAACTGGTGTAAGGTGGTATCTCAATGTGGTTTTGATCTGAATTTCCTTGATGCCTAATGATTTTGAACATTTTTTCATGTGTCTGTTAGCCATTTGTAGGTCTTCATTGGAAAAGTGTCTGTTCATATCTTCTGCCCATTTTTTGATTTGATTATTTGTGTCTCACGTATTGAGTTTGAGAAGTTCTTTATAGATCTTGGATACCAGCCTTTTATCTGTAGTTTCATTTGCAAATATCTTCTTCCATTCTGTGGGTTGCCTCTTCTGTTCTGCAGAAACTTTTTATCTTGATGAAGTCCCCAAAGTTCATTTTTTCTTTTGTTTCTTTTGCCTTTGGAGATGTGTCATGAAGGAAGTTGCTGTGGCCGATGTCAAAGAGGTTGCAGCCTATGTTCTCCTCTAGGATTTTGATGGATTCCTGTCTCATATCGAGGTCTTTCATCCATTTGGAGTTTATCTTTGTGTATGGTGTAAGAGAGTGGTCAAGTTTCATTCTTTTGTACATAGGCTGTCCAATTTTCCCAGCACCTTTTATTGAAGACTGTCTTTTTTCCACTGGATGTTTTTTTCCTGCTTTGTCAAAGATTAGTTGACCATAGAGCCAAGGGTCCATTTCTGGAGTCTCTATTCTGTTCCATTGGTCTATGTGTCTGTTTTTCTTTTGTGCCAGTACCATGCTGTCTTGGTGATCACATCTTTGTAGTATAGCTTGAAATCAGCCAACATGATACCCCCAGCTTTGTTTTTCTTTTTCAACATTTCCTTGGTGATTTGGGGTCTTTTCTGGTTCCACACAAATTTTAGGATTGTTTGTTACAGCTCTTTGAAAAATGTCATTGGTATTTTGATAGGGATGGCATTGAACATGTAGATTGCTCTGGGTAGCATAGACATTTTAACTATGTTTATTCTTCCGATCCATGAGCATGGAATGTTTTTCCATCTTTTTGTGTCTTCTTCAATGTCTTTCATTAGTGTTCTATAGTTTCTAGAGTATAGATCCTTCACCTCTCTGGTTAAGTTAATTCCGAGATATTGTACGATTTTTGGTGCTATAGTAAATGGAATCTATTCCCTAATTTCTCTTTCTTCCATCTCATTGTTCGTATATAGAAATGAAACTAATTTCTGAGCATTGATTTTGTATCCTGCCACATTTCTGAATTGCTGTGTGAGTTCTAGTAATTTGGGGGTGGAGTCTTTTGGGTTTTCCATATAAAGTATCATGTTATCTGTGAAGAAAGAGAGTTTGACTTCTTCTTTGCCGATTTGGATACCTTTTATTCTTTTTTGTTGTCTGCTGTTGCAAGGACTTCTAGTACTATGTTGAACAATAATGGCGAGAGTGGGCATCCTTGTCGTGTTGCTGATCTTAAGGGAAAGGCTTCCAGCTTTTCCCCATTGAGAATGATATTTGCTGTAGGCTTTTCATAGATGGTTTTTATGAAATTGAGGAATGTACCCTCTTAACTAGAAAAGTTTTGTGCATAAATTTCATCCAAGATCAAAAAGACGGGAAGGATATGCTTGGTACGATGATGAGACAGGCTACTTCAGGAATGAGCAGAGGTGCTCTTTGGCACAATGCAAAGTAGAATGTTCTCCTCAGTGCCCTTCACTTCTAACCTTTACACATACCTTCCCCCCCTCTTAACACCATTCTCCTCCTATGAATGTGTTCTCTCTCTCTCTCTCACACACACACACTCACAGACACACACACACAGACACTGATGTTTTCACGAATCATAATTTAAGAAAAAAACCAACTCTGCTAAACTAACTTTTACCCATGTAAGTCTTAAGTTGCTATCCATCCCAGGAGTGTTGTGCAAATTAATTTAAAATTAAAGTTCCCAGAAGTGAGTGTTGCTTCAATTCTAGTGAGCAAATGCCTTAGAGACTGCTTCTTATGGAACCCTATAAGGATGAAAAGGAATATATTTCTGCCCTCAAAGAGATCATACTCTGGGAGATAGAGAGCCATGCACGTACCTTCCAAGAAAACCAGAGAATATGATCTTTTACCTTTTTTTTGAAGACAGAGAGAATGCATGTGCTTGACCAGTAGGGGAAGGACAGAGGAGGAGAGAGAATCTCAAGCAGGCTCCATGCTCAGCATGGAGCCCAACACAGGGCTCCATCTCAGGGCCCTGAGATCACAACCTGAGCCGAAATCAAGAGTCAGATGCTCAATCGACTGAGCCATCCAGGAACCCCTGATCTTTTATCTTTTTAAAGTATTGTGAGTGGGGGCACCTGGGTGGCTCAGTCGGTTAAGCATCTGCCTTCGGCTCAGGTCATGATCCCAGGGTCCTGGGATCGAGCTCCACGTCGGGCTCCCTGCTCACTGAGGAGCCTGCTTCTTCCTCTCCCTCTGCCGCTGCCCCTGCTTCTGCTTTCTCTCTGTCAAATAAATAAATAAAATCTTTTAAAAAAATGAAGTCTCGTGAGTTCCCTGGGAAAACAGAGTTCAAGCCCAGCTTCGGAGGATGGTGAGAAATGGGAAATATTCTGTAGGAAGAATTAGACAGATAAAAGGAGGACATGCCAGGTGGAAGGTGCAGCCTGAGAAGGGCGTTGAGGTGGATGAGGCAAGGAGCCTACGTGAGGGAACAGAAGGGACCAGCGAGAGCATTAGTGAGACATGAAGCTGAACACATCATTTGGGACCTTAACAGGAGGGGACCAGAAAGCTTAATATTGTATGAAATGGGCAGTACAAGAAAGTTGGATGAGAAGTGGCCCCATCAAGATGATTCTATATAAGAAATGTTATTGGGAGACAGCATATAGGCTGGAGGCTGAAGAGACAGGATCCAGGCAGACAAACGTGGAGAAGGGCTTAAGCCCAGACAAGAGGTAACAAGGACTTGAACAAAGTCAGTGGGAATTAAGACAGGATGTATCACTGATGGTGAAATTTCAAATGAGAATTAGGTTGAATCCTTGGGGGAGGGAGCTTTTCCAGGCACTTCCCAGGTGACATTACGTGAGGCTCCACATTTCCCAATGATCCGTGTGCCCCTGAGCTTAGAGAGGCAGAGGGAAACTTAATAAACCAGAATGTAAGAAAACAGTACTCTAGACTTTCAGAGATGAGGGGGCCCTGGAGATCATCTATAACACAGCTCACTTTTTTTTTACAGATTGAAGAAAAGGTTTTGGGACCACAACAGTGCCAAAAGAGATGTGGGACTTGCCCTCCCTAGTATTATTAGTGTCTTAGCAGGAGCGATAGATACTGACCATCCAAAATCACCACATGGAAAGTCATAAGAATGACAGGCTGGGGGAAATATTCGCAATACATATCACAGATAAATGGCTAATCTCTGTAATAAAAAGCACCTAGATAACAGGGAGGAAGAGATTAAGCAGGCAATAGAAAACGGGCAAGGAACATGGACATACACTTTATACACACAAAAACTATAAACGGTCTTCAAGCACGTGAAAAGATAGTCAACCTTAATCAAAATAAGAAAGATGCACGTTCAAACTGCACCGAGGATCATTTGTCACCTCCCAGTCACAAAGTTGGACAGCACTGCTGTGAAGCCGGGGACAATGGACAATCATGTTTTGCTGATGAAGCTGCAAGATGATACAGCTCGCAGGGAGGGTAGTATGGCGAAATCTACCAAAACTACTGATGCATCATTCATTCTTTGACTCAGAAATCCTACTGGTGGGCATTCACTCTACAAATAACCTGCACACGCATAAATAACAGAGACACGCATGCTCACATGGGGTTATTAATTTGCAGCTTTACTTGTAAAAGACTGAAAGCAATTTAACTGCCAGCATAAGGAACTGGTTCCGTAAACAAAGGAAGAGTTACGCAGGGGAACTGTATGCAGCTATAAAAAGAAGGAGAAAGGTTCTTTATGTCTCAATACAGAATAAGCTCTAGAGTACCTTGTCAGGGAGGAAAAACCATGATGCAGACCATGTATAAGGTACATTATCTTTTGTGTTAAAAAGGGGGAAAACAAGATATATTTAGGACATATATTTGCGTTTGTCCTTGCAAAAAATACTGGAAAGATAAACAAGAAACTACTAAAAAAGTGTATTTCTAGTGGGAGACAGAATGGAATGTATGAGAATGGGAACCAAGACTAGACAGCCCAGTATATAACATTTTATTTCATTTTAATTTTTTTAAACCATGAAGACATGTTCACAATTAAAAATTTTTTTAATTAAAAATGTCAACTGTGACAAATACTTAAATGAGACATTCATGGTATTGTCCCAGCTAGGAAGGATTTGCCCTAATCAGAGAGGTCAGGGAAGGCTTCCTGGAGGAAGTGGCTGTTGAGTTGAGATCTGAAGAATGAACAGGAGTCAGTGGGTTCAAAGCACGGAGAAGAGCACTGCAATCAGAGAGGGAAGCCTGTTCAAAGGCCTTGTGGTGGGGAGGCCATGGTACTGAGGAAGAAGTAAAAGTAAGCAGTATAGCAAGCCAATAGGCTGGGCAGGCCAGACCATGTGAGGCTTGTAAACCATGCTGAGAAATGTCTTTCTATCCTAAGAGCAATGAGGTGTTTAAAAGCAGGGAGGTAGGAGGAGGTCCAGGGAAGTTTGCACCTTGTTCAAGGGAATATTCGCAGTCACTGAAGATTGAGAGGAAAAGTATGGTGTGGTCACTACATTTGTTCTTAGAAAGAACTGTCAGGTCCCACCCGTCTCCCAAATTCTCCTGTAAAGTCACACTCACTGCTTGCTAACATTCCACATATTTCAATTATGACCCATCAGTCGCTATTTGCTAAAAACATTACACAAATTGCACAAAGGATAAAGTTGTTATAGTCTAATTTACATTGGAACTTATCTCCGTTTCTAGGCAACACCATTGCACTGGATAATGATGGCTCCGACCCTCAGAATCTTTCACAATCTGGTAAGTGGAATGAACGAGGGAACCAATTTCTGTGTGTTCAGGCCAGTATCACAACCTATTAGATCCAGCCTGGGAATAAAACCCATTTTTAATGCACCATTTGATAAGAACACTTAACCTCAGTATGTGTTGTAATTAGAGAGATAATTAGAACTTCACTAGAACCTTTTAAGACCAGGAATACATTTGAAATTCACCTAGAATGAAAATTGCACCATCTAAGACCAATCCGAGGTATTTTTCCTTCCACCTTTACCTTACCTCCTCCCCCTACTCCAAAGATTTCGCAGTCTAAGGCGTGTGAAAAGATAAGAATTTTATAGGTAGCGCATATTACAGAAGGCTAATGGATTCAGTTGAAAACTGCTTTACAGTTATTTGAAAAGAAAAAAAGAACCCTTAATTTTGAAAATGAGCTTCAGAGGGTGAGCATGAAGACGAAGTGTGAGTCATGTGTGCAGAGAGAAAAAAACTACTCTTGCATGAATCCACTCATAAAATGTTAATATATGCATAAGAAAATTGTGTTCCTTAATCTCTGAAGAAACACTTATCACTAAGAACCCTTTAATTCCTTTCCTGTGCTTGATTTATTAGCTTATGAAATTATGTTAATAACCTTCATGTTAATGGTTTGGGGGCTCAAATGACCTGATTTTAATAATGAAGTAATTTATGCACTAAATGCAATCAGCATCTATGAATCTCACTTAACAGAACATATTGGTGATTAGCCAATGCTGAAACAAGTGACTGTCAGCATGGGGCAAGGCGTGCGCTTCTGTAGAGAGAAGAGATCTGGCTGATGGGAGCAGAGGCGGGGGCTACTCGGGCACACGATCTGAGCTGCAGCTCTTGGCTGCAAAAGCTTTGCCAGAAAGGCTGAGACTGAATTTGAAATTAATTTACCAACTGTAAAATGAGTCTGCTACTTCAGTAACCATTGAGTTAATCTACATATGAGGTATATCGATGACAAGGAACACGTGTATCTTTGTTGGAGAGGAGTGATTTCCTGGAAGGAAACGGGAGGACAGAAACAGCAGGTGAAGGAAGAGCCAACAGCCTCCTGGGGGAGAGTAAAGCACCAGGAGGGGAAGACGTCCATCTGAGGAGAAGGAGGACAGATACCTAGGAGGGATGGAGGGTTTCCCATCCTGCCACCCTAAACTCCACGTCCCAGAATACCCCTGATGCTAGCGGTACTCAACTTTGGCTCTCCAGAGTATTATACTGAGTTACCCTCTTTGCTTTGCTTTCTTTTGTTTTGTTTTTTTTTCTTTTTTCCAGTCCTTACAGATCTAAAGCTTAGAACAACGAATTGACACCCTTCTCTACTTTTCTTCATGCAAAGACACACATCAACCTTGCTAGATGGATGAGACCTTCTCCTGTCTTTCTTTGGAGATCCCCAGGAAATGAGTTTCCATTTCTTTCTCTAATTATTTAAACATTCCTTCAAGAATGCTGTCTCCCACCCAACCCAGACCTGTTAAACCTCTGACTTCCTAGAAAGAAAGATAGTTGTAGTCATTGCCCCTCCTACTGACTCGGCAAAACCCCAGCCCAGGTGGAGGAGAGCAGGTCCTTGCACAAAAGCTGTTTCCAGCAGCATCCAGATGCCACAGTACAGAGTTGCCCGCATCCTTGATCTTCAACCTTGACAATGATATTCCACAAAATATTATTTTTAAATGTTCAAAAAACACTTCTGGAGCACTTGATAGAATGTTATGCCTCCCTCTAAGGAAGTTTGACTCAAATACCCTTTTGGCACAATGTTACGTGAAAAAAACAAAAAATTAAAATAGCTAAACTCTAAGCTGTGATATAGTAAAAATGACCTTAGCTTCGAAATAAGAGTCTTTGGATTACTAACTTGGCTTCCACCTCTGACTACATGTGGAACTGGTCAAGGTCCTTGACTCTTGAAGAGCGATTTACATTTTTTCTATTTTTTTTCTATATTTAAATGCATGGTGTTAATTTTATAAAATCATAAAACACATAATTTTGGAAACTACAGAGGGAGCCTACCTTGCAAAAATAGAGATCTTTAGGGGCGCCTGGGTGGCACAGCGGTTAAGCGTCTGCCTTTGGCTCAGGGCGTGATTCTGGCGTTATGGGATCGAGCCCCACATCAGGCTCTTCTGCTATAAGCCTGCTTCTTCCTCTCCCACTCCCCCTGCTGTGTTCCCTCTCTTGCTGGCTGTCTCTATCTCTGTCGAATAAATAAATAAAATCTTAAAAAAAAAAATAGAGATCGTTAGTAGAATTTTAATTCTTCGCCCCCTGCAGTACGTTGGCATTGTGTCAGCTACAGCAGAAATGAGAGGCAACCTCATGTCTCACATGGAACAGTTCTCCTCTTCCTTCGGATTTGCACAGAGTGGATCATAAACGTACCACACCATAAAGGATGAAGTAAAATGGCGTTGAGAGGCTTCTTGTGCAATCTGCAATAAGGGCTGTGACATGGACTTCCATAATTTAAAAAAAATGACAAGGGGTAACAATGGCTTGTGCTTTGCAGCCTCTAAAGTCTCGAATCTCTATGCGCAGGCTGTCGAGCCTGGCGCTGTGTCGGTGCTGAAGGAACGTTCACCACCGCTGTCTCAGGAATCCCCATGACTGAGAAGCGTCCGCAAATGCTGTTCCATTTCACCAACAGAAATATCTGCAGAGTGACCTTGTACCGCTGTGCCCGTGTCTCCGAGTACAAATTCTGGCTTCTTAGCCCACTGTATTATTAAATCACAGCACGGCCATATTTTCCTCCCTCAGGATTCTCAGCAAATATGGGCTTAACCTGGGACCTCAGAAAGAAATAAATTAATAAAATGGCAAGCACACTATCTTCGCACAGCAGAGAGAACATCTGAAGTTATTTTAGCCATTTCTCCTCATGCAATATTGTGAGGAGTCTTTTTTCACATAGCCCGGAAATACTGTAAAAAGAGAAAAAAAGATATTTTTCCCCCTAATATCCATGTAGAAAGTAGAGATCTAAGCTAGGCTTTCCTTGGACCCTAAGCAATGGTATCCAGGATGCACAGCTATTGCTGTTGAGTTTTTATGGAATTTCCATGGTTTTTAATATTTTTTTCTCAGTTCTTACCACTGTTCCTTCAGGTCCCTTCCCCCTCACCAGTTAGAGGTTTCAGACTCACAGGGGCATTTTCTTCCATTTTTGTGGCCAACGTCATACCTTGCAAAGCAGGAAGAAAAATGGGACAAGTGTTGATAGTAGCTGGGTTGGAAGCGACCAGCCCTGGGCTTCTCCTTTCATCCCTCTCCTGAGTTCCTGATTCTGCACAACCCTCCATTTTATTTGGGGGGCTAATCTCTTCCACTTGGCTTCCACGTCCTCTCTAGGTTGCCCCCCACGCCCTCTCTACCCTTCCAGGAACACTGGCTGGCTCGCAGCCACTTCAGCCATGTTGAGAGGCTGTGCAAATTATTCTTTGGGTGGAAGAAGCAGACGCTACTTCTAATCCTGTGGTGCTGAGACATCTTAACATCATGTTGCGAGACCCTTGTGCTTCCTCTTGCTCTGATGCGTGCAGCAGCCAGCCCGCTCTCCTGGAGGAGCAGCGTGCCCTTGGTAAACAGGAGCTTCTCACACCTTCTGACTTCATGGTTCAAAACATGTTTCTTACAAACTGAGGGCTTCAGAGGGGTGGGGGAATGGGATAGGCTGGTGATGGGCATTAAGGAGGGCACGTATTGCATGGTGCAGTGGGTGTTATATGCAAGTAATGAATCACCGAACTTTACATCAGAAACCAGGGATGTACTGTATGGTGACTAACATAATATAATAAAAAAACATTAAAAATAAAAACATGTTTCTTCCACGCTCTTAATTAAAATATTTCTTTTATCATTCCCCGCTGCTGGGTAACTTAAACCAGCCATGATGTCAAAGGAAAGAAAATGAAATTTAGAAAAATAAAAGTTCCTTGAGTTTTATCTCCATTTTTTTTTTCCTTAAAAGAACTTATCATACTTGATCCCTGTCAGGCCAGGGAGATAGTAGCGATCTCTTCTGAACACAGGCTTGTCTCCCATACTCTCTCCACACCTTCCTGGCATCTTGCTGGCAGTGTGAAGACTTGGACTTGTTTTGTATTTGTATTTAAACTCACTTTATGAAATGAATAGGTCACAGAAAAGAGACTGCCAGCATAATTACTCTCAGGATAAATGAACATATCTTCCCATCGATGGCCAGAAATAGATTATTTAAAAAAACCTCAGTGTCCAGGGGCATCTCGGTGGCTCAGTCAGTTGAGCGTCTGACTCATGGTTTTGGCTCATGGTCATGATCTCAGGGTCCTGGATCCAGCCCTGCATCAGGCTCTGCACTCCGCACGGTTGAGGGGGGGGGGACGGTCTGCTTGAGATTCCCTCTCCCTCTTTCACTGCCCCTCCCCCCGCTAAGCACGTGCATGTACACTTTCTCTCAAATAAATAAAATCTTTAAAAAAAAACCCTCAGTGTCTTAATATGATGACAACACCATAGTATTGTGGTTGTAAGTGTGGATTATAACTCAGATATGAATCCTGCCACTTGTAAGAGCTCTGTGACCTCAGACAATGACCTAACCTTGCTTTTCTCATCTTTAAAACAGGGATGATAATACCTCCACCTTTGATTGTAGTGAAGACTAACAATTCGTACATAGAAAGCGCTTAGAATGGTGCCTGGCATAGAACAAATGCTCAATTACTGTTATCTGTTATTCACATGATATAAATAGTCCATGAATGATCCCATTAATAGAAGGCCAATCACCCACTGTAACTGCAGGACGATTCTGGGAATCTCCGAGTAAGATCACAACCAAAGAAAATGTTTTGCAGCTTATTTCTTCTCTGAGGCATTTTCCTCTTTATTAATAAAAATTCTTTTGATTCAGCACAGTCTCGAAAAGATACTTATCAAGATAATAGTTCAAGGAAGCGTGTTCTTTAAATATGATAACTGGAGCCAGCCAGATAAGCATTTGACTCGTAATATTTGGAATTCTTAACAACTCTGGTTTAAGCCCTATGTCACTGAAAGCCATCGAGGTGGTGGCTCTGTCAGCTTCTCCACAGAAACAAAAAATCCTCAGAGGCCAGAGGAAGTTAAGACATTTGTCTTTTTCCTGCAAGAATTTCTCATCTTACATATAAAACACAGCTGATTACTGTCAATGCTTCAAGCTTTAAGGAAATTAAGATATGGCTTGTGGAAGGAATTACAAATATTTATCTGGAGCTCCTGGGTGGCTCAGTAGGTTAAGCATCTGCTTTCGACTCGGGTCATGATCCCAGAGTCCTGGGATTGAGTCCCGCGTTGGGCTCCCTCCTCAGCGGAGAGTCTGAATCTACCTCTCTCTCTGCCCCTCCCCCTGCTTGTGCTTTCTCTCTAATAAATAAATAAAATCTTTAAGAAAAAAATATTTATCCAAAGAATTTGCAGTGCTCTATGTGAGGGGTGGGGAGGGTGGGGGAAGGTCACTGTTTCTCATCCACCCCATCAAGATTATCCTCCAATCTGACATTTCTTAATCTGAGTTTATCTTCCAGGTCGTTACTTTGCATTCCCAATGTTTTGCAGCCTTCAAAATTCTCAGTTAAAACAGCATATTGACATTAATTACCATTTTCCCTCCTTCCTTATTTATTTTTTCTTTTTTCCCACTATTTTGGTTGACTGGTTTCTTTAGTCCCTTTGCCATCACTATGTTTGAGGAGTCTTTGACATCTCTCTGCATTAACCCAAGCTAATCCAATTTAATACATCAATTCTGAGTCTCCCAAAGGAGACAAATGGAAAAGCAGGCAGGCCTACATCTTGGATTGTGGAAACCAAAGGAATAGCAACATGGAAGCAGATATTAATCTTTGCAGTATTTTTCCTGAAAAACCACAAACTAGGCTACCAACCAAACAGATAATATTACAAATGCAAAGCAGATCTCTAAGTGCATCATGCCACCAACTTCTCTTTTCTCTGCCGTTGGAGTTTTAGAGCTGAACTCTGTGGGGATATTTCTTTCACACTGAACATGGTCTTTCTGGGTATAAATAGAGAGAGCTTCTCTTGACCTCTTTTTAAGGCAAATACAAGCTCCCAGAATCCTGAAACCTCTAGGTGAACTGGAATTTAAATTCAGAAGAAAGAAAAATAATAATAAGGAGAGGCGAATTCCAGGAACTTGGCTGCCCCATTATCTGAAACCGAAGTTAAATTAGTTCAAGTGAATGTACTTAAGTCTTAATATTGCAACTTAATAGTTCTATTGTCCAGAATCACAAGTTGAGGGCATATGTGCACATTTGTTTAATTACTATGTCTGGGTGCATGTAAAACTTTGGCCACTTAGCCAAGAACGGGCTTATTGGGATTTTCTTTAAAGGCACCCTGAATTCTCAGAAATTGCATGCAGCTTTCCATTATTCATATTGTCTGGTGCCAGGGAAGCTTTGACTGTTTAATACCCACCTGGAGGTTCGGTGACCATTCCTAAAAGACCATGCCAAAGCATTTCCATGGCTTTCCAAAACAGAATGAATGCTTTCTTCTGCTATGTATCTTGAGGTTTGATCATTTTTCAGCCATTCGAAAGCTCCCTTTCCACATAAAGCCCGTCCTAAGTATTGTTGTCATGTGTTTAGGCATTTTGTGCTTAAGCTAATGAGATGGATATAAAGGATCTGAGTAGAAATATCTTTGTAAGGTTTTTCTCTGTTTTTGTTTTAAAACCAGATTGCATTTGCTTTTTCTGCAAAACGGACTTCTTTAGGTAGTTAGGTTTCCAGGTCAGTCCTCTGCAAATTTAGTTAAACTTTAAGGCAGGTGAATTGGAGTGTTAAAGTCATTTCCAATTGTTTCTTTGGGAAAAACAATGAACTAGGCCTAATGAATTTTGAAAGCAGGGTGAGAACTCTGCCCTAAATACAGTTTCAGTCTCCAGAGTTGAATTTCCTTTATATTTCTCTCCTCCTTTTCCACTCAAGGACAGATGAGTTCTCTCTTCCCTCTGCCTTTTTAACTCTTTCCCAGGGAATTAGAGTGGATTTCTTCTTCCCGTTCATGTCTCCTCAAGTAACAACAGGACCCTCAGGGGTACTGCCTAGCAGCCAGAACAGTGAATCCAAGAGTGAACAGTGACAACAGGGTCAAGAGAGAATGTTCCCACAGTCCATTCCTAAAGAGGGAATGTCTGATGTTAGCTGTGTAGGCCTTAGGGACCACTGGTAATAAAGGACAGCCGTGGCAAAACTATGGAGACAGTAAAAAGACCAGTGGTTGTCAGGGTTTTTTTGGGGGGGAGGGATGAAAAGACAGAGCAAAGATCAGTAAAAATACTCCGTATGATATCATAATGGTGGGTACATGTCATTAAACATTTGTCCAAATTCACAGAAGGTACCATACCATGAAAGAACCCTAATATAAACTATGGACTTTGGGTGGTCATAATATGTCAATGAAGGTTCATCAGTTGTAACGACTGAACCACTCTGGTGGGGGATGATGATAATGGGGAAGGCTGTGCATGTGTGGGGACAGGGGGTGTATGGGAAATCTCTGTACCTTTTTCTCAACTTTGCAGTGAACCTTAGACTGCTTCACCAAAAATTATAATCTTAATTTTTTAAAAAAGGATAAAAAAGGGGGAGGAGGAAGAAATACAGTGGAGTGATTCTGGAAAAAAAAATGCTGCTAACATTGTACAATAACCCAAACCTTGCAGGGTAGATATGACTTCGCCTCCCTTTCAGAAAGAAGGCAACTGAAGCAATGACTTAAACAAGGTCACTTGGTTCTTAAGTGGCAGAGCTTAGGATTCTAAATGCTGTTCACGTCATAGTATCAGCTCAGTCTCTAATGTGCAGCTGTCATCAATTATGCTTCAATAAAGCTGACACAAATACGTAATCTCCTTAAAAGCGTAAGTACAGAAATGCAGTACAAACTTCTTTTCACTGTTAATAATCAACTTGCCTTTGTACATTTAAGTAAAAGAAAGTGAATGAAACTTAATAAGTGTTTTCTTTTTTTTTTTTAAAAAGCATCATATATACATATGTGTGCATATATATCTATACATATGTGTATATATATATAGGAGGCTCCATGCCCAGTGTGGAGCTGAACATGGGGCTTGAACTCATGACCCTGAGATCAAGACCTGAGCTGAGATCAAGAGTCAGATGCTTAACTGACTGAGCCACTCAGGCACCCCTAAAAGCATCCTAAATTTTAAGGCTTATTATTCTACTTCAACAAGTTGAATGCTAAGGGCCTGAACATTGAAAAGCATACCTAATAGTATATAAAATAAGAATTTATTACAGAAATCAAGGAATGACTGAGCATTAGGACTTTTATCAACATAACATATTCCATTAATAAAGTAAGGGGAAAATATAGGATTATACCGTTGCATGATAGGAGAGTAATTGATACAATTCAGTAGTAGGCATTCATAGTAAAATCTCTAAGTAAAATGAAAATGGAAGGGAATTCCTAAACAAGATAGAGTATTTATTGGAAAGTAACAAATAATGAAATATTAAAGAAATTCTCATTAAAATCAGAAACAAGAAAGAGCTACCCAATATTACTGCTATTATTCAAAAAGTGTTTTGGAGGCAGCTAGAACTGGTAGGGGCACAGCCAGCGAAAGGAAGGAGCTACACAGAGTTGGGCCCAAGAAATCTGCATGGAGATTCCCCTGAGAGGTGCATGGACTGGTCTTGACTCTGTGAATCCTGTTGGTGGGAGGCTGAGGACTGAAGAGAGATATCAAATATCACACAGAGCTTGAAGACACTGGGATTGTGGCCCAGTCAGAGTGGAGAATCCTCAATGAAAACAGAAGGCATTAGATCAAGACCCTATAAAGCCATATCTTATGAATAAAATCTATATCCTAGAGTAAGGGCCATACCCTAGGACACAGAACAATAGACCACCCTGAGAAAACTCAAACAAAGTCTGACTAGATCAAGACTAACTAATTATGGAACTGCTACCAAAACAAAACTCAACACCCTTTAAAAGAAGAAACATATAATCAATTCTCCCTACGAGGCATCATCTACAATGTCTAGCATGCAATCAAAGATTACTAGACTTTCAAGGAAGTAGATGGTATGATCTGTAATCAAGGGGAAAAAATGGGAACAGATCCCAAAATGGCTCAG
This sequence comes from Ursus americanus, assembly GCF_024610735.1. NCBI lineage: Eukaryota > Metazoa > Chordata > Mammalia > Carnivora > Ursidae > Ursus > Ursus americanus. Next base: position 24,149,093 of record NC_142158.1, on the reverse strand, counting down.
ATGTTAGGATTAGCAGAAGTGGATTTTAAAAAACCTATTATAATATGTTTAAGGATGTGAAAGAAAACATGAATAAATGTGAAGTAAGCGATGGGGAATCTCAGTCAAGATATAAAAACTATAAAAAAGAACCAATGGAAATACTAAGCTGAAAAATACAATATCTGAAATAAAAGATCCCTGGGATAAGCTTAACAGCAGATTGGACACTAGAGAAAAAAGTGCCAATGACTTTGAAGAAAGTTCAAGAGAAATTTTCCAAACTGATGAACAGAGAAAGAAGATTGAAATAAAAATAAGCAAAGCCTCAGTGACCTGTGGGACAATATAAAGTCATCTAACGTAGTGTAAATGATGATATAGCAGGAGAGGGGAGACAATAGGAAAAAAAATAGAGCAACAGTAGCTGAGAATTTTTGAAAACTGATAAAAGACATCAATCATCAAGAAAATCATACCTAGGTATATCATAGTCAAAGAAGTAAAAATCAAAGATAAAGCTGTAAAACATTCAGAGGGGAAAGAAAGACACATTGTCTATCAGGGAACAGAGGTAAGAATTATGTATGATGATTACTCCTAGAAAACAATGAAAGCCAGAAAACAATGGAATGAGATCTATAAAACACAGGCAACCTCGAATTCTATAGTCAGGGAAAAGAGCCTTTCATAAATGAGGTTTAAAAAATTGCTAGAAAAAAGAAAGTTGAGAGAATTCATAACCAGCAGATCTTCACTCCAAGAAATGCTAAAGGAAGTTCTTCAGACTAAAGGGAAATGATAACTGATGGAAACTTAGTTATACAGACAGAAATCAATACTACCAGGCAGAGTAACTATGTGGGTAAGTTAAAAAAAAAAAAAAACCTGCCTTTTGAAATTTTAAAAATTTCTTTAAAAGAAAATTGACTCTTTATAATAACATAGGGTTGTGAATTTTATAATATATATAGAAGTAAAATATATGGCAATTCATAAAGGATGGAATGGGGGTGTATGGAATTATACTATTGTAAGACTTTCATAGTTTATGTGAAGTGGTATAATATTAATTTAAATGGACTGTGATAAATTAAGAATGCATAATATGAACCCTAGGGCAACAATTTAAAAAAAATACAGAGAGGAATACCTATAATATTAACAGATGTTCAATAAATGTTGCTTTTGCAATTGGATATCCATATGCAAAAAAATGAACTTCAGTCAATACCTCACACATACACAGAATTAACTCAAAGTGGATCATAGACTTAAAAATAAAACCAAAAGCTCTAAAACTTATAGAAGAAAACAGGAGGAAAATCTCTGTGACCTTGAATAAGGCAAAGGTTTCTTAAGACACTAAAAGCAAGACCCATAAAAGAACGAACTGATAAATTAGACTTAATCAGAATTAGAAACTTCTGCCATTTACAAGAAGCAAATGAAGAGGCTAAAAAGACTGGCTACAGCCTGGGAGAAAGCACTTGCAAATCATATATCTGATAAAAGACCAGTGTCCAGAAAATACAAATTCAATAAGAATTCAAATTCAAATATTCACAATTCAATATGGATTTCAATATGAAAACAACAACCTGATTTTCTTAAATGGTCGAAATTTGAACATTCACGTCACCAAAGAAGATATACAGATGGAAAATAAACAGATTTTTTTAAATGCTCACTCTTAGTCATCAGGGAAATGCAAATCAAAACCACAACGAGGTGCCACCAAGCATCTGTCAGTGTCCCATAAAGTTAAAAGTATACCTCCCTATGACTCAGCAATTCCATTCTAGGTATTTAACTAAAACCAACAACAAACAAACCCAAAAAATGAAAAACAAAAAACCCCGCAAAAACATATATCCACAGCTCTGTTCCAAATTGGCAAGGTAGGAAGACTCTGAACTCACCTCCTCCACAGAACACACCAAATTATACCTATTATAGAACAATTCCTCCAGAAGAACTGAGGGCTGATTGAAAAGCTTCTGAACACCCAAAGATAGAACAGCAAGAGAGACGGAGACACAATGACAAAGGGAACCCTCATCTCTGACACCGTGAGCTTCAGTTGGGAAGGATAGTACTGAGGGACTGGGAATGGATTCCTCTGTCCTTGGACACAGAAAAAAAAAAAAAAAGCCAGTTTAAAAGAGCAACTCACATATAAAAGAGACAACACTAGAACTCTGCCACACAGCAGAGGAGTGGCAGGAAAACCCTCCAGATCAGAGGGACTGGAGAACTACACAGTTAATGCTCCCAACCCTCCTTAAAAGCCTAGACCAGAGCAGGATCTGGATACCACAACAGGTGGGTCTGGTCTTCACAGTGAGATTGTGACTTCAGCAAGCCCAGGGTTAGCAAGCCCACACCAGCCCTAGGGGTGCTAGGACACAGAAAACAAGCTGCCCCTCTTTTTTAATTTTAAAATACTTGAATTTTTAAACTTAATTTAAAAAACTTTCTTAATTTGTCTTGTTTTATTTTGTTCTTTTTGGTTTTGTTCTCCCCCCCCCTTTTCTTTGTTTTTCTCTCTTTTTCTTCTCCTTTTTTCTTTATTTTTTTTCTCTTTTTTACTTTTCTCTTTTCCTCTTTTATTCCATTTTTTCTATTATTAGTATTATTTTCTTTTCTCTCTTAACAACAACAACAACTGTGGTTTAGAAGAGTAACTAGCATATACATCCACAACTCTAGCCAGCCGGCAAAAGTCCCAAGCACACATTGTCTACATAGGGGACACCATACACAAGATCGTTTCTTCAATTTAGGAGAAGTAGCCATTCTGCCTAATCCATAGAAACAAACACAGAAAGTCAAGCAAAATGGAGAGACAGAAATAGGCACCAAAAGAAAGAATAGGGAAAAAAGCTCATTAAAGGAACTAAATGGCACAGAGATAGCAATATGCCTGATAAAGAATTTAAAGTAATGATTATAAGGGTATTCACTGGACTAGAGAGTGAAGAACTCAACGAGGCCTTCAATAAGGAGATAGAAAATATTAAAATGAGCCAATCGCAGTTGAGGAATACAATAAATAAAATAAAAAACACTCCAGAGGAATGAACAGTAGATTAGATGATCCTGAAGAATATATCAGCGATCCAGAAGACATGGTAATGTATAGCACACAAGATGAAAAGCAAAAAGAGAAAAGAATAAGAAAAATAAGGATAGATTAAGAGATCTTTCGGACAACACCAAGCAAACAAATATTCACATTATAGGGGTCCCAGGATTAGAAGAAGAGAAAGGTGTAGAAAACTTACTTGAAATAATGATTAAAAACTTCCCTAAAGTAGGGAAGGAAATACACATCCACATCTAGGAAGCACAGAGAGTTCCAAACAAGATGAACACAAGGAGGTCCACATGACAGCACATAATAATTAAAATGTCAAAGGTTAAAGATAAAGAGAGAATCCTAAAAGCATCAAGAGAAACAAAAAGTTACCTAAAAGGGAAACCCCTTAAGCCTGATTTTTCAGCGGAAATTTTGTAAGCTAGAAAGACAGGGCATGATACATTCAAAGTGCCGAAAGGAGAAAAACCTACAACCAAGAATATTCTACCTGGCAAGATTATCATTTGGATTTAAAGAAGAGGTAAAGAGTTTCCCAGACAACAAAAGATAAAGGAGTTTATCACCACAAAACCAGGCTTACAAGAAATGTTAAAGGGACTTCTTCAAGTGGAAAAGAAATGGCCATAATTAGACATTAAAAAATTATGAATAAAAAGATGTAAAATATGACAACATACACATAAAATCTGGAGAAAGGAGTAGAAAGGGAAGAGAAGGGGAAAAAGAAAAAGAAGTCTTTTCTCTCTCTCTTTTTTTAGAATGTCTTTGAACTTAAATAATCATGAAATTAATATAGAGTTCTCTTCATTTAGGATGCTATATGAACATCAGGGTAACCACAAACCCAAAACCTATGACAAATACCAAAAAATAAGGAGAAAGAAAGTCACACATAACACTATAGAAACGCATCAGTCACAAAGAAAGAGAGCAAGAGAAGGGGAGAAAGGAACAAAGAAGAACTATGAAAACAACCAGAAAAAAAAAACTTTTAATGGTAATAAGTACATACCTATCAATAATTACATTAAATATAAGTGGCCTAAGTGCTCTAGTCAAATAACGTAAGGTGGCAGAATGCATAAAAAACAATACTCATCTATCTGCTGCTTACAGGAGACTCACCTTAGACCTAAAGACACATACCGACTGAAAGTGGAGAGATAGAAAAACATTCACTATGCAAATGGCAGTGAAAAAAAGCTAGGGTAGCAATGTTTATATCAGACACAATAGACTTTAAAACAAAGACTGCAACAAGAGACAAAGGAAGGCATTACATAATGAAAAAGGGATCAATCCAACAAGAGGATATAATAATTATACATATCTATGCACCCAACACTGGAGCACTTAAGTACATAAAGCAAATATTAATAGACACAAAGAGAGAAAGTGATGGTAATACAATAATAGTAGAGGACTTCAACACCTCACTTACATTAGTGGGTAGATCATCCAGAGAGAAAATCAATAAGGAAACAATATCTTTGAATGATACATTGGATCTGATGGACATAACAGATATATACAGAACATTACTTCCAAAGCAAAAGAATACAAAATCTTTTCAAGTGCATAGGAAACAGTCTCCAGAATACACTCATATTAGGTGATAAAAGAAGCCTCGATACATGTAAGAAGATGAGAATCATACCATGCATCTTTTCTTATGACAGCAGTATGAAACAAGAAATGAATCAGAAGAAAAAAAACTGGAAAAACATAAACAAGTGGAGACTAAAAAAAATGTTACTTAACAACCAATGAGTCAACAAAGCAATCGGAGAAGAAATTAAAAAAAAAAAAAGAATACATGGAGGAAAATGAAAATGAAAACACAATGGTCCAAAATCTTTGGGACACAGTGAAAGCCATTCTAAAAGAAACAAGAAAAAGCTCAAATAAACAATCTAACCTCACACCTAAAGGAACCAGAAAAAGAGGAACAAAGCCCAAAGTGAGTAGAAGAAAGGAAATAATAAACATAGCAGAAATAAATGACATAAAAACAAGAAAGAAAGGAAGGAAGGAAGAAGAAAGAAAGAAAGAAAGAAAGAAAGAAAGAAAGAAGAAAGAGAAAAAAAATCAGTGAAACCAAGAGCCAGTTCTTTGAAAAGATAAACAAAATTGAAAAAACCTTAGCCAGACCCATCAAGAAAAAAGAAAAAGAGGGGCGCCTGGGTGGCACAGCAGTTAAGCATCTGCCTTCGGCTCAGGGCGTGATCCCGGCGTTATGGGATCGAGCCCCACATCGGGCTCCTCCACTGGGAGCCTGCTTCTTCCTCTCCCACTCCCCCTGCCTGTGTTCCCTCTCTCACTGGCTGTCTCTATCTCTGCCAAATAAATAAATAAAATCCTAAAAAAAAAAAAAAAAAAAGAAAAAGAACCCAAATAGATAAAATCAGAAATGAGAGAGGAGAAGTAACAACCAACACCACAGAAATACAAAGGATTATAAGAGAATACTACAAAAAATTATAGGCCAACAAACTAGACAACCTAGAAGAAATGATTAAATTCCTAGAAATACACAATCTTCAAAAACTCAAACAGGAAGAAATAGAAAACCTGAACAGACCAAATTATAAGTAACAAAATTGAATCAGTAATCAAAAAACTACCAAAAAATAAAAGTCCAGGACCAGGTGGATTCACAGGTGAATTCTACCAGATATTTAAAGAAGAGTTAATACCTATTCTCCTCAAACTAGTCCAAAAAATAGAAGACGACAGAAAGCTTCCAAATACATTCAACACGGCCAGCATTACCCTGATACCAAAACCAGACAAAAACCTGCATAAAATTAAAACTACAGGCCATGATCCCTGATGAATACAGATGCAAAAACCGTCAACAAAATATTAGGAAACTTCATACGACAGTATATTAAAAAGATCATTCACCTCAATCAGATAGGATTTATTCTGAGGATGCAAGGATGGTTCAATATTTGCAAGTCAATCAAGTTCATGAACCACATAACAAAACAGGATAAAAATCATATGATCATCTCAACAGGTGCAGAAAAAGCATTTGACAAGATTCAACACCTATTCATGATAAAAACAGGGAACATACTTCACCATAACAAAGGCCATATATGACAAACCCACAGCTAACATCATACTCAATGGTAAAAATCTTAGAGGTTTCCCTCTGATGTCAGGAACAAGATGAGGACATTCACTCTCACCACTTTTATTCAACATAGTACTGGAAGTCCCAGTCATAGCAAGCAGACAAGAAAAAGAAATGAGAAGCATCCATACTGGTAAAGAAGTTAAACTGTCACTATTTGTAGATGACATGATACTATAAATAGAATACCAAAAAACTATTAGAAGTAAAAAAAAAAAATTCAGTAAAGTGTCAGAATACAAAATTAATACCCAGAAATTTGTAGTGTTTCTACACACTAATTATGAAGTAGTAGAAAGAGAATTTAAGAAAACAACACTAGGGGCGCCTGGGTGGCACAGCGGTTAAGCGTTTGCCTTCGGCTCAGGGCGTGATCCCGGCGTTCTGGGATCGAGCCCCACATCAGGCTCCTCCGCTATGAGCCTGCTTCTTCCTCTCCCACTCCCCCTGCTTGTGTTCCCTCTCTCGCTGGCTGTCTCTCTCTCTGTCGAATAAATAAATAAAATCTTTAAAAAAAAAAAAAAGAACACCATTTACAATTGTACTAAAAAGAATGAAATACCTAGAAATAAATTTAACCAAAGAGGTGAAAGACCTATATTCCAAAAAACACAAAACACTGATAAAAGAAATTGAAGATGACAAACAAATGGAAAGATATTCCATGCTCATGAATTGGAAGAATTAATCTTGTTAAATGTTCATATTACCCAAAACAATCTACAGATTCAACACAGTCTCTATCAAAAGACCAATAGCATTTTCTGCAAAGCTAGAACAAATAATACTAAAATGTGTATGGAAACACAGAAGTCCCCACATAGCCAAAGCAATCCTGAGAAAGAACAGCGGTGGAGACAGGTTTTAAGATATACTACAGAGCAGTAGTCATCAAAACAATATGGTACTGGCCCCCAAAGAGACACAGATCAATAGAACAGAATACAGACCCCAGAAATAAACCCACACTTTTATGGTCAATTAATCTATGACAAAGGAGGTAAGAATAAACACTGGGAAAAAGATAGTCTTTTTAATAAACGGTGGTAGGAAAACTGGACGGCTACATATAGAAGGATGAAACTGGATCACTTCTTAACATCATAAACAAAAATAAGTTCAAAATGTATTAAGGAACCAATGTGAGGCTGAAACCATAAGACTCTTGGAAGAAAACATAAGCAGTAATTTCTTTTTTTGAAAAAAGATTTATTTATTTATTTATTTATTTGAGAGAGAGAGGGTGTGTAAGCAGGGGGAGGGGCAGAGGGAGAGGGAGACAGAGGCAGAGAAGCCGACTCCCTAATGAGCATGGAGTGTGACATGGGGCTTAGTCCCGGGATCCTGAGATCATAACCTCAGCTGAAACCAGGAGTCAGAGGCTTAACTGACTGAGCCACCGAGGCACCCCAGTAAATTTCTTTGACATTGGCCTTAGTAACATTTTTCTAGATATGTCTTCCCAGGAAAGCGAAAAATAAAGTACTGGGACTACGCCAAAATAAAAAGCGTTTGCTCACTGAAGGAACCATCAACAAAACAAAAAGGCAACCTACCAAATGGGAGAAGATATTTGCAAATGGTATATCTGATAATGAGTTAATATCCAAAACATATAAAGAATTTATACAACACCAAAAAACCCCAAACAATTTGATTTAAAAATGCGCAGAGGACCTGAATAGACATTTGTCCAAAGAAGATGGCCAACAGACACATGGACAGATGCTCAACATCACTCAGCATCAGGGACATGCACATCAAAAGCACAGCAAGATATCACCTTACACCAGCAGAATGGCTAAAATCAAAATGACAAGAAAGTGCGCGTGAGGATGTGGAGAAAAAGGAACCCTCTTGCACTGTTGGTGGGATAGTATGGAAGTTCCTCAAAAAGTTAAAAATAGAAATACCATATAATCCAATAATTCCACTACTGGATATTTGCCCAAAGAAAATAAAAACGCTATTTTGAAAAGATACATGCACCCCTATGTTTATTGCAGTATTGTTTATAATAGCCAAGATGTGGAAGCAACCTAAGTGTCCATCAGTAGACGAATGGATCAGGAAAATGTGACACACACACACACACACACACACACACACACACACACACACACACTGGAATATTATGGAATATAGCCACAAAAAAGGGTGAGATGGTGCCATCTGAGACAACATGGATGAACCTGGAGAGTTATGCTAAGTGAAATAAGTCAGACTAAGAAGGACAAAGACCATACGATTCCATTCATAAATGGAATCTAAAACAAAACAAATCAAGCAAAAAACAGAATCAGACCTATTAATACAGAGAACACACTAACGGCTGCCAGAGAGGAGGGGGCCAGAGGGGTGGGCAAAATGGGTGAAGGGGGGTGGGTGATACAGCCTTCCAGTTATTAAATGAGTAAGTCGCAGGAATAAAAGGCATAAGGAATGGGGTCAATGATATTGTCATAGTGATGTAGCGGACACATGGTTACACTTGTGTGAACATAGCATAATGTATACACTTGTCAAATCACTAAGGTGTACACCTGAAACTAATGTAACGTTGTGTGCCAACTACACTTAAATTAAAAAAAAAATTTAAAATATGTACCCACAGAAAGACTTGCCCAAGAATGCTCATCACAACGTTATTCATAGCAATCTCAAGCTGGAAACAATTCTACAGTCCACCAGCAGGAGAATGGGTATGACACAACAAGTAGTTGTGTCATAGTCATACAACTGAGTACTACCAAGTAACATAAAGAACACTCCTAACACGCAACAACATGGATAAGTCTTAAACCCATTATGTTGTCAGACACAAATCACTGCACACCATATGAATTCATTTAAATGACATTTAAGAACATGCAAAAATAATCTATTGGGATAGAACAGGATCTGCTTTTCGAAGGGCGATTGACTGCAACAGGGCCCAAACGAACTTTATAGGGTGAGGAAAATGTACATTTCTATTAGGATGTTGTTTACACAGGTGTAAATGTCTGTCAGAAGTCATTGGACTTACACTCACTGACTGTACATTTCACTCTACAAATTTTGCCTACGTTAAAAATAAAATTCAAAAAATCATAATGATTTAGTGAATTCAGAGCTTGAGCACAAATTTTATTCTGAGTATCACATAAAAGGATGAGATGTAAAATACAAAATAAATATTGCAAATGTGGCAAAATGTTATCATGTCAGGATGCTGGGTATATGGGGTGTCTCAATTTCATCTTCTGTGAATTTTCTGCACGTATAAAATATTTCAAATTAAATAAAAATAAATAAAATATGATAACATTTAAAATGTCTCTCCAACCTTTGTTGTATGTTTATAGTGAGGCTTGAGTCAGAGATCAGCAAATGATGCCATTGTTTTAAAAGACCCAGAAAAGAGAAATTCAAGCTTCATGACCCCTGATTTCTGCAAGTAAAGAGTCATTATTCTATTGCCACGTCACAGCATGGAATATAACCTTTGTCTCAACTGAAGACGGCAATTTCCTAATTTGTTAGGCTTATCGTAGTATTATAAATCTTATGAGCCAATGTTTCATCAGATGGGTTGATAAAAACGATTTCTGCCTGTCTTTTGTTTTTTGCTATCAATGCGCTCTGGAAATTTGGGCATTTGATTGTCTCACTCAACTGGAAAACCAAAACCAAGCCCTCTAGGTGATTTACGCTTGCATTTTAAATGCAAAGAGCTTTCCAAGTGAATTGATACTATTGTTTACAATGCCATTCAACTGTTATCATTAAATTTCACTCAATCTGACCTACCAGAGGGACCGTATCTGTAAGATTTCATTTTTGTACATTTCGCACATGGAGGTGACATTAAAAAAAAAATCAACTGTGTAATTAGTGTTATTTTATTACTACACCAATTAGTGTTTGTTCTCAGAGGGTGGGTGGCAAATCAGTCTAGCAAGATCCGATTTCTTCAACAAGTCTCAGTGCTTTTTGTTGAACACAGACTCTATTCCATGTGGGAGGTGAATACAAAGATATGTATGATATAGCCACTATTCTCCAGGACTTTCCAATTAGAAAAAAACATGTGGTTCACACCAATAACTAGGATGTCTGGAAATGAGAAACGCCTGAAGAAAGGTACAAGTAAAGGTCTTCTGGAATTCAAAGGATCGAAAACTTTCTGGCACCCGGGAAGGGAGGTGTGGGTTATCAAGAAAGACGTTTCAATAAGGTTTTTAAGAGCTAGGATTTCAGGGGGCTCCTGGGTGGCGCAGTCGTTAAGCGTCTGCCTTCAGCTCAGGGCGTGATCCCGGTGTTATGGGATCGAGCCCCACATCAGGCTCCTCCACTATGAGCCTGCTTCTTCCTCTCCCACTTCCCCTGCTTGTGTTCCCTCTCTCGCTGGCCGTCTCTATCTCTGTCAAATAAATATATAAAATCTTAAAAAAAAATAAAATAAAGAGCTAGGATTTCAGTAGCTGGGCAGAGGAAGGGAGTTATGGGGGCCATGGATAGGGAAGCATAGATGCCTCTGCTGGGGCTCCTGAGGTGTAAAGATTCAGGCTGGAATTAGCTAGAACAGAAAATGAGAGCAGAACAAGATTGTGTGCAATGCTGTTAGCGGCCAGTGGTGGAAATGCTGACACTGATTTGAGATGAAATGTTATATATATCTTATCATATATCACATCATATCATATCATATATCATGTCATATCATCATATAGAATCATGTCACAGGATCTCCAGAGGCAGAGCCAGCTTGGGAGTTCCTTGCTTCAGTGGCTTGGGAATGTGTTACGGACCCAGGTTCTTTCCATCTCTGTGTTCTTCCATCCTTGGGGTTGGCTTATTCCCAGGAATCATAGCCAAACATGCAACATCCAAACACAGACTTTGCCTCTCCCTGACACTCTCTGATAAGCAAGGGAATCTTTTCGCGAGGCTGCCAACGCACTTCTGCTCCCATCTCATTGGCCAAAACCGAGTTACCAGCGCATCGCAAAAGCGATTATTCTTAGACCAATCAGGGCCTCCCTCTTCTCCTGAGACGCATCCTAAGTGTGGGCTGAGTGGGAGATCTGAGCGCACTAAGGGTTCTCTTAGGATAAAGGAAGGAGGAAAAGACGGCATTTGGATGGAAACCAGTAACGTCCACTGTGGGGACCAAGAGTTGTCACATGTCATCTATGTACCGGCACGGGGCTTGCTATACATATCCCTGTACCCCATGTGTGGAGCTAGACCATGAAGAGCTTTTCCAAGGGCCAGGCTGAGATATCTGGACATCAGTCCACAGACTGAGCAGGGGAATGAAATAGCCGCAGTGCACTATTTAGAGACGGAGAAGAAAGAATTTGTGAAGATGGAGAAAATGCCCATGTACCCAAACGTTGCACAGCAACTTGTCAAAACTACAACGTCTACCTTTCACTCTCCATTTCAAGGAGCACCCCCATCCTACATCCTTCTGTCTGGCCTCTGGTCTGTTCAACTGTGCACGTTCAGCTTTCCTGCCCTATGAAGTGAATCCCGGGGGCACACAGGATGGAACGCAGTAATAATAACCAGTGAAGTCCCGTGCTACTCTGATGGGCACTGTTTCCAAGCAAAACCAGTACCTTTCTGTGCCTCTGCTATAGATTCTGGTTCTGAGATTCTGCTTTTATCTACTTCGTGGTGTGTTCAGTTCCCCCCGCTCCGTTTCAGCTTCCCTGTCCCTCCACAGCTCCTGAGCTCAGTTCTTCCAAGCGCGCCATTCGCTCCACTTCTCATCATCCCCCTCTTCTGCTCTTGCTGTGAAGACTTTCTCAGGGACGGCCTGTGGTCCCGGCGGGTATGGTCTCGCCCCTTCTTTCCATCTGGGGTTTTCTGTATGCCATCTTGCTACTGCATCCAGACACACAACATCCTTGTTCCCTTGCACCAGAGGGAGTGAGGCTATTTAAATGTATTTATACTTCCTCTTTTTTTAAAAAAAAAAAAGATTATTTAATTTATTTGAGAGAGAGAAAGAGAGCACGAGCTGGGGTAGGGGCAGAGGGAGAGGGAGAAGCAGACTCCCTGCAGAGCAGGGCTCCAGCTCACAACCCTCAGATCATAACCCCAGCCGAACTCAAGGGTCAGGAGCTTAACCAATGGAGCCACCCAGGCGCCCCAATATTTTTATCTTGTTACCACCAGACTTTCAAAGGGTCCAAAATAAATAAAATTTAGAGCTCAGGTCACGAAAGATGTTCAAATATTAACAGACAAAAAAAGGCCTCAAGAAATGATGTTGGTAACTCCTCTTTGAGGTGGTGAGCAACTGTTCAAATAATATCTTGAGTGCATCTGGCTTTCTTTCTTTTTTTTTTAAGATTTATTTATTTATTTTTCAGAGAGACAGCCAGCAAGAGAGGGAACACAGGCAGGGGGAGTGGGAGAGGAAGAAGCAGGCTCCCAGCAGAGGAGCCTGATGTGGGGCTCGATCCCAGAACGCCGGGATCACGCCCTGAGCCGAAGGCAGATGCTTAACGACTGAGCCACCCAGGCGCCCCTGCATCTGGCTTTCTTATTTGCAGTGCAAGTTTTGTCAGTTAGATCTCTCTTACGTCCTAGAGACACACAGAAGTCCCTTCTGTCACGCATTCTCTTTCTCTAGTGGCTCGCCTCTGGGCCAGTCTCTGGTGGGAGCTCACCGTGGTGTCTTGACTAAAGTCGAAAGGGCTCGGGGAGTGAAGGCCAATGCCAGGTCCAGCAGGAACCCTCTTTACCCCGCTTCCATGTCCCCAAAGCAATTCCACGAGCATTTGTGTGCTTGTTGGTAACACGTAGAAGCAGCATGAGGAGATGGTTCGCGGTGTTTCCAAGGGGCCACGTTCTGGGAGACTGGGAACGAGTGAGGGCCATGGAAGAGAAGCAGGTCAGTGAAACAGAAGCCTAACGACGGAACTGGGAGCTTTCCCTGGTCAAGGTGCGACTTCAGGATTTGCAAATGTAGGACAACCCCCAATGCCGCCCCCTCGCAAGCTCCTCATGAGGCTTTGGCTAGCCAACCAGCAACAGACAGAACAGGGGGAACTCTGTTTCGAAGAAAGATGGTCCCACTCAGGGCCACTGCCCTCCTATTAGGGTTTTGAACAGAGTGCCCCCAGTGGAAGATGTGACCTGGGAAAAGTAGGTTTGTTGCGCTCTGGAGACAGGCCTGTACTGATGGTACAATCTAGAAAGGGAAATCCAGAGAGTCAAACCCATTGTCCCAAACCACAGGGCACAAAAGTTCCAGGAGTAGAACCCAGCACTCCCTTGTAATTGCTCCATTAGGAACGAACTGGGCTTTCCCGGGCACATCTGAGGCCCTGAACACTTCTGCTTACATAATTTATATGAAAGGAAAAAGTAGGTGGGATTTCAAACGATCGGCTCTGCTCACAGTGTAAATAAGGGACATCCTGTACTGAGCTTTAAGTGTTCTTTGTCAGCCTTTTCCTCTAAATGCCTCTGGCATGTCTTCCTAGTATTGAACAAACATCACTTCTGCCTAGGTCATGGATTTTGTCAATACAAACTGAAAATGTGCCGGCCTTTTTTTTTTTTTTTTTTATCATCCCTAACAGCTTGCTTAATTAACCTGCCGATGGAGTCAACAGCAGAGTTCGCTGTTTGCTGTTTGCTCTCCAGCCACTACAGAGTCAAGACGCTCTTTAAGAAGGTACAGAATACTTGCCTGAGGTTGTTTTGTTTTCCAGAAAGAAAGAAAGCAAGGGGAAAAAATCCTTGCAACCACAGTGAATTTGACTTAATTGCTCAAACTTCCTTCTGATTGTTTTGCCCGGAGTAACAGCCCTTCCTTAACTAATAACTTTAATTATAGCAACCACTAGTTATAAAAGTGTACCTTTTCTCTTGACTTGGTCTGTTCCTGCAGACTTCTAATTATGAAACCAGAGATCAGCAAGTCACTTTCCTGGGTTTTCATTCGATGGGATGCAGGGTCCCGGAACTCTTCACATTGCATGTTTCACGTTCTGGACATGGGCCTGTTGCAGCTGAAGTCAGTCTGCTGGGTTCGGTCTTTGAGATTTGCCCGATCCACGGGATGAGTATGAAGCAAAACCAGGATCCTGATTCTCGAAGAACTCATTTTTAGAGAATAACAAAGTTGAGGATATTGTGCACCAGCTTTAAGACGAATGTAGATTTCCCAATAGAACCCAAAGCCCTCATTTTATCTCAAAAAGTTTACTAGGATGGCGCGGTTATTGTTTAAAAAACAATACAGCTGTTTAACTTAAAGGCACCAGAACACATCCAATATAAGCCCGTTCTCTGGCTCTGTACCCACAACATTTTCATCTGATTATGAAGAAAATAAACTTTTCCTGCACTTCGGGCTATTATGCCAGTATTCTTGTTACGGGACGGTTATCAGGCAAAGGCCATGCTGGGTTCAGTAAGGACGAGAAACTACTTTAATGATCTATTTCAGCTGCGTTACGGCCAGGTAAGGATGGTCTCGTGTTTGATGACACATATTCAGTGGTTGATTGTGCAAGAAATGGTGCTGTTTTTCCAGTTTGTTTTTGCCTCCTGATGCACCAATTCAACTTGCACGTCCCTGTGCTGCCCTGCAAAGCTGACCTTTCTCTTGAGAATCACTCGGCAGTCCCAGAGGCCCTCCCACTTGCTGATGCAGCCCCACCCACTTTTCTGTAATGCTGGGGGTGGTGCTTCTCACCCCCAGCCCGACCTCCGCCCCCCTCGCTGTCATATCCAAATTGGGAGAAGCAGGAAGGGTGGTTCAGGGCATGTGGCCGCCATATGTGGACGGCTGATGGCTGGGTGGGTGGTGGTGTACTACGCATCCTTTCTGTCGTGATGATGGACAACCCTCCCTACCCACACACCACAAGAATTTCCCGCAGCCTCAGTTGAAAAGCTGGATCCTGGCAGATGTGTTCCAACCAGGGACTGTATCTCTTTAATGGGATGCTGACTGACAAAAGTTTCACTTCTCAGAGCTCTTTCCTGGTCCCTCCTTCTTTGACTCCCTGTCTCCTTCTCTTGTTCATCATTTAGAGAGACATATAATGGTAAATGGGTGCCTGGTTAGTCAGAATGGTTCATGTTAATTTCTCAATGCAAGTAGGTAGTTATTTAAAATTTGCCAGCCACTTCTCTATCCTAGAGATGGCAAGTCCTCTTGGGGGTCCCCTTGCTCTGAGGATAAGTTTAATGTAAATGGGAAAGTCTGTACATGAGTCTCTGGTGGATCGAAGTAGACTGACCGAGATCTGCTGGCAGGAAAACACCAAGGGCCACCAAGAGGGACTCAGCATGAAGGCAAACGAAAGGTCTAGAAATGTAACCCCAACTTCACACCAGGGAGTGATGAAGGGGTGGTTTTGCTGTAGGGGGGACAAGGTGGTTGTGCTGAGGTGCAGGGGTGCAGATGAGCAAGGAAATGCAAATCAAGACCTGCGGACCTTGATAGTGTGGTCATCATCCTGCTTTAAAGACCCCTCAGTACAAAGATCTGGGCCAGCAATGGCTTCATCACAGGAGAGGATGAGGGCATTGAGGTGTGACCCTGTGGGTCTATAGTGAAGCCGGGACGGAGCCATCCATGGCAGTTCTCTCTCCAAAAGGGCTTTATTTCCAGAGCTGAGGAGTCTGGACCATGTAGATAGAGGGGCTGGATATCCTGCCAAGCTCTGGAGACCCAAGCTAGATTTAATTAGAAAAGACAAAAGGATGTGGCTTCATAGATACCCAACGTGGGACTCCAGTCATTCAGGCTAATTTAGAACCGAAAGGGACCACAGAGATCACGGAGTTCTCATTTTGCAGACAAGACCTGATCAAGTGCAGATCCACATTTCCCCATCACAAAGCAATTAATGCGCAGAATGTGCACAGAAGACACAGAGCGGACTGCCACCCCAGGGTCGTTTCCATGGTCAAAACTTGTGACGCTCCCTAAATGCAGTATGGTTTGCTTCAGGAGGGTGCAAACCTTCGCTCCTATTCTGGAATTTAGGGACGACTGAATCTTCCAGTTTCACACATTGGTACAGATGTTATTAGGTTTCCTCTAGTCACAAGGATGGCCTAGAGGTTTGTGGGTAAGGTAACTACAGACACGAACCTCTTATTTTTACCCTAATCCTGGAGCTCCGGTCCTTTACAGGCAACCACCTAGATACTCAGCATGGTTAAAGGCTAATGTGTATCGTAAGTGCCACCCAACCAGCTCCTTCTCCCCCCAAATAAAACCCGTTCCTCCTCCTGAGTTCTCTTTTTGGAGAAGAGCACCCACCAGCCTTCCCCTTCAGCCACACAAAGTCCCACACATCCTGGCTCCTCAAAAGTGGTTCTATCTCCTCTTTTCCCTTCCCACCGCTGCTGTGGTACCTAGCAGGATCTAACCATCTTCCACCTCAACTGTGGTAATTTCTAACTGGTCCCCTGCGTGTCTTGATCCCATTTCAGATCTTTTCTTACTGCCACCAAAGCGATTTTTCACAAACCTGAGTCTGATTGTATTATTCTTTCCATGGCTCTGTAATCCATTAAGATAAGCTCCAAACCCCTTTGCATGCGCCAAGGGCCCCCGTGACCTGCCTTCCTCTTCATTTCATCTAAACTTTCTTCCATCTGGTCCCTCAGCCTCCCCCTTTACCGTCCACCCAAGATGCCACGTCCTGGCCACTCCAAGCTCTCAGAGCTCCTCTGGCCATCTTTTCCATGGCCCTGTTCCCTCCAACCTGGGAATGTCCCTCTACCCTTTAGCCTGGTGACCCCTTACATCTTTGAAGACTCAATTCCACCATCTTTGTGGAGATTTTCTAACCTCTCAGTCCCACAGGGTGAAGATGAACACTCCACCTTGCGTGTCCCAACTGAGCCCTGTTTGCATGTCGATCCTGACCCCTCTGACACTGCAGGCCATTATTTGGACCATGTGTCTCTCCTTGAGGATAGTGGGGACAACTTGATGGTAAAGAGCGTATCTTATCTATCATTGATTTTCTAGGACCAAGCACAGTTCCTGGCATACAGTAGGCACTTGACTCTGTTTTCAGAAAGGAGAAAGGAAGGAAGGAGGGAAGGGAGGGAGGGAAAAAAACATATGTCACAATAGAATACCATTCTGTTTTTTTATTTCCAGAAAAAGGGCACATGGTAAAACTTTGACCACTATTTTTATAATACACCAAAGTTAATTACCCAAGGCAGTTCAGGAATTCAAATAGTGGTGTTAGGAAAAGATAAATATTATTCATTTTCATATTGTACTATGTGGCCATTGGTGAGATACCTCAATCTTTTTGGGTTTTTGTTGTTGTTGTTTTGTTTTGAGAGAGAGAGAGAGAGTGGGTGTGCGTGGGGGGAGGGATAGAGGGCGAGGGAGAGAGAGAATCTCAAGTAGGTTCCATGCTCAGTGTGGAGCCCGATGCATGGCTTGATCTCATGACCCAGAGATCATGACCTGAGCCAAAATCAAGAGTCGGATACTTAACTGACTGAGCCACCCAGGCACCTCGAGATACCTCCATCTCAAGATTTAAAATTAATCTTAGTGACTATAGTGGACATTGGTCATGCTTTTGGCTGTCCAGATGCCCTTCCTATGTTTGGAGAACTGCCCTGTGTGTCTTTTGGGGAGGCAGAGCCCTTGACTGTCTACAGTAGCTGCAGAGGTGGGCTACCCCCATTCTCAGCATCCTTTCTGGCCAGGGCACAGACTCAGGTGTGCACAGGGCCCACTCATTCCGTGTACCCATAAGGAACAGGAGCCGCTGACAGTAAGGTATGGAAACAAGAGGATGATTCTTTCTGATGGCAGTCACGGCACCAGCATCATCGGAGTTCAGCACCAGCAGCCACATGGACCATAGTGACTTTGGGATAGAGGGAGGGGGTCTGGAGCAGTGTCTCCACTGGCACAGTCTGCTGACAGACGGTAGCCAAGGGTCTGAGCTATTAGCTTCTTCTGTTTCTGTCCAATTTCCAAATTTGGTCCTCCAGCTGTCCTAGTGGTTCTGGGAGCCAACTCATCTTTTCAATAAATTCCTTTTCTGCTTATAGTCTTTTCTGTTGCAACTAACAAACCCAAAACGTCCATAACTCTTTGGTGATTCATAAATGCTTCTGGCTTCAAGGATTTGGGTCTACCAGTTGCATGATTTATATGAGTCTGGCTGATAAAATATCTCATCCACTGGTGAGTCAATAGTTAATTCATTCCATGTTATTAGAGAGATTTTTCCAGGCAGACTATTTGCTAGTAAAGCTTCCACGGGGCAGTTTTTCTTGCCCTAAATCACACTCCTTTGGGTTAGCACAGTGCCTGGCATATATTAAGTACTTGATAAATACTTGCTAAACGAACTAGTGAATGACTATTTCAAATCCAAGAGACTCATTTTACTATATCAAATTTGGTTCTGTGAAGGTAAAACCCTACAGAAAGAAGCAACAAAGATGGCCTTTAAAGAACCTCTTTTCCGGGCACCTGAGAGGCTCAGTTAGTTAAGCGTCTGACTCTTGATTTAGGCTTAGGTTGTGATCTCGGGGTCATGAGATTGAGCCCTGTGTTGGGCTCTGCACTTAGGCGAATCTGCTTCACTCCCTCTCCCTCTGCCCCTCCCTGCATGCTGCTTTTCTTTCTCTCAAATAAATAAATCTTGAAAAAAAAAAAAGAACCTCTTCCCACATGTGATTTGATGATGAACCTACTCAAGAGTAATGCCTCCAGGTATTCTAGCAACTGGTTCAATTCCACAAATGGTTATTGATCCTTACGCATCCTTTCTTGGAACTATTCTAGGTGTTCCTGCTCAAACTAGCTCTAAAGTTTAATTTCAAGAGATGAATCCCCAACTTAATCTCTATGACCCTTGCTTTCCTCTCCAGCCAAATGGAAATAATAATCCTTCCACGGAGGGTTGTTACCAAAATCAAAACAGTATTGGTGCTCATTTCTTCGTGCCTTTACTGTTCCTGTTTATATTCTCAGCACCGTCTCCTAAATTTAGTTCAAAAACCCTCATGAGCCCTGTCTCTGGTCCACCACTGAGTAAGTCACTGTAGATACAAAGTTGAGGAAGGGGTGCTCCTAGTCTCAAGGAGTTTACGATGTAGTTAAGGAGATGGATGGACCAAAAAACCTGGTAAACATGGTGATGGCGACAGACATGGGTACTGCTAGGGAAGTATGAGGAAGGGTAGCGGATGGATGAAGAGATGGCACAAGTGGAAGGATTCCTGGAGGTGTTCTTGAGGGGAGTCTCTGAGAAGGAAAGCTGGGGAAAGAAAAAGGAATGGACCTCTAAGAAAAAAAACTACAGGGGCAAAGGCAAACATGGAAGCCAAGTCTGCAGGGGGAGGTGGGTCAGATCACGGTGACCATGTCCGTTAGGAAAGGGGCATGAGACTAGTTGATAGGGAGCTTCTAGAGGATTGTAAACAAGTAGGTATTCTTATCTATTTAGAGCAAGTGTGAGCGGTGGTGGGGGAGAGGGGAGGGAGAGAGAGAATCTTAGGCTCCACGCCCAGCATGGAGCCCACCGCGGGGCTCAGTCCCATGACCTTGAGATCAAGACCTGAGCTAAAATCAAGACTCAGATGCTTAACCGACTGAGCCACCCAGGCATCCCAACAAGCAGGTATTTTTAAAATCTCAGTCTGGCAACAGTATGGAGGATAAATATTGGAAGCCAAGAGACTGAGAGAGGAGCCATCATCCCTGGTTCAGGTGAATGACTCTGTGGGTCCAAACCAAGGAAATGGTGGAAGGGTCAGAGATGAGGAAGGAAGTCAAGGAAGGTTTATTTATTTACTTTAAAAAATATTTTATTTATTTATTTGAGAGAGCGAGAACGTGAGAGCATGAGCGGGGGTGGGGGGCAGAGGGAAAAGCAGGCTCTCCGCTGAGTGGGGAGCCCGATGCAGCTTGATCTCTGGACCCTGAGATCATGACCTGAGCTGAAGGCAGACACTTAACCGACTGAGCCACCCATGTGCCCTCAAGCAGGGTTCAGAAGACATTAAACATGTTATGGGAAGTTCTGAACCTCAGGGTTCACCTTTGTTCTGCTTTGCCACGGTGCAAAGGGGTTGAGCCGATGATGATAAAGTCACTGGGCACACACATTCCCCACCCCTCCATCTTCAAATGGGACGGAATTACCGCCGATCAGACACTGTGCCCAGCACCAGGTTGTGATGGAATGATTCCAAACCACCTTCGATCTATGTTCAAAGAGCACACAAGTAATGGAAGGGCTTCTAATATCTTCCATGTCAGGAAACATTTTTGACCTGGTGTGAATTATTCACCTTTCTGGAATTCCTGGTAAGATATTTTACATTTTTCAGACAATCCTACTCAGTAGTTCTAAAGAATCTTTAACTAGGATTTCTTTTATTTTCACCAGACAGCCTACATACATTTAAATCAAACGGGAAAAAGGAGCAAAGAGGGTATTAGGGTAAACACATGATAACACTGGCCAAAAATGTTGGGAATGGCTGCCTCATTCTGTCAAATAGAAATGAGGCCAGACAGCCATGTCACTGGGAGTTAGATCCTCCACCCCAAACAAATCTAATCTCATCCTGGTGTTCACAGGCTAGGCCAGCAGGAAGACAGTCTAAATGTGGAGAGCAGATACACACTGGCTCCGATCCCAGGAGGCCAGGTCAGGATGAGAATCAATATTTCAATAGCTCAGGATTAGGAAACACACATATCAAATCTTGTCCATTAAGGAAACAAACGTTAAACCCACAGACATTCTGTATCTTGCATGGGCTGATAGGGACAAAGTGTTTGACTCATCTGTAGAAATGTACCCCATTATACTTGTACTCTCTCGACGAGTACAAGTTGTGTAAAAAAGTCTCAGAATGAGACCGAGGTTGCTTCGAGGTCTGCCAAAATAAGATCTTAAAGCCCCTGATAAACAGCTTTTCGGGGTAAAGGGGAGACAGGGCAGGGCTCTAAATACAGTTGTAGAGTCCTATGTTATTTGGAAAATAAAGGTCACAGAAATCAAAAGAGGTAGAATTTGGCTTGGGTATGCAGTGGCCTTTGCTCAGATTTGACAGACCTCCCCTGGGGACCCCGTGCCCCAAACATTTGGAAAATCCAGGCAACCAAAAACTAGTCCCAGCCAATTGGTACCTTTCCTGTTTGTATCAAAGGAAAAGCATTGAAACCACAGGATGGTTAATATCAGCTCACACACTGGGACATGCCTCTGCTGGTCTAATGGGGGGGTGGGGGGTGGGGGGATTCCACATTTACCCCCTTTCCCCTCAAAAATAATGAATGAAAGCAACTGTATTTAGAGAAGGGGTTTTCCTCCGGGAGAGATGATGTCTCTGGTGTCCTAGGGCACACTCATTTCCCATAGCCACACGGGCTTTTTCTAGGGCACGCCTTGGTCTAACACTTCCAGGTGTCCATGAAAGAGAAGAAAAGCGAAGCAAAGGGTGGGGGTGGGGGTGGAGTGGGGTGTGGGGTGTGGACAAGTGGAGAGTCTCAAAGATCTAATTGCAACTCTGACAAGCATCAGATCAAAGGAGTCTCTCCTTAGTTCTTTGATCTCTTGATAACCACATTTTAGCACCCTCCCCTGGCTGTGCCTGGGGCAAGCAGCCCTCCCTTCTAACTCCCTCATCTTTTTCTAGTTTAAATAATTCAGCTGCTAAACATTTTCAAAGGGGTGGAAATAAGCAAGTGCTTTAAGATCCAGCTCGTTTGCTAGATTTAGGAAAGCCTCGTTACTGTACCAACACCAGATTGGAGAATTAAAAATAAGCATTGCAGAATCCGAGAAAAGGATGGTTATCGCTTTTAATATTTTATCTGACTCCCAGCTGTGCAGTGAGTGCCCAGAAATGGGGCGATGACCACAACCTCACCTCCAGAGGTACCTGGTGTGGCAGGAAGGGCAAGAGGTGGTTCCTGGTCCTTCTGCCAGTGGAGGCAAGAATGTTAGGTGCATCCCCCATCATGTCATTCCTCGCCTCTCCTTTCTTCCCTCCCCCCAATCCCCAAGACAAGCAGACGGGTCTCCCCCGTTGGGCCCCACATCATCCAGTGCCTTTCTGTGCTGGGTGCCCTCACCAGGTGTGCCCAGCCTGTGCAGCTCTGAAATGGCCTTTATAAGGGGGGGGGGGTAATCAGAAGGGGAATGAAGCATGAGAGACTACGGACTCTGAGAAACAAACTGAGGGCTTCAGAGGGGAGGGGGGTGGGGGAATGGGATAGGCTGGTGATGGGTAGTAAGGAGGGCACATATTGCATGGTGCACTGGGTGTTATACGCAACTAAAGAATCATCGAACTTTACATCAGAAACCAGGGATGTATTGTATGGTGACTAACATAATATAATAAAAAAAACATTAAAAAAAAAAAAGAAATGGCCTTTATTCTCAGGTCATGATCTCAGGGTCATGAGATCGAGCCTTGTGTCAGGCTCCGTGCTCATCGAGGAGTCTGCTTCAGACTCTCTCTCCTTTTCCCTCTGCTCCTCCCCACTGCTCGCTCTCTCTCTCTCTCAAATAAACAAATAAGTCTTTTTTAAAAAATGGCCTTTAATAAAACATTAGGGAGGGAGGAGAAAACCCATACCATGGAACTCGCACCTACCATAAAATAATCTGAGGTTGCCAGGTTTAGCAAATAAAAATATAAGACAGCCAGTTAAATTGAATTTCAGATACAGGATGATGATGATTTTTTTTTTTTTTTTAGCATGAGAATGTTCTAAATATTGCATGGGACACATTAATAGTAACTAAAAAATTATTCCTCCTTTATCTGAAATTCAAATTTAACTGAATGCCTTCTATTTTATCTGGCAACCCTACTAGGGTCCCTCTGTCACCAAACCTTGCTAGAACATCTCGGGGTAGCCTGGCCTCAGAGTGCAACAAAGATTGATTTTGCCCCACCCGGATACCTTCTCGTGAGTGTGGCCAGGAGAGGCCTTTTACCCATGTGATCCCCTCAACACCCCCAGAGGATAGGGACTGTTATTCCCCTTTCACTTTGATGGAACGAAAGCCCACGAAGGTCAAGGGGTTTGTCAGCTCAAATTATTGCAGGTAGGATTCTAACCCAGGCACCTCTAACTTCAAATCTGTGATCTGCCTACTACCCGCCTTCTCTCTCCCCAATAAGGCGCTACAGACCCTGAG
Organism: Ursus americanus; assembly: GCF_024610735.1. NCBI lineage: Eukaryota > Metazoa > Chordata > Mammalia > Carnivora > Ursidae > Ursus > Ursus americanus. The sequence continues at coordinate 24,125,683 of NC_142158.1, read as the reverse complement.
GCTAATGGACTTGTTTCAACATAAACAGGCCTTTTTTCATTCCAGATATATCTCTTCATGTTAATCAAAAGTTCTAGATCTTATCCTCTAGAACTTTCTGTCCTGGCATTAGAAACCGAGAGGTGTGGGAAATCCCATGTAAGAGAGAGAAGCTGATCTGAAGCAGCGGGGTCTTAGATACGTGAGTAAATGGAAGACAGTCACCAGCGATTGTCCTCACTCCGGTGAGCCTGTGAAAACTCATTAATCTGTACTGAATTCAAGCTAGGACACCCACATAGTGTGAAGTTCTGACTTCCTTATTCCCTAGGGCAGTAGGACCCAAACTTCAGAGGGCTTCGAAAACACTAATTGCTGGGTCCAGTCCCCAGAGTTGCTGCCTCAGTTGGTCCAGGGGGAGGCCCAGGACTTGACATTTCTGACAGGTTTGCAGCTAACTCCGATGTTGCTGGTCTGGGGGGTCCTCCTCTGAAAACCACTGCTCTAGGACAGAAAGAATACAGGTGGCCTCTACCTTTCACAAGTGTGCATGACATCATTTCGCTTTTACGTTAAGACCTACATTCTTTTTTAAAGATTTTATTTATTTGACAGAGAGAGATACAGTGAGAGAGGGAACACAAGCAGGCAGAGTGGGAGAGGGAGAAGCAGGCTTCCCGCTGAGCAGGGAGCCCAATGCGGGGCTCGATCCCAGCACCCTGGGATCATGACCTGAGCCGAAGGCAGACGCTAAACGACTGAGCTACCCAGGTGCCCCCGTTAAGATCTACATTCTTCCCTGTTTTCATGAATTGAAAGAAATCCTAAGAGGATTTTTGCTTTTATGCAAAAAGGCAAAAAGTGGAAATTGTGTTCAGTGTGTGTTTTGCAGTGATCCCTCACAGAGGAAGTGCACCCCGAGAAGTGAGATTGTCCCCATGGAGCTCCTTCCCCCGAGAACTACACTCAACGTCAGGCCCCGAGAGCTCTGAACCATGTCTGTGAGCATCCGTGTTTTATCTCCATTTATTTTGTGCATCTGTTAGCGAGGTGTCAGATGGTATCCGAAGCACCTAACAGGTGGAGGTCTGAGAATGCTCAAAAAAACCCTTTCCTTAAAAATTAATGACTGCCTCTTTGTTTTACCATTTTCGGCTTACAAAACGTTTCACAGGAATGGTCTACTTTCGGATGGGGGAAACCTGGATACAGTATTTGTGCTTAAATCCACGTACACGTTGGAATTCAAGGCCATTCAACACCTGTCATCCCACCTGTTGAGAGTCCCCTGCAGTCCACCCTCTTCAATGAAGCCCACATCCATTCCTTCACTCAGTCATCCCCACAGATATGACTTGGGTGCCCACAACGTAGCAGATATCACGTGGAACCTCAGAGCGGGCAGACGAACTAGACCCAGTTTCTGCCGGCGTTGGGAGACAGTCACGGAAACAAAGTGACGAAGATGGAATGAGAGGTGTTAACACCGAAGCAGAGAAAGCTGGTCACGAAGGAAGAGACAAGAGGAAGGGAGGATTCTCGATGGACTTAGCCCTTGGGCTGAGTTTGAACCTCTGAACATGGGGTTGCAGGAAGACAAAGGGAGGAGAGACAGTCCGCGCAGAGGGAACAGCAGGCACCAAAGCGCAGAGGTGGGAAACAACACAGCAAGGTCAAGAGCTGCAAGAAATGTATCATGACTAATGCATATGGCGAACTTGGCGGCAGGTGGAAGGTGGGTGGGGAGGGCGGAGCCCAGCAGGCTGACCACGACGAGGTGCTTGGTGTCTTTTCTTTTGAGATGATGATGACGAGGCACTGGTTGGTCTCTATAAAGGGAAGGGATGCCATTCAGGCCTGCGAGTTGGTGGGGTCAGGGGTGTCCAACTCAGAGGCAGTTGAGGGTGTGAATGAATGGGGGAGCTGTCAGAGCTGGATGGAGAAGCAAAGACTGAAGGTCTGAAAATGAACTTTTCACGTCCGCTCCTGCTCATCTCCACCGCCAGAAGGATCCTAGCTAAGTTTGAGGGACTAAGATGCGCATGTTTCTGTGGGTTTTTATACTGCTCTCGGAGTAAGTGTGTGCCTTCAACTGAGCACTTCTTTTAATTTTTTTTATTTTTTTATAATAATTTTTTATTATATTATGTTAGTCACCATACAGTACATCCCTAGTTTTTGATGTAAAGTTCGATAATTCATTAGTTGCGTATAACACCCAGCGCACCATGCAATACGTGCCCTCCTTACTACCCATCACCAGTCTATCCCATTCCCCCACCCCTCTCCCCTCTGAAGCCCTCATCAACTGAGCACTTCTATTCCAGGAATTACCACCCTTCATACAACTGCTTTAACTCAGTGCTCGCGGTTCGGTTTTGCTCTCCTCCTGCTTGCCAGACACGTATTTATTCGCCCCAAATCATTTTGGAGCTTCCTGGCTGGTAGAGGAGACAAGCAAATAAATGGGGAGTTGGAATTTAATGTAGCAAAACAGTGCGAGCATCTACAAGGACCTGTGAGGCCACGGAAAAAAGAAAGTTGAACCTACAGTCAATTGTACAGCAATTAATTTTCAAATCGCATTGCAATTAATTTGTGGGCTTGAATAGAAAATATCAATTCATTCCCTAGATTGAAAATGACTTCCCAGAAGATTACGGATTTTTTTGTCTTTATACAATGCTTCATGGAGCCTCTCTAGCACTAGCACTTGATAAATATATTTTCGTAATTGAGAGGATTAATTAAACTGTTTTCGCCTATTAATTTCACTAGGTTATCAAAATTCTAAAATAAATAGAACAGTCTTCATTATCTGACTTGCCCCAAATAACTAATATTTTATTTGATTTTTTTAAAAAAATATTTTATTTATTTGTCAGAGGGAGAGAGAGCACAAGCAGGGGGAGCAGCAGACAGAGAGAGAAACAGACTCCCCTGCTGACCAGGGAGCCCGATGCGGAACTCGATCCCAGGACCCTGAGATCATGACCTGAGCCAAAGGCAGACACTTAACAACAGGGCCCCCCAGGCGCCCCTTGTAATTTGAAAGTGCAGTACAGCAACAAATCAATAGAATCTCTTTAAATAAGGCAAGTTTGAAAAAATCATCTTCCAGCAATTGATGCCAAAGGCGTAAAGTAGAAACGAGAGACTTTACACCACAGGGCAAACCCTTCTCTGGGCGTCGTGCCGCCTGTGAGGTCAGCTGGAAGTCCCGAGAAGGATGGCAGCTTTCCTCTGGCTCCACGGATGACCTCTGGTGAGTCACCCACCGCGGTGCCCACAAAGAATCAGTGTCTGCCTTTGAGAGCCGCCTGCAGCTCTGTCCATCGGGAGACCAAGGAGGTGAGAATCCTCCCCAAGCCCATCGCCTTGACCTCATCATGGGGCGGGTGTGTGTGGAGGGAACCCACGCCTTTGCAGCTCAGGAAACGTCGAGATGAAACCGAAATAAAATCAACTGGAAGAAAATGAGGGAGAAGAAATCCAGTGGAACGATTTAGGATCTCCTCTCCTTTTGGCTCCTTGCACTGAATTAATTCATGATTGGTCATGTTCCTGATAAAGGAATTCAAGATTGGCCCCAATGGTCTTTGGTGGAGTGAAGGCAGTTGCCAGGGTGTATCGAGGCTTCATCCCAGACCGTGCAGCTGCGTGAGGACCAGGCAGCCTTCCAGAGGGCACACGGGCCAGGAGCCCCGGGGGCCAGTCGGTTCCTTAGGCTCCTCCCCCTGCAGCCGCACGACAGGAGCATCCTTCTTGGTCACCTGGCAAGGGTCCTGGCTGTGTGTTTCTCAGAGCAGGGGTCTGCGAGGGTCAGTGTGCGCAGCGAAGAAGGGCACCGGGGAAGAGGTTTAGCAGCTGGTGCACCACAAAAACTGTCAATTCTAGGAACATGACACAATCGATCGGGTTCATCACTGCTGCCATCCCTTCCTGCTGCCATCCCCCCCACTGGATCCTGGGGCCCTGCGCCCACCCTGGGTGCCCTCCACTGTCCGGCTGTTTTCTGTCTCCACGGCAATCTGCACTTTGAACTGCTCAGAAATTTCCCTAAAGCACACTGTCTGTTGAAACGATCCGTCCTTTTCCTCACCGTGGATCTACTTCCAATCTGTGTACCTCTCCCAGTTCCTTTCTCCCAGCATAACCAACTTCAGGTGAGAAGCAAACCGATCAGTTATTTACACTCAAGTGTGAACAGCAACAGCGGCCACGGACATCGTTCCTTGCTCACCATGCCCCTCTCTCTTGGAGCTATAATTCCGGTGGATGACTTGTTTTTCCAGCCTCCTTTTCAGCCCAGGGAGACCCCGAGTTAGCGAGACACAAGCCCAGGACCACTGGGGGTGTCTTTGAGAGTGATATCCTGACAGAAGGGGACAGACGCAGCGGACACCTTCTGAAATCCTTCCAGCCTGGAAGCAGGCCTGGCAGCTGGAGGTGAGGACAGAATGCTGCAGCCAGCAAGATGGAAAGGGCGAGAGAGTCAGGAAAAACATCCACTGCCCTGCTTCCCTCGCCTCCTGTCTGGGACCTGGGATCCCTCCATTCACTGAGTCCTCCCCTGACCCTTCACCCCACCAATCTACCAGTCAGGCCCCATCCTTGTAACAGATCGTTAAGCGTAGGACACAGTACCGTTAACGGGAGACACAGCTGCACAGCAGACTCTGGAACGCAGTTATCTTATATTAACTCTGACATTTTGTCTTCTGAACAGAGACTCACCCCCCGACCCCAGGCCCAGCAACCGCCGTTCCCCTGTTTCTAGGAGGCTGACGATTTTCGATTCCTCCTGTAAGTGGAATCATGCGGTGCTTGTTCCTCAGTGACTGGCTTATTTCACTTAGCATAACATCCTTGGGGTTCCTCCATACTGTCACATGGGGCAGGATTTCCTTCTTTTCTTAAAGGCTGACTGATATTCCACTGTACGCACACATCTGATCTTTTAACCAGTTTAAGTTTTCCCCCCAGGCCTCATCTGCGGCCAGGAACACACCCAGCCTTCCCTGTGGTGAAAGGAAGATGGAAAATACTGGAACTCGGTGACTTTCCCTGACCCTCTTAAGTCCTGAATCTTGAGTAACTCTGCTTCAAGAACACTCTGTGGCCTCTGCCTCGATGTTCTCTTGGTTCTTTCCCCCTGGTTATTACATTTTTATGGTTCAAGTTTCAGTCAGAAAGACCCGGGTTCCTCTCCCCTCTTTGCCAGGACTGCCAGGTAACTTGTGACCCTCAAATTCTTCGCTTGTAAGATGAAATCACGGCACATGTCATCACAGGTTGTTAAAAAACACAAATGAGTCAACATCTAAGTGCATAATACATTTTTTTTTTTACAGATTTTTATTTATTTATTTGAGAGAGAGAGGGCGCGCATGAGTGCGGGGAGGAGCAGAGAGAGAGGGAGAAGCAGACTCCCCACTGAGCAGGGAGCCCAACTCGGGACTCAATCCCAGTACCCTGAGATCAGGACCTGAGATGAAGGCAGACACTTAACGGACTAAGCCACCCAGGCGCTCACATAACACGTACTTAATGACTACGGGCCATTATGTTTCGGGTTTACACCAGTAGGCAAATAGAGCTGTGCCACCTAGAGCCAACCTTACCCAAAGCCAACAATTCATTCCCTGGGCTGAGCACATCCTCATCCCTAAACCCCCTTTATTCTGGAGAGGGAAAAGTGCATTGTTACAAAGACAGATTAAATTTGTTCCTAAAGGTTCGTTATTTCAGTGGATGGAGCTGGGATGGAATGAGAACCCAAGAGCTACAGCAGGGGAGGGGAGAGGAGGCTGGGAGCAGGGTAGGAGGCGAAGGGCACTAAGGGAAAGCAGAAGGGACAGGGTCTAACGTGTGTGTTTGCCCCAGAGACGGCCCTAATTAGACTCTTTTCTTCTCTGTTGCTGTTTTTGCTTCTTTTGGTTTAAAAATAAAGTGTCCCGTTTTAGCTCTAATTATGCCTTTTAATTTTCATATTTTTAAGATTAAGACTGCGTGAGCTGCCCAGAACAAACTGGGATGTGCAGCATTTGACGTGCGTTAAAAAAAGGAAGGGGAAAAAAAGCCCCAGCTCAACCCGAGGAGGCAAAATGCTTCTGTACCATGAGAACCTTATTGACTTAAGTTTCGGGATTGTTCTCTGAGGCAAGGAAAACCATCTTAAAAAACAAACAAGTTTGCATTCTGGGGCATTTCCCAGAAAAGACGCAGGTATGGTTTAGTAAGATGGGGCTGGTTTTGTTTTGGAGCTTGGGCTGGGCAGGAAAAGGTCAGCGCTGTGTTGTAATCTGCCCTGGTGCCGCTCTCCCGTAACCCTGACCACAGCCCTCTCAAAGCTGGGCAGTGCGGCAATCAGTAAAATGAAATTTCATTTTCTAAACATCTTCTCCTGGGTACCTTAAAAACTCTCTGCTGAGGTTTGAAATGTTCTGGAAAAACTCTGGTGGTTGAAATGCCGGAATAATTTCCCTAGGAGAAAGCTGTTAAAACCCTTTCCCCTAAAAATCAGTTAATAAGATAGAAAGATGGGGCAAAACAGCATGTCTCACATGAGGTCTTGGGAATGGGTTCAAAAGAAAACGAGGCAGGGAAGTAGGGGAAGGAAGAGGTTTTTTTTTTTTGTTTTTTGTTTTTTTTTTTAAATAAGGGCTGCATCATGTTTTGACCCGCAAACAGGCCTGTGTGTGGGTGTGAAAGCCTACCAGCTCTGAGAGCATGTCTCAAGCGTGGCCCATCCTGCGTCCTGGGAGTCTAGACAGCGACGCCCCAGCTCTGCTGTGTGGTGCAGACACCCTCAGGTCAACCTGGAGCGGAAGCTGCCACCCGTACGTCCCCGCAGGTGTCAAAGAGCATCGTAAGAACAAGACACACAAACGCTGTGCCTCCTGACTTCAGGCTAGATGACAGTCCTTACTTCATCATTGTCATTTATAATTAGTTCTGGCCCTTCTGGCCTCGGCCACTGCCCTGTTATTTATCATTGCGACGGGAAGCCACCTATACCCACTATGAACTAAAAGCCTTGTTTTGACCCCCAACCAGTTACCAAAGCTTTAGTGCAACAAAGTGAGATACACTGGCTTGAACTTTATTTTCTTCCCCCTTTTGGTTTTTTTTTTTTTTAAGATTTTATTTATTTGAAAAAGAAAGAGAGACAGAGAGAGAGAGTACAAGTGGTAGGGGGCGGGAGGCAGAGGGAGAGGGAGAAGCAGACTCCCCGCTGAGCAAGGAGCCCAACGTAGTGCTCTATTCCCGGACCCTGGCACCATGACCCAAGCGGAAGGCAGACGCTTAACCTACTGAACCATCTAGGCGCCCCAGCCTCTTTCTTTAGTAATTTCTATTATAAGAAGCTGGGAAGCAAAAAACACACAAAAATAACAACAACAACAACAACAACGCAGAAAAGAGAAATGAAGAGCCTGTATTGTCTATAAACCAGTTAATAACCTCCTAAGATATAGGACCAACTCTTTTGTTATGGCTTGAATTATGCCCCCCGCCCCCCAGTTCATATGTTGAAGTTCTAACCCACAGCACCTCAGAATGTGGCCTTATGTGGGAAGAGGGTCACTGTAAAGGTAATTAGTTACTGGAGCAGGGTGGGCGCTCATTCTGTATGACTGGCGTTCTTACAAAAGGAGAAATTTGGATCCAGACACATTCACCAAGGAGAACGCACTGTGAAAAGCAAAGGCCAAGGTCAGGGTGGTGCTTCTCAAAACCAAGGAGCACCCGAGAACTCCAACAACCAGCAGAAACCAGAGGAGGGGCCTGGGACAGGTTCTCCCTCCCGGCCTCAGAAGGAATCAACCCTACCGACACCTTGATCTTGGACTTCCAGCCTCCAGATCTGGGACAATCCCTTTCTGCTGTGTAAGCCCCCCAGTCAGTGGGGTTCTTTGTACCACAGCCCTAGAGAACTCAATACATCCTTGTATTTAAAAACGCTGTGATTTATAAACAGGGCCCTCTGATGGCGAAGAGGGTGGGTACCCACGTACACTGCACACGGCTTCCTGAAGGTTTCACAACCCTCTTTGTATCTGCGGGGTGACGTGTGAGGTTCTCATCGCATGAACAGGAATCTTCATCATGATTAAAAGCGAAATGTATTGTTTTTCAGTCATTCGCCCCTGGGTAAATCTTGTCCACAAGAGGTTATTAGCAGGTTAATTTAGTTCCACAGCTGTGGTCTGATGAAGACGAGACGGACCCTTACCACTGTTTCTAGCACTTGCCGTAAGACCATCTCACTGTACTCTGTGTCACTTTAATCTGTCCCACACGTGCTGTCGCCACTCTAACAGCGGAGCAGATGTATGTGCAACTAAGGAAAAATAATTCCTGGGGCCTTGACATCAACATTCCCTCTGCCGTGCAACGGTCATTCTGCATTAAATGGAACCGTCTCGACGTTACCCAAAGCAGGCCGGTTTGGGAAGGTTTCCTGCCTGGGGTCGCACCCTCCTTGTGGCTCAGGGGCACTCACTTCTCTGGAAAACACTGACATCAACAGGAAGGCCATACAGGTTGGGTGAACATTATCAAGCAGATTTTCTGAACTCACTCTTGCCAAAATAATCCATCCGGTTGACTACTGACATGTGAGCCGGTCACGAAAATACGTTTCTTCTTGGAAATGTGCTGTGAGGGGGGACTGGCACTTCATCATCCTCTCCAGCCTGTCTCCTTATATTTACTTTTCCTTGCATTACCTCACTTCGATCTGGCTTTTTCCTTCCAAGCTCCCAAGCTGGAATTTCAACAAAACTCCACCCCAAAAGCGGCTCCCGGTTCCCTATATAACCGGTCGTATTAATTTTTATAAACAGCAAAAACTGAAGCCGAGTAGAGCATGAAGCAGGGCAGAAAATTATGGTGTTCCCTCTACGCCCCTGAAGGGAACACCTTATGTCCAATCTGCAAAGTGCCAAAGACAGCATTTGGTGCTTAAAAGGAGAGAAAGGATGACCCCAAATGGGATCCAATATGTGGGGCATCCGTGAGCGCTCTCCAATCGAGTCAGCAACACGCAGGGGTTGGTTTCTGGGCAAGGTCATTTTAAGCAGTCGTTTGCAAAAAGAGAAGATTTTAGGTCCAAATGGAAGTGATGTGGCAATTAAACGCTGTGCGAGGGACCAACTATTTGTGTCACACGGGCACATGGAAGATGCCTCTGCGGTAAACCTTCTGAGCGTGTTGCCTGCCTTTCGATCCTCCGCGACTGCTTTGGAGTTAGTCCGGTCAATGCGAAGCCGCACACGCTGGGGAACAGTATGCGAGTGAGGAGAGCCCAGCGTCTGCGAGGAGAGAGAGGCCCGGGTCTAACGGGGGCTCTGCCACCTTGCTCACTGCCCGATCCCCAGGAATGACCGACTCTAGAGGATGGCTGTGAGAATCAAGTGAGCTAGTGTGTAGAACGCAAACGATGATGGGGAGCAAGTGCCCAGTGGGGGGCTTCTAGGCCGCCGTGTTTCAGGCTGTGCTGAGCTCGCGGGAAACAGGGGTGGGGGTGTGAATGGGCTCTTCGGCTCGACCCGTCTCCAGTTGCTGTGTGGAGCGCAAATAGGACCTGAGCACCAAGTTTTGCATCTCTTCCTTGTTTGGGTACTTTCGTCACCCGCGGTCTATTCAACGTCCTGTGGTCATCCGTGCATTTTCCTCAGAGCTCGTGGGTCTCTGCTGCCCACAGCTTCTCGCACACGGTCCCAAATGTCATTCCCAGGCCTATGGCCCCACCGGCCTCTGCTGTCTTTCTCCGGAGCCCAGGCTGCCGGGCACTGTTGCGAAAAGTCAAGAGATGGGTCATTCCTCCATTCAGCGCGTGCTTACTGAGCTCCTTCGACGTGCGGAGGGAGCTTTGTGGGGAGGGACAGGACAGTCGTGGTGGTGTCATCCCTATACACTCACGGACTAGTGGGAGATGGTGAGTGCGTCATTCCACAACGTGACAGGGGCTACGGAGGAAACGGCCGGCTGCGGTGACTGAGGGTAACGGAGGAAGAGGGAGACCACTTCGCCAAAGGGGCCCACGAAGGCCTTCGTCAGGAGGGACGTCGAGGCTGAAACCCGAAGGATGAGTGGGGCCGCTCAGAGGGAATGTGCCTGGTGCTCTGGGGGACCCGAGGAGGCCTGGGTGGCGGCACTGAGGAGTGTGACGGGAGCTATGACACAGTTGGGGAAGCACACAGGGTTCAGCTCACGCCAGGCCTGGAGGTCCGGGCACACTCAGAATTTTATCCTCAGAGAAATGGGGAAGCCCTGACAGATTTCAAGTAGAGAACGGACATGAGAGGATTGAGACTTACCAAGACTCTGTCACATCACCCCTGAAACAGGGCCATTCTGGCACCTGGGCCTGTGGGCTTCTGCTGGTCCTGCCTCGATGGCTAAAGCTTCACCCTCAGAAGCCCACTTCGGGTCCCTCCCAGCACTCCCCCTCTGCATCTACGCAACTGGAAGACTGTCATTCTCTCCCTGTCTCATTGTGGTAAAGCAGACCAGCATACAATGTAAGCTTTCCACCATATTTCAGTGCACAGCTCAGTGGCATTGCACTCACTCGCCGTCTCGTGCAACTGCCACCCACTGTACCCACTAAACTTCCTTTCTGTTAACTTCTCTCCTCTGTGCCATCAGCTTCCGCACTGCCTCTAAAGGGACACGGGGCCTCGCCTGTGCCAGGGCCTGTCCTTCCAACATTAATGTGAATGAATGAACGAATGAATGAATGCCTCTCTCTCTCTCTCTCTCTCTCTCTATATATATATATATATTTAAATATAATTATATATATATTTAAGATTTATTTATTTACATGAAAGACAGAGAGAGGGAACATGAGTGGGGGGAGGGGCAGAGGGAGAGGGAGAATCTCAAGCAGACTCTGCACTGAGCATGGAGCCCACCCCACGCTTGATCTCATGACCCCGAGACCATGACCTGAGCGGAAATCAAGCATCAAAGCTCAACCAGCTGAGCCACCCAGGTGCCTCATTCATTCATTCATTCATTCACTCATTTATACATCCTTCCTTCAATTATATCCTCCCTTGAGGTGAGACTAAATTGCTCCTTCACTTCAATGCCTAGGTTCCTAGTTATTCTGTACTCTGCCTGTAGGGCTAACACCACTGGCACCCCCAGCCCCAGGGGTCATTCCCTGGCCTTGCTGCCACAGGCGACACTGTCCACCACCCCTTCCGCTGTGAACTTCTTTGGTGCCTTGGCTTCTGTCCTGCTGCATCGGAGCAGCCCCTCACATACGGAATGCCTCCCATTTACGTCCTCTCCCTCCTCCTGTCCCAAAACATAGGCAGCCTCGCTTCTGCTCCCAGCTCAGTGCTTCTATCATCGGGCTCAGGTTTCCAGCTGCCAGCTGGACATTTCCCCAGGGACAGCTGGCCAGTGTCTCAAATGTGATAGGTCCCAAACGAAACCCATAATTTCCCCCCAACCAGGTCCAGCTTCTAGTTCACGTGTCCCAAAGGTCATAATTGCCACTGCCTTAGTTCAGGCCCTGGTGAACGCTTCCCTTTACTCTGGCGAGAATCTCCCTTATGTCTGACTATGTTCTTGCCCTGCAGAAATCCACCCTTTCTGCTGCTTCCAGATTCATCCTCTTCACACCTGGGCTCAGTTGTAGTGCTCACCTGTTCAAACACATCGGCAACACACACACTGATACACCTTTGGCCTGACATCCAACCCTTGCCAGCCCGCCCTGAGTCTTACCTAGGACACCAGAATGGACCGCAAGACTTCGAGCATTCTGCAGCCCCTTCCCATGCTAGCCCACCTGACTCTAGAGGCCTGTCTTCAAGTTCCTTCAGCCGATGCTTTTCCTTCCTAATCCTGCTCCGATGCTCTCTATCCAAAGTGGTTCCTCCTTATAGCACCTTGTGGCAACTTTCCTGTTGACGCTGATCCTGTTCTTAGTTGCTCTGCCTGATGTTAGTCTTTCCCTCCATTCTCTTCTCCAAACCATCTTGTCCTGTTGGTAAAATTATGACCGGAAGCCTCAATGACTTCTCCCTTGTCCTCCCACCCACCATCTCTGAGCTTGTGGTTTCAGCAGTGGGGGGAAGGCCTGGCACAGTACCAACAACAATGGAATGGAGTCAAAGCACCTGAGACCCACCAGCTGTTCCATAGGAACCGATCATTTGACCTACTGAGACTTCACTTCATCGATGAAACTGATGATTTCGATTAAGATCTTTTAACTCCTGTGTCTCCCAACACCCAAGACCATGCCTGCTGCTACAGAACAAGTTAACTGTTTTCACCAATAATGTTGTTTACCTCCTAACCACCCCCCCCAAAAAAAAATTACTTCCGGGACGTGATAGTCTTTTTCAAAAAGAGAAGTGTATTTTCCCCCACTTTTTTTCTTTTTTTAATAACTGGCCACAACTCTGATTTCAAACATATAATCAACTGTGTACTCTAAAATAAGTTATAGGGGTACCTGAGTGACTCAGTGGGTTAAGCATCTGACTCTAGATTTCGGCTCAGGCCTTGATCTCAGGGCTGTGGGATAGAGCCCTGTGTAGCCTCTGTGCTTAGCGGGGAGTCTGCTTGAGGACTCTCTCTCTCCCTCTCCCTCTGCCCCTCCCTCCACTCATGCTCTCTCCCTCTCTAAAAATAAAACAATAAAAATAAATAAATGAATAAAGTATGTTATGCGCACAAATAGAGATGTTTACGTGCAGTCTGGACTACAGCTATAATCCACGCATCATGCAAACCATCGGCATTCAGGGTTGGGAGTGAGTTTTGCTCAACTTGAGCACCTCACCAGGCAGCTAAAAACATTTATGGGTATCAGCCCAGGTCCCATGCAGATCAGAGAGGCTCCCTGTGCCAGGGCGCATGGCCCTTCTGGCAAGGTGCCCCTTCTGCTTTTGAGGGAGGGGCCCCCTCCCCATCTTCTCCCAGGGGGCTCCTCACTGGAGATCAGTCCGCGTTCAGGTCTTCCTGGGTGCCTCAACTTGGCCAGGGAGGACCAGGCCTCCCCATTGGCACAGACTCAGTCTTTCTGAGGCCCTCGTCACTCCTGCAAAGCCTGATGGAGTATAAATCTGGTTCCCAGTCTCCTCGCAGACTTCCCAAACTCTTGGCCACATCTTCAGTCCCACTCTTCCTCACAGGGAAGCACCTGTGCCCTCAGACCTCCCAGGGTGCTCGGTCCTGAGGAAGAACGGATGAGAGGGTGTGTGCTCCCCCCCCCAACTTTCCTACAGGTTGTTCAGGGGAACATTCTCCAGATCAAACGCTGCTGCTATTTATTCAGCGGGTTGCAAATGTAAAGGTTTCAAACCTCCTCGATCAGGAAAAAGCCATTCCAGAATATGATCTTACCTACACTGTCCATAAGAAGGAGAAGAGCTTTTTCTATTCCTTGTCATTTGTTCTTATATTTTAAATGGCTGCCTTGTACCGATGACTCTCAAGGGCTAATCCCGAGAGAAAGAATGAAGGAAGGGGTAGCATGGCCTGTGTTTGCATGTCCTTCTCACGATGTACTGGCCCAGCAGCCCTCGTCTTCTGGAGAAAGGATCCGACTTCGGGCACGCACACCTGAATGCAGTCTGGCTCAAGTGGAGTCCAGGTGAATTCCGATCAGGAAGCCATTGGGTGCTTGTTACAGTGCAAACCCAGGGCCTCACCCAGACACACAGAATAAGAAGATTAGGGAGTGCTGTTTGAGGTCTGTTTCTTGGGCTTAGCATGCATTTCAGTCCACGTGCTACCAAACCTCGGGGATTTTTTGGTGGAAGGCACTGTTCTCAACTATGGGAACCTGGGGATTTATGACTAGTCAGTGCACAGGGCATGGGAGGCTGGAGATGGGTGTGGGGGGGTACATTTTGAAAACCGGGGGTCTTATTTATAATGGTAAAGTCACACTGCCTTCGGGTCACACCACCTGACTCTATTCATATATTCTCTCTTCTCTAACTAGCTGGCACCTCAACTCTGTGCCAGTTTAGAAATTCTGAAAATAGTTCTGCCGCTGAGCTTTTGAAATGAGCTGCTGGTGTCACGAATGTGACACCCCTCTTTCAGGGGTTTGAACTTCTTCCCACCTTCGGTTATAACAATTGTACTTCGTGCCCTGCGGGAGGAACGAATGGCCAAATTAAAACTATTCAGAGCTCTGCTCCCTCTCCTCTCCCTTACATGCATACAACCAATACACACCCCCATCCGCACACAACATGGGGACGTTCTGCCGCAAGGAGCCTTCACGACAGACTTGAGTGATTTTTAGAATCCAGCTAAAAGAGTTCGTGGAACAGCCCCATGCTGCATTTTCTTTTCCAAAAATAATTCACATATGATACAAAAATACTTCTCTTTACTAAGGAACATTAATATTTTCCAGCCTTAAGTGAAAGTTGGGTCTGTGTGTACCTTAATTTTACACACACACACACACACACATATATATATATTTTAAATGTAAAATAAGGTACATACAAATATATTATATACAAAGAATATTATATATATATTAATCCTGGAGGCTATCTTTCAGGGCATGGAGCGTGGAAAATCTTAGCTGGGGCCCATCTCTCCTGCCTAACATTTTCTTGAAAAAGATTTGTTTATCTATTTTAGAGGGAGAGTGAGAGCACACATGTGCATGAGCAGGGGGAGGGGCAGAGGGAGAGAATCGCAAGCAGACTCCATACCTAGCCCGGAGCCCAACTCGGGCTTGACATGGGGCTCCATCCCGCGATCCTGAGATCATGACCTGAGCTGAGACCAAGAGCGGGACACTCAGCTGACTGAGCCACCCAGGCGCCCCTCCTGCCTGACAGCTTTGACTGGTTGCATCCAGAAACCATGGGTGCTCGTGAAAATGCAGATTCCTGGGCCCTGAATCCTACTAATTAAATCAGAATCTCGGGGGGCGACATGCATGTAGTCTGCATTTTGAACAGGCTCCCCGGGAGACGGTTGTGATGTCCTATTCCAGAGCATAAGTATCACAAACCTCTCCTTGGAAGGCAGACGTGATCCTGCCAGGCTAAGAAAGTGCCTTAGTTGTCTGGCATGGCTGGGTAGAAGGCAAGAGCCCCGTCTTCCCCTCTGGAAATATCTCACAGCACCTACAAGGTGCTCCATATGGATATGCACCTCCCTGTTTCTGCTGCTGTTGATGGAGAGAAGAGGGTCATGAAATGCCAGTAAAGAACGGGCAGGCGAAGGGCCTCATACTAATAGCATTTCACCTGTTGACTCCTATTTTGTTGGCCAGCTCGGAGTGATGTCCACTCCATTTTCCAGAGCCCCTCAGTCTTGGGATGGAAGGATAGTCCCATTTTGCTCCTCCACGGGCTAGTTCCACCATCGTTGGACCAGGAGCAGACAACTCTACCCTGAACATAAACTTTCGTCTGAACTTCGGTACTGCAAACTTCTATGTCACTTTTCATATTGGCGAAAGACACGCTGACCTCAGACTAGCAGGAAATCCTTTCTAGAAATCAAACACTTGGTCAGGTAAGTGTAAGAGGATGGTCTGATGCTGTCCACCCCCGGCCCCACCAGAGAAAGGGCTTATTTTGTCAGTGGTAGTTGTAATCACTCTCATTTTAGTTAACCCTCCATAGCCGATGGAATTAAGTTTGGAAAAGCAATGTCACAATGTGTTTGGTGGCTGAAAACACCCTTCAGGATGGGGGCAGGATATGGGAAGATAGGAAAAAGGACTCAATAATTCAGAAGTAGTTTTTCATATTAGCTGTATAAGAACTGTAGTCCTTATTATAAAGTTTAAGGGTTTGAATTCAGGATCTGTGCACTATCAAAAACATTGAGTTCATTTATTTTAATTTTTTTATAGTCTAACTTCCAGGCACCATCGAAAGCTATGTTTTTCAAAATAATAACGCTTTTACAAAAGAAATTCTTTAAAGTGACCATTTTTGAGTCACAACCATTCGACAGTGCCTTATTTCAAATAAAAATCTCATTTCAGCTTCCCTTCATTGCGAGATTCTAGGCCTGGCTGGAGCTAAAATTTTCCTTTCCTGAGTCGGTTGGAATTTCCATGAAGGTCAGGGTTGATCCCTGCAACAGAGGGTTAGACAGGTCAGCGATTTGGCAGGAGAATAAAGGGCTCGGGAGGGACCCAAAAGTAAGATCACAGAGAGAATTAAAGTACAGTCTACTCCCCCGAATGTAAAACAGTTTAGCCCACCATGCACATACATGATGCAGATTAACAGAAGGGCTTAGAAGCCGAGGAAAGGAGGAACATTGCTTTCTTTCACTGTTCCCCCCCCCCCCAAAGATCTTCGAGGTTGCACAGACACACCCGACACATCTGGCTCGTTCCCAAAGCTCCAGACTCTCAGGCTGCTGTAAAAATAGCTAGGAGGAGCGAAGGGTGGTAAAGGTCTGTGTTTCTGAAAGGGACCTTGCTTGGCTTCAGCCTCAAAGATTTTTACGTGTACCCACTCATTCTGTCCAGGTGGACGAAGGCGGTCACGATGACGATCACGTGGACGGGGCAAATCGTCCCAAGAAGGAAAAGCCTCTGACAAGTGTTCGCGTTTTGAGGGGAAAAGACACAGGGAGAGAGAGAGTCATTCCAGATGTTGCTAGATAGTGCTGAGCTGTTTCCATAAAAAGCGGCAGGAATGGCATGAGCTCACACGGAAATAATGTTTTAACTATCTGGGAGTGGTTCCTGGTACTTGCCCCCAGTTCTGCCCAGATCTCACCCAGACCCTGGGTCACTGCAGAAAACGTCCTCAGGTACTGGGCTGGTAGGACTCGTTGCGCAGGACGCTGGTAGAAATGACTTCCAGTAGAAAGAGACGTGGCATTTATCACTGTCATCCCAGGCAGGGCTAAAGATGCCTCCGAGGGCCAAGAAGAGAACTCTCAGGGCTCTGGGTCACGAGAAAGGCTCAGATGTCACAACAGAGATAGAACCAGAGAGCCCAGTTCAGAGGACTCGGTGGGGCAAGTACATCTGTAAGCAAAGAAAAGCATCTTCTTCCCATAACCGTTTGGGTGGAATCTGCCACTATTCGGTTCTATCTCTCTATATACATTTTTTATTCATTCTCTGTAATAAACAATCCTGGTGACATGAATTGATTTTACATGATTTCAGTGCTAATGAAATGTCGAGATCGTCAGCTCGAATTAAAATCTTTTTATTTCTGGGTGAATAAATATGAAAGTGTTCTTTGAAATTAGGCTTTGAGCTGGAGTCTAAAGATTCTAAGGAAATTATGTGACACCCCACCCCCCCAAATCCTAGTCCTGTATGATGACATGAAACAGTGTAAAAATACTCTCAGATGTGCCTGTGCTTTAACCACGTGATTGCTAAGAGCTGGCTCCTCACTCCCGCAGGGCCCGTCGAACACCCATCGCTGAAAACCCCGCAGAGCTCAGTCTTAAAGAGATGACCCTCTGTACAAGGGACTTCTCTCCTTCGTCTTGGCCACTGTGGGCATGAAATTCTTGACTTGAATACTTTAGGGAGGCTCTCTCCGATCTATCTTGCTAACTGGGGTAAGAAGGGTAAGACGAGAACCGTCTGGACCACAATCCTAAATCAGCCGCTGCTTGGAAGGGGGCAAGGCCGGCTCCCAACTGTGGGGTGTGAAGCGGAGGGAATCTACAGATGAGAGGAAAGGGTCACCTCGGGGCACAAGAAGCCATCTGAAAAGCCAAATGGTGGGAGAATGGGTTGAAGGAAGAGAAAAAACTAGAAGAAAAGGTTAAGAATAGAGAGCCACATGAAGGACCTAGTGGGTGTGGAAGGTGAGAATCTGGAGTGTTTCTTGAAGCCTTTGGTATTCAAGGGAAGGGAGATTTTACAGAGAAATTGGAGAGACATGTGGTGAGGCCACTGAGGACAAGTCAGTTCAGAGGACAACAGCGATACATGGAGGGGCCTTTAACTCGAGTTCTTCTCAGGACAACAGGAGGTTTTGTTGAGAACATTGGATATGATGACTCTCTAATGAGAATTAGATTCAGCTTACAGTTGTCCTGTAAAATACAGGATAGATATTGCGTGGGACGGAAACACAGGACGGTGTATCTGAAACTCAACTTGAGCTAGGCATCCTGTATTTTAATTTGCTAAATCTGGTGACCCGGATTCAATGCACAATGCACACTGTGATTATTTGTGCAAAATGAACTACAAAGTTTATGCAGTGGGCTTCGCACACACCTCCAATTCTTTTTCCTCCAAGCAACTCGGGGGTGAGGAGGGGGATAACCTTTACCATAACGTGGCTTCGGAAACAGTCTCTCTTGATCTCAGGCCTTCGTGCCACTGTATATACCACACGTGGTTTGTGGCCCACAAGTCACACCAACTGAGCTCTGGTGGCCCCTTATAGTCCCCAGGCCCTTACTGCTAAGTCTCCAACTCCCTTGCATTTACTCTAAGTACGGTTGTTCAGTACCGAGCCTATAAATCATTGTAAATTCACTTCTACGGAAGGCTTTGTTTGCCTCCAAAATATGCTTCAAAAGGCTTCATGACCTGTATTCCTCATTAACTCAGGAAAAGCTGCACAGAATGGCAAAGCATCCTTTTTCGTGCCATCACCATTCTCTACATGGTGCAGCTTCCCAGTTGCTATATGTTTTTCCGTGTTTTTTTTCTTCCTTTCTCTTTCTCTCATATTCAGGAGACTGGGCCCTATGGAGCTTGCCCACACCTTCCAGAGGATTCAGGGGGGCTGTGGAATTTAGTTTCCATCGTCCATCTCCTCACCTGACAATCTTACCCTCTGCCGTGACGTCAACTCATAGCTCTGCGGGGATGATCAAAACCTGTCTCCAGCTGTGATCTCCTTCCCAAGTTCCAGACCTACAGATTGATCTGCCTGCCCCACCTGGTACCAGGGTGCTTCCTCAGAAGAGCCAGAACCACCTCTTGCACCCACGGATTGCGGGCCACTCCTAAAAAGGCATGACTGGAGATAATCACAGGAAGTGGTTTTACACCGGAAAGAAGAATGCTCTGCAGGTGGCCTGCTCCAGGGGCCCTTTGAAGGATAAAAGGCCACGGATTCATGGAAGGGAGTTCCACTTTGAAGGGTAGATGCGGGGCAATAGCCCCATTTTCTGAACCAGAAGGGCCGAGGGAGAGTCTCTGTGGTTCCAGGAAAGAGAGAGAAGCTCCCCCAAGGCTTGATGGAGGACTGAGGGAGAGAGAGGGGGCCGTTCGGCAGAGGAGAGGATGCGTCCTCTGCACTGAGCTGGGGCTGAGTCTCCCTGGGAAGGAGCTTGTCCTCCCTTCTTTTCTACGGATGAAGACAGGTGAGTTTTTGTTTTGTTTTGTTCTTTCCACAAAGTCTTACGGAGGCTGACATTTCATGGGTGGGAACTCTAAGTCTGAGGGCACCCTCCTTGAGGATAAGAGTGGTAGCATGTAGCCAATAGTATGGTAGGCAGGGACACCTGAGAAGAACGGTCACCTCCGCGGGGTGAAGCCTCCGAAGAGGCATATTTGGTCAGTGCCGTGGATTGTTCTCACAGTGTAACACTTCAAATTACATTATTGACTAGGTTAATTTTCTGCAGGATATTGGATTTGGTTTGCATTTCAAAATCAGAGTTCATTAAAGTTGCAGTGCAGTTGATTATCTTCCATTAAGAAGCTCCTCTTGAAGTTTCATTACTGGGAAATGTATGTGTGTTGACATCTCCTTAGCTCCAATGCAAAGAATGCAAATGTAGGAGCTTCGTATTGATTTCATTGAATTTCACTAGGCAGCCTACACCCATATTTCATTTTAAATCTCCGTTCCA
Organism: Ursus americanus; assembly: GCF_024610735.1. Lineage (NCBI taxonomy): Eukaryota > Metazoa > Chordata > Mammalia > Carnivora > Ursidae > Ursus > Ursus americanus. Next base: position 24,105,877 of record NC_142158.1, on the reverse strand, counting down.
GTTTCTTGAAAAATTAGCACCACTACCTCCAGGTAACTACAAAGGGGGGCAAGCCTTAGAACACTATTGTTAAATTGTATGGGTCCTTCACATAATGAATAAAGAGTAATTTAATGGATAAAGCTGCTTTAAACAATATCTTCCTCACTTAGCAAATATACGATTCAGTAACTCTTGAGGACAACTTATAAGTCTACTCGGGAGCTGGGTTTTGTTTTTGTTTTTGTTTTAAATACCCTCATGCTTATGCCGGTTTTGAAAGTTATACTGCAGATTGATAACCTAGGGGTGGTGTGTCAGATCATAGAATCTGAGCTTGGGAAAACCATCACTTGAAACTGTCACATCAAAAATACTTAAGAAAGAAGAAATACTCCTATGAAACAATGAGTCAGCTTTGCAGAACTGAAAATCTCTTCTAGTCAGCTCCAGCTTTCGGTGACATAGGTGACTCTGCTCTTTAAGGCAAAAGAGTAGGTTCGAAGGCAAATAAGAATTTCAAAGGAAGAGCCCACAACTTGCAAACTTTTTTTTTTTTTAACCTCTCACTTGAAAGAGACCAGAACTCCTGGAGGTTTTAACCAAAGCTGCTGAGATGTGGAAAGTTCTCCCCCCATTTTTTTTAATGGTCACACTGGATGGCCGTGCCTCAGGATAATAGACACAAGGTGGAGAAGGTATTTGTAAGGCCTAATAAAAGTTTATAAGCATTCCACCTTATTTCCAAATTCTGGAAGCCATAACATTGTCCTTTCTGTTTTCTCAAGAGCCAAATGAGGATTTTAGACAACACACAGGCGCCCCACGGTAGAGGCTAGGTATTTCTTGCCTCATATGGAAAATTTACCTCATATGGCAGTACATTTCAGGCAAAGTGTGCACTTTGAGCACATCATCTATCCACCTATTCCAAGGGGCATAAAGTTCTACAAGTGGAGTGATGTCTCTGAGTGGGAGACACCATACAAACACACCACCTTCCAGCTCCTTCTTGGGTCTGAAGCTCAAGAAGCCATGAAGATGGCAAGAACCCTGAAGACATGTTTTTATAGCTTTGGGGTTGTGATCCCAGATGCTCCCATGACCATATGTCCTCTTAGTTTAAAGTCTCAGAGCCAGACACTGAAGAAGGAACCAGAAACTTGTCCTAGTCATTAGAATCAAAGGTTCCACTAAAACACTTCCAACACACCTGGGTTTTTCTCTAGGAAAAGCCATATTCATGAAGGCCTGCATAAGAAAATGCAAGTTTCAGAGGCCAAGTAGGCATGAAGTTGGGAGACAAGACAAAAAGTCACCAAAGTTCAGAACCCAGGCAAACTGGAGAGTCAATGCAAGGCCAACTCAATGAAAGTTAATGCAATAAAAGCATAAGATAAACCCTACACGGAACCCAGATGGAGATTCAGCTGAGCAATGGTTCTCAGCTCTGGCTCGACATTGGAACCAACGGGGCTATGTGTTAATCCAAATTCAGTACCCCACCCCTCTCCATACCAACTGATCTACAGTTGGAACATGGGTATTTTTATGTTTAAAATAGGTAGAATCGAGAAGTACCATGCTAAAGATTTCTTAAAAAGTGAAGCTGGGGCAGATAGTGGTCTCATGTTGTGAACAATAACAGCTTAATCCTGGGGCACCTGAGTGACTCAGTTAAATGTCTGCCTTCGGCTCTGGTCATGATCTCAGGGTCCTGGGTACAAGCCCCATGTTGGGCTCCCCGCTCAGCGGGGAATCTCCCACTCCCTCTGTCCCTCCCCGCTGCTCATGCTCTCTCGCTTGTGCTCTCTCTCTCAAATAAATAAAAATCTTTAAAAAAAAAAAAGAGCTTAATCCTGTGTGAGGACAGGAATAGATCACACCTGGCTGGAAATGCAGTGGGACCAGATACAGATGCTGGGGCAGCTGTAACTAGCCTGGTTAGAAAACATGTCTGGGCCCAGGGACATAAAAGAGTGTCCGATCCTCCGTCTGTGGTAGTCAACTCGCTATCATTCCCCAGGTCTACATACCTAATCCCTTCAAAGTCAAGTGGCCCTGTTGTTGGCTCCACTCCCTCAGTGCCAGGTCTATCAATCGGGATCTTGGCACCGTAGTCTCCAACTAAACCCCCACACTCCCGAGGTCCTGCTACCTCAGAGGCCCTGTATGTGTGGGAGTGCAATTATTCAGTCCCGGAAGTACCTGCATTCCCCCACCATCCTTCCCAGTCTCCATGGATCCAACAGAAAGACATTTCAGATCTGCCCCATACCTCGCAGGAAAGAAAGTTACCACACATACATTTCTTCTAAAGGTATCTTTGAGCCCTGTGTTAAAAATCTTGTCACCTTTTTCTTGTCTGATTACACATACATGAAAAGCACTGAGTCCTATCAAAGCCATCTTGGAGAAGTCGGTCACTGAGAAGAGATATATGAGTTTCTGGCCAAGTTCAAAGATGTCATGACTTCCTCCCACGGTGGCTCAATGTACCTTCTTCTTCTTCTTCTTCTTCTTCTTCTTTTTTTTTAAAGATTTATTTTTTTTATTTTAGAGAGAGAGCGAGAGAGAGTGAGAGTGTGAGCAGGGGAAGGGACAGAGGGAGAGGGAGAGGAGAAGACTCCCCGCTGAGCAGGGAGCCCAACACGGGGCTCGATACCAGGACCCCAAGATCATTACCTTAACCCAAATCAAGAGTCAGATGCTCAAGGAACTGAGCCACCCTGGCGCCCCTCAATCTACCTTCTAACAATAAACATGGTCAATCCCCAGGTGATTTCTCTGTTTCATAATAATCTTCCAGGATTAACAGATTGTGAGTACTTTCCCATGCGACTAACTATGCTGTCTTTTATCATCATACCTTCTGAGCATCATTTTAGAGTAAACCGGGTTAGTAGCTGAAATTCTTCTGTGTGATAACTCTGGGTTCTATTATAAAACCAATTTAGAAACCACCATCTGTTTCTAGTGTTGATGTCAGCAATTTCTAGGTTAGGGGGTATAATATATCCACCAGAGGGATCCTTCTGGCTGTAACGATATTCCCAAAATTGACCACTGCAGTTAAGAAGACTGGCACTAATAGAATTATTTTTCCTTTGACAATCATATTCTCTTTCATGCTTCCCTCTTGCTTTTACTCTCTTAAACCCTCAAGAGTTATCCCCGTTACACCCTAAGATGCCCAGAACACAAAACTCAGCCTGTTCTCCCATTACTTTAAGAAAGCCACTCAAAGTAGGCATGTCTGATGTTTTTTTTCTTTACAGATTTTACTGGAGATTTGTGGATTTGCAGGAAGGAGTCACACTACAGACCACTCGGCCTCTGACTACCTCCCTTGCTCGGCCCTTATTCCTCTTCCCTACTGCACCGTGCTGAAAAGAATAAACAAAATCTTCCAAAAACAACGCTCTCCAAGGAACCATAATGAAAATGCAGCCTCTCCCTCTCATCACTTTTACATAAAAACTTTTACAAACCAATGTTTGCTGTGTTTATTGGAAACAAAGTCTTCCAAATAAATTTTTCTTTAAAAAAAAAGATTTTATTTATTTATTTGTCAGAGAGACAGCACAAGCAGGGGGAGCAGCAGGCAGAGGGAGAAGCAGGTTCCCCGCTGAGTAAGGGGCCCAATGTGGGGCTCGATCCCAGCACCCTGGGATCATGACCTGAGCTGAAGGCAGATGCTTAATGACTGAGCCACCCAGGTGCCCCTAAATTTTTCTTTCTTTCTTATCTTTAAAAAAACTTGTTTCTAACCACTCAAGGTCCAGGGCCTCCCCAAATACACAGTCTGGCTTTCATGGTACCTATGAGAAATGTCACAGCTGGGCAGTAGACATTTCCCACCCCGGGAATGGCTTCTTTAGACCATGGATGGGTTTTTGTTTTGTTTTGTTTTTGTTTTTGTAACAGACTTTGTTTTAAAGAGCAGTTCACAGCAAAATGAAGCAGAAAGCACAGACAATTCCTATACATCCTCTGCCCCACATATGCACAGCCTCTGCCACTATCCACGTCCCACACCAGAGGGGTACATTTGTTTCAAGCGATGAACCCACACTGACACATCACTACTACCCAGAGTCCGTAGTTGACATTAGGCTTACTCTTGGTGAATGGAAGCATTTTTAAAAAGATTGATTTATTTGAGAGAGAAGGAGTAAGAGAGAGTGCATGAGCAGAGGGAGGGACAGAGGGAGAGGGAGAAGCAGACTCTCGCTGCTGAGCAGGGAGCCCGACAGGGGGCTCGATCCCAGGATGCAAACTCTTAAACAACTGGGCCACCCAGGGGCCCGAATGGAAGCATTTTTAGCATAGGGTTTTATGATAGCTGCTCTGCGATTTGAGCTCTGTTAGGTCTCATGAACTAATGCGTACCTAGCATCCCCCATCAGAGGGCAGACAGTCTAAAGGCAGGGACCTCAAGTCTGAGTGTAATCCCAACTGCCTTCACTATTCTGCATAGCTGTTGCTATGGGCTCGTCTTAAACGGAGAAATTAATGTATCTTCAAGTTCTGGAATAGTCACTAGAGTGATTTTCGACAAGCCATCGGGGGCTGTTCCAATGACATCATGTGTGTGAGCTTTCGGGACAGGGATGACGGTGGTGCCCTACAAGGTCATGAGGCTTAACCCGTGCCAGGAGCCGGGTGTTCAAACCAAACCCGCAGTGTGACAGCATCGACATGCAGGCTACCAAGTTACAAGTGCTGTTTAAAAAGGAGAGCCTTGTCCCACTTCTTTTATCACACTGGGATCCTCAGTTTATTTCTAAAACAGTCTTAGTTCCAAAGCAAACACATCTCAGCGAATATGCCCCGATGTGTGCCCCTTAACTCAACCAGGCCCCGACAGCTGCACGTTGTGGGTCCTCGAACACGCCACAGTTACCGCTGACTTTCCCATCGTGCAGTTGGAAGGGGCCTTCGTTTTTAAGTGATGCCAAAGGCTGAACTCATGTTAGAGGATCCTTTCTCAGGGAGCTCAGATATCACAAAGGGAGAACTGCGAGGACAGTGTAGCTTATGATTTTGTAACCCCTAAAATTCCTGCTAACACACGAAGTCAGAAAATAATCATAATTTTTTGGACCTTAGGATCCGGGACAGGAGGAGGGAAACTGGCACTTGTTCTCAGTTTGTGGAAAAGCAGCTTTTTTTTTTTTTTTTTTTTTGAATCATGGCTAATTGAAGTGCTCGTAAAAGAATGAAAATTAACCTTTCCAATTGGCTTTTTCCACAAGGAAGAAGGGTCATTTTAACCTAATCAAGAGGAGTGCTTCCCTTTTGTGGCTTGCCTGCCTTCCTTCTCCTTCCTTCCTTTCTTTTAAAGATTTATTTATTTATTTTAGAGAGCACGGGGGTAGACGGCCGAGGGAGAGAGACTCTGCGCTAAGCACGGAGCCTGACACAACGCTCGATCTCATAACCCCGAGATCATGACCTGAGCTGAAACCAACAGTCAGTCGCCCAACCAACTGAGCCACCCAGGTGCCCCTGTGGCTTGCTTTCTTAAAAATAAAGCTTGGTCAAGCAACTTAACTTTGTAAAATTCTATTTTAAAAATTATCTTCTTTGGAGGGTTACACTAAGGGTTAACTTTCAGCCGTTTTACTTCTCTGCAGTGTCTTAATATCCCATAATAAATGTGTTGCTTTTTATCGTTTTTAAACCTAATGTTTTGTATGTTTGTAAATACATACATATTGAAAAACCCTACGGTTCTTATAAGACAAATTAAATCTTTCTTGAGCAACATTATGGACTAAAAATAGGGGTAAGTCAGTTGACTTATTTTAATGATATAGCGAACTACCTGAGACCAATTTGGCCCTTCCCTGTACACCCCCAGGGGCTGGAGGCAGTGGTGTGTGGGTACATGTGTAATGACCAGCTTTCCCACGGGCAGGAAAAAGCCCCGATGTGTGGCACTGTTTATTTTCATGGTGGAGTTCAAGCTACTTTGTGATGTCATGAAGGCAGAGTTGAGAAGCAAGGTGCACACGGACCTCTTCCGAGCCCCTACGGGCCAAGTGCGTGCCCCAGCACAGCAGCGGGATGGCGGGTGCACGTGCAGGCACGCACGCTCACCACCACGCGTGTGTTATAATGCAAGTCCATCTCAGACGGACTCTGCAAACACCAGCAAACAGGCAAAGCTACAGCACATGTTCTTGGAAGGTAAGTCAAGTCCCAGGTCTCTGCTCTCCAAGCACTCCAACAGGCGCTTTCTGAGAAAGACTCGTTTGAGGCACATGTCCCCAAACCCTAGCAGCAGGACTCAGTTTACTTTCTAGAGGCTATCAGGTAACAGAATCAGGGCCAAACACGACGGTATTCCGAGGAACACAAGTGACCAGGCTTGCTGCAACCTTAAACCCCGTCCGTATGAGCACAGAGGGGCCAGGAGGCTGTTCCCAGCCAGCCGTGCATCCTGAACACCACTTGGCTCAACAATGACAAACGCGTTCTCACATCTCCTGCGCTAGGTCGCAGAGCTGCTGCTCCTGCAGCTGGAGACAGCCAGGACGGAGGACTACCGATGGCAGCGAACCACCTCTGGGCAGGTGTTCCTGGCCAGAGTATGTACTGCCCACTCCAGAGTGGAGATTAAAAACCCACATCTTGGGGCGACTGGGTGGCACAGCGGTTAAGCGTCTGCCTTCGGCTCAGGGCGTGATCCCGGCGTTATGGGATCGAGCCCCACATCAGGCTCTTCCACTATGAGCCTGCTTCTTCCTCTCCCACTCCCCCTGCTTGTGTTCCCTCTCTCGCTGGCTGTCTCTATCTCTGTCAAATAAATAAATAAATAATCTTTAATAAATAAATAAATAAATAAATAAATAAATAAATAAAAACCCACATCTGGGGGCGCCTGGGTGGCTCAGCCGTTAAGCGTCTGCCTTCGGCTCAGGTCACGATCCCAGCATCCTAGGATCGAGCCCCGCATCAGGCTCCCTGCTCAGCGGGGAGCCTGCTTCTCCCTCTCCAACTCCCCCTGCTTGTGTTCCCTTTTTCACTGTCTCTCACTGTCAAATAAACAAAACAATAAAACAAAACAAAAAAACCCCACGTCTGTCCATCTCACAGCTGTACTCTTGGAACACGCAGTCTTCTAGGGCTAAGTAAAGCTGGTGCCAGCCTGGTCCCACACACTCCCCAGGGGCTGCCAGCTGAGGTGGCACCCCTCCCGTCCCACTTCCGGCCTGCCTCTGCGTGGGAAGGGGTAGCCGGGATGAAGGCCTTTGGGCAACCGGACCACTGCCGGGTCTGATGGCCAGGCTGACCTAATGTCCTGGTCTCCAGATTTGCCTGGAGCATAACTCTATTTGTTTGGAGCCTATTCCCACGGGCTCGGGTCCATAGCACGGCTTTGGCAGGTTACTCCGGGGAGGGAGGTCATAAAGACCTGAGAGAGCGGAGCAGCCCACAGAACACCGAGAGCTGAACGTCAGCATTACAATACAGGGTGTCTGTGCCAGCTCACTTCGTGACAACGTCCACAGCCACCGGCCACTGACCTCAGGCAAGTCTTCTACTCTTCGGAGCCTCTTGTTTCCTCATTTATAAAACGGAGATGGTGTGATTAAGTAGTAAATGAAAAAGAGCGTCTACGGTGCTGCCGCAGACATTGCAGGCCCCTCACGTTTTCGTTAAACTTTTCCTTTTAAGATTTGTTTATGTGAAGAGAGAGAAAGACAGAGAGCACATGCATGAGTGGGGAGAGGGACCAAGGGAGAGGGCGAGAATCTCAAGCAGACTCTGCCATGCTGAGTGTGGAGCCCGATGCGGGGCTTGATCTCACGACCCTGAGATCATGCCCAGAGCTGAAACCAAGAGTCAGATGCCCCAACAACTGAGCCACCCAGGCGCCCGGGCCACTCAAATTTTTTAATATTATCAGGACTCTTGACTCACTGACGTCAGGCTGAAAAACCGTAGCGATATCATGTGACAAGAAACTCTCTGAGGGGATGGAACCGGGCTTTATATCCCTCCAGTTTGCTCCTTCCTCCTTCCTAGCATTTATTCTGAATCCGATTTCTTGAATCAATTTATCAATCTATCAATTAATGATCTCCTTTATTTTGTTTCTCCTTCTTCTTCTTCGTCTTTGTCTTCTTCCTTTTTTTTTTTTTTTAATATTATATTGATCCCAGACTTGAGAACGATGGGGAGGCTCTGGGCAGGAACTGGGAGAAAAGGCAACGTTACCATCATTTTTACACACTAAAAAACTAAAAGCTAAAAACAGTTCATCGATTATTCGGGAAAAGAAGATCTAGATTTGACAATCTCAGATTGTCCTTTTTATTTCTGCTTGACTATCATGCCTCCTACTGTTTTTACCTGGCTTTTAAAATTTCTTTTACGCACTCCAGAAGCATCCCGCCTGTCATGAGTAGTTTTTATTGCCATGATATGTCATGCAGAGAGATGTGTTGCTGCTGAGAACATCTTTGGGGGATAACATGATTTAATGATTAAGCCTCTGTAAGTAAATATGTAAGCACAAACATATGCAAGAACGTGTCATCCACAGACACTCTCATGTTCACAAAGATTTTTCAGTTCTGAGAAACTGGCCCAAATCTCAAGACTTTGCTTTGTTCTTTCCATTGGTCTAGTTCCCTCTAATGCCCTGATCACACACGCTGCAAAAGCGTCAAGTGGGGTCTGGCTGGCAGCCCCGTGACCGCAGTGTCCTTCTACCCCATCAGCACCAGCTGAGGGCCTGAGTGACAAGGAGTGAGCAAGGGCACAGCACAGAGGCGGGACGGTCAGGGAGGGGAGGTGTGAGCTCATTGCTTCTCTGCTGCGTCTGCCCCTTAGGAGAAGGCTGTGTTTGCTACAGATGCAGCCTTGCCTGTGTGCCCTTCCTCAGGGGCAGCCCCCCGGCAGACCCTCCGGAGTGATGGGCTGGTCCAAGTGTCACCAGAGACAGCCTTCCACCCCAGCTTTTCCCCAAGGCACCATATTAGGGTCTAAAGACTGAGAGGCAGATATCAGTCTAATTCCTATTTTATGTCAGAAAAGATGATGCCCGGACCAAATAAAGAAGGTATGAGACTCCTCAGGGGGGATACTGAATAGTCAGCTGGGCCAGTGGCAGGTGCCTATGGCCCTAACCCACACAGTTCTGCGCAGGGTTCAGAGCTGTTACAGCCAGACGGCATTTGTGTTCCCCTGGAAGCATCTTAGAATCTCCACCCTCTGCCCATTGGTGGGAGAGGGAAAGGGAAAGCGAGAGGGCAGCAGGGATTCCTACTCCACCTAGAGCTACGACAGGATGCCCTCCATGGCCAGAAGGGGGGTCAGATTCGAGAATGCCCTGAATATGGAGGGGAGCAGAGCCATGCACCCTGCAGAAGTTCATCTCCAAGCACACACAATGGTGCTTCATTTTTAGAGGCAAAGGTACTCTCCTTAGGAGCTGCATGATTAGGGGCGCCAGGGTGGCTCAGTCGGTTAAGCGTCCAGCTCTTGATTTCGACTCAGGTCATGATCTCAGGGTCGTGAGATTGAGCCCATGTTGGGCTCTGTGCTGGCCGTGGAGCCTGCTTAAGATTCTTTCTTTCCCTCTCCCTCTGCCCCTACCCCACTCTCTCCCTGTTTCCCCCCCCAAAAAAATTTTTTTTTTGCACAATTAAAGACTGAGTCAGTAGAACTATAAATCCATAGATGACACTCTCTAAAGGAAAAATATCCTTTTCTCCCCCTTAAATAGAATGACTTGACCAGCTCCAGGAATGAGGAAGAAGGGGTGAAGGGAAGCACAGACAGGGTGGGATGCATGAAGCACCAAGGGACGTGTTCTGCAGAAGAAAGCGCTGCAGGCGTGGGGCGGGAGGAGAGCTTTGAAGCAGGGGGGAAAGGAGGGGAGAGTTCCTTATGGTCCCCAGGGAGGTCTGACTTCCCGTCTACGCACTCAGGGGCAGTCCCCTTGGCCTCCTTCCCCTGTTCAAGCCCCCCCTCCTGCCGTGCTCCTGTCCCAGGTGTAGGGGGTCTCCCTCTGTTCAGATGCGGCTGCCAGTCAGGTTCCCAGGCTGCAGGGGAGAAAATCCCCGTCACCTCCTTGTACCTCACGTACAGCCCCAAGACGGCGTCAGAAGCACATACAGACCATAAATATATCTAAATATATATATACAATAAAAGCATATAAGCCGGTGGTTCTATAAAAAATCTACTCTTACTGGGGCGTCTGGGCGGCTCAGTCAGTTGAGCATCTGACTCTTGGTTTCTGCTGCGGTCACGGTCTCAGGGTCGTGGGATCAAGCCCTGTGACTGGCTCTGCGCTCAGTGCAGAGTCTGGTTGACATTCTCTCCCTCTGCCCCCTCCTCCTGCACATGTGTGCACGCTCTCTCTCTCAAATAACTAAATAATCTTTAAAAAAAGAAAACCCTACTTTTAATGACTTCTCTCCTCAAAGGCTTTATTTAGCTCAGCCCCCAAAGAAAGGAATGATACTGAAGACTAACACGTAACTCTCTATTAAAGATGCCTCTTGTTATGGTTTGAACTGTGTCCCTCAAAGAGATGTACGAAAGTGCTGACGCCCGTTCCTGTGAACGCGACTGTGTTTGGAAATAGGGTCTTTGCGGATGTGACTGAGTTAAGATGAGGTCATTAGGCTGGGCCCTCAATCCGACGTTACTGGTGTCCTTCTAAGAGAGGGAAGGACACGTGAAGACACGGACAGAGTGGGGATGGTGGCTATGGGGCTCCCAGAATCTAGAAGGAGCAAGGAAGGATCCTCCCTGAGAGGCTTCGGAGGGAGCACAGACTTGCCGACATCTTGGTTTGGGACTTCTGGTTGTGAGAGAACCAGTTTCTGTTGTTTCACATCAAGCAGTTAGTGATACTTTGCTATAGGCAGCCCCAGGAGACGAATGAAGCCCTCCATCCTGCACTGGCCTATACGCCTTGCCCGAACATCATGACCCTTTACTGTTCCCTGAGGGTGAGCTCCTTCCCAGAGACTCCTTGGGTCAAATGCACATGAGTCTTGGTGGGGCCACCCCTGGCCTTCCAGATACACCTGATTCCTAGAATGAACACAGTTCACCCTCTCCAGCTGGAGCTTCTGCTATTTTTCTCAGAAACATGGTTTTTCTCCCTAAATGTTGTAGACAGAAAGGTCCCCTCAAAACCTATCCTCAAAATTCTCATATTCTTTTTTTTTTTTTAATTTTATTTATTCATTTAAGAGAGAGAGAGAGAGAACAAGCCAGGGGGATCAGCAGAGGGAGAGGGATGAGCAGACTCTGAGCTGAGCAGCAAGCCTGATGTGGGGCTCGAACTCATGACCCTGAGTTCATGACCTGAGCTGAAATCAAGAGTCAGATGCTCAACTGACTGAGCCACCCCAGGTGCCCCTAAAATTCTCATTTTCTTTCTTTCTTTAAGAAAGCGTGAGTGGAAAAGGGCAGGGAAGGAGGGAGAGAGAAAGAGCCTGAAGCAGACTCCGTGTTGAGCGCCAAGCCCGACACTGGGCTCCGTCCCACCACTGCGAGATCATGACCTGAGCCCAAACCAAGAGTCCAACGCTCAACCCACTGAGCCACCCAGGTGCCCCTAAAATTCTCATTTCCAACAGCAATTACTGTCTAACTATCGCACACCAGCTACTATTGTAGATCAGTGGGGGAGGTTTCAATGAAGTAGATGGTCTCTGCCTTGGAGAGCTGATGTTCTTGCTAGAGAGAAGAGAGTATATAGATATGTGTGTATATGTTTAAGTGGGCTCTAACTAATAGCATCTAATTCAATGTAAAATGTAGTGCAGAGCTTAGGTTCTGAGAACAAGCCCCCGAGATACCAGGAGGGGCTCTAGGCAGACGGGCTGGAGGAGCGGGAAGGCCGCAGCAGGAGGGGGCAGAATATTGGAGGACAGTAATGTGCCCATCGGCCTGCCATGGAAGACCAGAGAGTCGTGAACAACAAAACGTTCCCAGGATTGCAGAGGGCCTTGAAATCTAAGCAGGGGGGAAGCCCATTTGCCTTTAAATTGCTAAGGGAAGTTGACGGCTCTGCAGGGTAAATCGGGCAGAATGATAATTAGCTAGTCTGACCCTGAGTTGTGATTTTTTACTCTCTGTTTCTAAGAGTTTCTGAAAATCCTTAGGGACTAGATGTAAGTATTCACTTGCAAGAGCAGTTCCCAGAAGATTAAGAGGGCACTGAAATGTCACGGAGACTCTCCAAAACATTTCGTCCCTGCCTGTCATAAACAGAATCACAGCCTTCGCGGCTGCACGTGGTGGGAAGGCTGGGAATGTACGAGGTGTCTTAAGTGAGCTCTCAGAGACAGGCTCCACGAATAGCTCTGCAAGCATTCCTCGGCCAAGAGTTGTGGATGCCAGATGCTGTTAGCAGCTTGAGACTGTGAAGACCAGAAACAGGGGCCTTCGCGATACCACCATAATCTAGCTCCTGGTGGTAAGGCTCCGATCACACGTACCCACCTACTAAGTGGGGCACATTCTTCTTTCCAGGAATGGCTCTCTTGCTTTTGTGCTTTGCTGTTTGCATGCTTGGTCTATGACACCAGGCAGCTGAGCTGAGGGTGCTGAGCTCCAGAAAGTCGTTGAGATGGACTTGCAGGATGCTGGTCTCACTGAATGTTCCAGACCATCTACGGATGAAAACCCAGTGGTCGTAAACACTAGCTCCCACACCAACAGGACCTCAGGATGAAATGTTCGGAAGGGTCACTGAGAGGTTTCAGTGCTCTATTTAGCTTTTGGGAATTGCTCTTGCAAGTGAGTACCTATTTCTGGTCCCTAAGGATTCTGGAAACACTGCCCTCAGCTGCAACTTGCAATGATGCATTTGTGCCAAGCTGTGTGCTCTTTGCCCTTCCTCCTACTTGGGGTGCACTGGGCAATCTTCTAGGATTTGCTGCCAGTGTCCAGACAGGTTCATCACCCAAGTGATTATCTGGAGACAGTCTGTATGTAGTTGTTTTGCCCCCTTCCTGCTAGGTCTGGAGACTGCACCATTGATCAACCTGGAGAGACTGGAAGGAACCACCGGGGCCCCCTGAGACAGGGAAAAGAATCCAGGCCGGGGCCTCACCCTACTGCCCACTTCCCAGTTTCCCTGTCATCTTCCCTCCCACAGACATAATGTGTCTGTGAAGAAATGGTTTTTTACCATAGAAAAGGGGTCAGCAAACTTTCTTCTGTAAAGGGTTAAATAATAAACATTTGAGGCTTTGTGAGCCTCGTGGTCTCTGTCCCAACTACTGAGCTCCCCACTGGAGGGCAACAGCAGCCACAGACGATAATAAACAAATGAGTATGGCTGTGTCCCAATAAAACTTTATTTACAAAGGGCCGTGAGACAGATTTGTCTGCGGGCCATGCTCCTGTGACAGATGTACACGTATATAAGTCTTTTGGAGCAGCCTGTTATAATTTTAGAAGTGCGTTCAGGGGCATCTTTTTTTCTTCTGACACTGGCAGTCAGGGAGGCCAGGGTTGTGCATACCCATTTTATATATAAGGCAGTTGAGGCTCCCTAATAATTTATCTGATGCCAACAATTAGGAGATCACAGAGTGCGGATGCAGGCCCAGGCCTATTGTTTCAAGGTTCCAACATGTCTTCCACCATGCCAGTATTTTCCAGAATGTGTCTCCCCCTATTAATAGGAAATTATGTGAAAGAGGAGTTCCAGAGTCGTGTAAGTTTGGGAAACTCCACGTTAATCGAGGTTAAGAAGGCTTTTAATGTTTATTATGAATTTCCAAGTGGGGATTACAGCATGCTGAGTTTTCGAAACATATTAGACTCCAGACCCCTTTTATTTTGCTGTCAAAGCAGCTTTCAGGACCCCATGCTTCTTGGATCAGAGTCTAGGAAATCCTTTACAAAGCATAAATGCAAGCTACAGAGAAGAAATGTCAGATTGGGAAGTCGGACAGGTTGAGGCCCCATGGCAGCCCACTTGAGACAGACCGCGCGTTTTGACCAGACCTTCGCACAGCAGAGCGATAACTGAATGGACAGGGACCACTGGACCGTAGACCCAAATTCAGTGCAACCCAGGTGACCAAAAAAAGCGAGGAGGGAAATGCATTTCACTTTGCCCACACGTTATGTGCTTCTGCCTCTTTTCCTTGCTGGGAGGAATTACTAATCTGATTCATCACAATACAAGTTGAGGATTGGGCCTCTTTCCCTTGCAGTCTCGTGAGTGGAGGGCACAGGCCTAGCCCAGATGCAGCCTGGGGTTCGGTTACAGTCCCTAGTTGCCTCAGAAGTGCTCCTTTTTATGACGCCAGATGCCAGTTACGGTGAATACAACGTTTCATAGAGCCAATCGTAGACGTGACTGTCCCCTGAGACAGGTTTCGATGATGTTTTAAAGGCATTTTGACTAGAAACCCAGGGATGTCTGAACCCCATCTACAAACACCCCATCGCCCTCCAGGATTCTGAAAGAAGTGAATTAAAGGAACAGACACAGGAGATGAATCCAAATGCGCATTCTTAATCATGGCACGAACGCTCCCAACGCTGGCTCCTTCTGGTCAGACCAGGACTGGAGCTCATAGCTGAGGCTCGAAGTCTGAGTGAAGGCGCTGCTCACCCTTTATCATCAAACCCAAGAACCCAGCATGCTCAGGCGTGTTTGTGAGGAGCCAGAGTTTCAAATATGGCAGGGCCCTAACTGGGATCCTGCCTCAGTTTACTAATGATACTATACGTAGTGAAGAAGACATGCAAGGGAGGAAGAGCTTGTGAGCGTCACAGGACAGGGACAGAAGACACGGAAAAGCAGGGGATGGCTTTCGTGTTCGAGCCTAGGCCCCAAGTCCCACGGAGCTCGCTGGCTGCACTGCCTGCTGCAAGCCAAAGAAGTTACTACTTGTCACTTGGTGTCCTCTGTCTCGTCATCTGTGGTCACCAAACCAGGGGGTATTCTGGGATGTTGAGGACACTTCTCCCCTTAAGTCGTTAAAGAGTGTGATTCAACAAGCAGTCGGTGAGTGTCTACAACTGTAAGAAGCAGACAGTCACTGCCTCTGGCGGAGTGTGTGGGAGAAGCGTGCCAGGAGGGGACGACAAGGTCCTTGCTAGAACACGGGCAAGACAGTAGCAAAACAATCCTCCCCTTCCTTTTGGGAATGGGTGCTACTCACGCTCAGGGGCACCCGAGAAGGCCTTGCAAGTCCCAGAGACCACAGGGTGCACCTGCAAGACACATGCAGATCTAGAATATAAATTACTTCTCTTCATAAACAATGTGTGATCTCATGCATCCACCTTAAAACTTTTCTGGAGTGAAGTCAAGTATCCAGAAGAAATAACTACATTTGTGCAATTCAGTCCACCGACTTGTAACGATGTGCCCATTGCCAGACATTTCCTGTGAGCCATCGAACAGTTTCGGGAACTGCCGTGGGCTAGATGGTGCCCCCCAAAAGAGAGGTCCAGGTCCTAATCCCCAGAACCTGCGATCTTATTTGAGAAAAAGGTCTTTGCAGATAGAAGTAAGTGGTGGACCTTCAGATGAGCAGATGGTTATGGATTATCTGAGTGGGCCCTAAATCCAATGACAAGTGTTCTCAGTGAAGACACAGATGAAAAGGTGGGGTGAAGATCGGGGCAGAGAAGAGAGTGATGTGACTCTGACTACGGCACGCCAGCCGTCCCAGAAGTTAGAGCCTTGGAGGGAGCACAGCCCTGGTGACACCTTGCTTTCGGACTTCCAGCCTCCAGAACTGTGAAAGAAGGAATTTCTGTGGTTTTAAGTCTCTGGAGTCTGGTGATGTGTTATAGCATCCACTGGAAAGGAATAAAGGTACTCAGCCTTTAAATGTACTTTGTTGTTAAATTTCAAATGTGCCCACACACATACACACGCAGAGATACAGCTCACACTGAGCTTCTGCAAGTCCGTACCCCCAAGTACCAAGACCTCACAGGTGGCCCATCACACAGACCTGGTCTCAGCTCCTCTCTTGGTTCTGGAACAGGCAAGAAGCATCTCCCTTGGTGATAGAGTGGAGCACTGCTTAGGTGGGAGGAGGAACTGCAGGTGGAGAGGACAGGAACCTTCTCATTGGACCAACCAATGGAGTTGGAAGTGGTCGCAAACTTTCACCAGGGACTTGACTTGTATTTCAGAGAAAAAATTAAGGTAATGCCTCCAAACTCAGATCCGCCCTCTCGCTCTGCTCGGAACGTTGGGGACAGCTCTTTGACAGCTTCCTTCGGAGCTGCCGAGATGGGATTCCACCTGGCTGACTTCCTGGGTCTGCAATCCATAGTGCAAACTTCCTTATCCCCCCTCCCATTTAATCCAGGGCAGGGTTTTAATTTGGTCTCGGCTCACTGTTTACCCAGAGTTGATTTTTGTCTCCCATGAGAAACTACAAGGGCAACGGTAGACCTTGGGGGAGCACCCAGGAGGATGGTCGAGTGGAGAAAATTATCTGGGTTCCCGACTTGCACAATTACATGGAAGGGTTTTTTTGTTTTAATCAATTAGGTCAAAAGGCATAGCAGATTTTGAAGGACTGAAATGACCAAAAGGCTCTTCCCCTGCCAGGATTTGAATAAGCCCATTTCAATTAAGTTTTTGACAGGAAGGCACTTAATTTTTCTAATAAACAGATATCCAGCAAGAAGATAAGCAAATTCTAGCAGAAAGCAATAGGCAGTGTTCTCACCAGTCACTTTTCAAGTTTTTAGGGTCTGGTGCTGTATTTTTCCATTACCAAAAAAAAAAAAAAAAAAAAAATACTATGCATAGAAAAAAGAAAAGGAAACTAGAAGTTACTGCCAAAACAGATCAGTTCCACCAAAAATGCACCAACGAGCACTCTTTTCCCTGCCCTGGAAATTATGTGGCTCTCTCCACCCTTCTAAATTACACTGTCCTGATATACTTTATTTTCCCACTAAATATACAGAATGGAGATATTAGCTGATAACGTGGCCTGTGCTACTTTTGGCAGAACATGTATGTTGTATTTTTTTTTTTTTCCAAGGGTACAACCAGGTTCTGGATCACAAGGCCTTTAGAGATTAAGGCCAGTATTTCCCTGTTTTTTTTTTTTTTGTTTTTTTTTTTTTGCAAAACTGTGGGGCCTGTCACGTCTAGCATACCACAGATGGGACCCAGAGGCCACAGCGAGAGTCCATACATAACCGTTTTGAAGGAATCACAGAGGAAGAAGGGGTGCATTAATACCGTATTTGGATCTTGCCCAATGTGGGCGTGTCCCTCGATTTATGCCAGATGAGATTCCACCAATTATAAGTATTCTGGGCCCTTAGAGAAAAGAGGGCCAGTGGAATTGGTTTCTAAGTTAAAAGCAATTACAGCCTGGATGTAAAAACAGCAGCCGATAGTCTCAGCGTTGGTCACGATTTGGGTCCAGGGTGTCCTGCTAAGAAATCCACCAACGTGAGAACCGCAGCCAGTGCCGACGCTTACTTCCCACTGAAATGAAAGCATACGACGCCTAAACGGCAGTTTCGAAGAAAGACCGTGTTTTGTTTTCAGCCGGTACAATTGTTTAATAAACCTCCGGCTGGGTCTCCCGAAGTCATATTCTCCTCTCCTCAGCACCAAGGAAAACTACCCCGTCTTGGGGACCACTGACTCAATCTACACAAAATGTTCTCGACTTCAAGTACCGTAAGATTTTCAATGGCAGTCATTTGCCATATGGAGGAATGAAAAAAAGTTTCAGAGATACAGAGTAAACTGGAGAAGGGGAAAAAAAAAGCTGAACAGAAGGCTGGAGCCATTTCGCTATTGTAATAATTATTCTGGTAATGTTTTAATCAAAGGAAGCAGCCTGTCTCCCTCCCCTCATCTATATTCAAGCCCCACACTTTGTAGGTGTTAATCCCCACGCCTTCAGGCTGTGACGAGGGAGCGGATACTGGCAGTCCCCAAACCACAGAAGCCTGTATGATGACGGTACCTGGCACTGCCCTAAATTATCTCAATTATGCTAATGCCTGTTGTTTGTCAACAGCTAGAAAGAGACGAGACCTGTAGGCAGTGGGACAGTGGGAGAGATGGGTTTGTAGACGGCAGTCTGGGCAAGGAGGGTTTCCTCGCTGTTACGTTTTCTCGACTTTTAAAAAAAAGGATTTTATCCTGATGAGTGTAAAAGAAGAAACTAAAAAATGACTCATAAACTCGGCGAGTAGGCATTTTCTTAAAGTCATTTGTCCAATGTGGTTTCAGTAGTTGTACTTCTTCTTCCTCATAGGTGATCGAAAACAATATAAATATATAAAAAATATAAATGAATGGATAAATGAATGAATCAAATGTTCTATACACAGAATACAGGGGATGAGAGTGATTTGTTTTCCAGGGGCTAAATAAAGAAGTATGTTTTAGAATTTAAGTTAAATAGGATAAACGAGGAGCACACACTTTCGAATGCAACAGGAAGGCATCGGGGGCTCTCCGTATACAAGCTAACAGTGGTATTTAGTGTTCAAAACCCTAAAACTCGCTGATCTTTTGTAGAGCAGGATGGCGAAGCTCGCTTGTATCCTAACAGTCCCGGTCAGTTTTCTAGTTCGTGGGCACCGCCCCCGGAACCCAGCCTAGTCTGTCGGACCAGAGACTGACCACAGAAGTGAATTTGATCAATGGCAGTTGAAGTACTGCTGGTCACGGATCAAACACACGTGAGCTATGTTCCCATTATCAGCAACAGGAGAGAGAGAGAAAAGTGTGTGTCCTGTGCTCATTACCTACCCTGAATTCAGCTTTTCGGAGTGTTTCCCCCCAGTGGCCTAGGCGGAGCACAGCCTAATCACTGGAAGGGGAGGAAGAGAGCAAGGGCTTGCCTGGATGGCTAGGGTCTCATCTCAACAATCCGAGCCATCCAGTCTCCTCTTGTGCTCAATTACTCCTTCTCCAACTGGTTGGTTTTTACCAGCCAGCTCTCACAGCCTCCGTGTCGTGGCTTGAGGGAGAGGAGAGCCGAGCAGGGAAGCAAAAAGGGGGCCTGAGTAGAGACTGGCGTGTTACCATGCTGTCAGAAGCATCGGAAGGTGCCGGAACTTTCTAAAGTCCACAGGGACCCTCTAAATGTGAGTCCATTCGAGAAGAGACCTCGAACAGCAGGGCAGCGGAACACAGAGGGCAAGGTGACTGGTCAAGAGCCTGGCTGACCCACTGACTAGCTGGGTCATTTGGGGCTGTCACTATGTCCTAGCTGGGTGACTGGGGTAAGAAACTTAACATTTCCAGGCCAACTTCCTTACCCCTAAAAAGGAACGAATGCATTAACTCTCTCATGGGGTTATCCCTAAGAGTTAAAGGATGTCAGAAAGAAAATTTATAAGCTACCAAATGCCATACAGATGTCATTCCTTCCCGCCCCTTTTTTAAGGCAAATCCTGCTTCTCGATTCAGAGTACTTTTTATTTTCACCAAGGTGCTCTTCATGTCACCCTCTCGGAGTGAATTTTCCTCCAATGTTCTGCTGAGGAAGTGACCTACATCCTCGGTCACGTGTGAGAATTGAATTCCAGAGAGAAAGAAAAAAAAATTGCCTCCTCCTTGTGAAAGGGAGTTTTTTTTTTTTTTTTAAACAACAATACAGATTGGAAATGAAGCCAAATCAAATATGAGTTTGAGATTTCTGCCTAAAAAGAACTGGAGAGAATTGTAGTTTGCAGTGTTCCTGATCAGAGACGAGCTGAGTGGGACAGTGGGGCCCTTTCGCGCCCTGCAGCCAGGGTGAGCCAGGGAGACAGGGGGGTGGAGGGGGGAGCCACGTGCCCAGGGGAACCTTCTCTCGGTTTCCCCGTGCCGCCAGCAGGCCAGTGGAACCGGGTTAGCCGCTCCCTTCCCCCCAATATTTGAACTGTTGTAGGGTTACCAGATATAACACGGAACATCCAGTTACATCTGAGTTTCAGCTAAACAACAAATAGTTTTTTTTTAGAGTAAGTCTGTCCCAAAGATTGCTAAATCTGGCAATCCTGAACCGTTGCCTGAAGCACCACGGCAATCCTCCAACTCAGTTTCCTCATTTCATGTACACGAAAGAGGCGGCCCTGAGGAATGAAGCTGCTTGTCCCCACAAACAGCAGCAGAAGCAGGCCTAGAATTGCCCCAAAGAGCTGACTTTCTACTGATAGCAATGTTAGGACTTTTTTTTTTTTTTTCCAAAAAAGCCATTGAATACACACTACCCTCACTTTTTCTGAAAGTCTGTTCCCATAAACCCAGGAAACTATTGAGCCGTGATTAGTGGTTGCTGTTTTTATACCCAAGCCTTTGTGTGCTTGCGGCCAACAGAAACAGCCAGCCCTAAAAGGTTAATTAATGACTCTCTCCACCTACCTCCACTGACCACAGGATGTAAGAACAGGAGGGGCCTCTGTCTGAGGTCGGTGATTTCACAGGATTTCCACCCCGACCTGACTTGAGATAATTAGGTCATC
Organism: Ursus americanus; assembly: GCF_024610735.1. Taxonomy (NCBI): domain Eukaryota; kingdom Metazoa; phylum Chordata; class Mammalia; order Carnivora; family Ursidae; genus Ursus; species Ursus americanus. The sequence continues at coordinate 24,085,438 of NC_142158.1, read as the reverse complement.
AAGCCAGGAAGGGGCAGATTAAAGAGGGCTGAGAGAGAGGCCGACCAGGAACACACTTCGACCTCAGAATCCCAGTATGTATGTTTGGTCACAGTCTCACCCTTTTGACCTCTGTCCGTTGACGCTGACGTACCTACAGCCCCAAGGATGCCCTCGCCTCGTCCCCCTTCCACAGCTGGGGCACCTGGGGGGGGGGGGATGTCCATCCATCAGAGGGGCTCCATTTCTTCTCTAAGAAGGACCAGGACTGGGAAATGTTTGCACACAGATTTCTACCACAAGGCTGAAGCACGCAACAACAACAAAAAACCCACATGGCAAAATTAAAGCTGGGTTTGAAAGAAGGCTGGAACGCTTACCGTGTTTTAGGTGGATACGAGGGAATAGAGATAATACTCCAAGGCTTCAATTTCATGAATACAAACCAGTACTTTTTCTTTTTTCCTTTTCTTTTCAAGTATTTTCACCTTGTGCTATGAGACACTTGTACGCAGAGAGCATTATAAAAAGGACGCTAGGAGACAAGCTTTGTCTCATTGCTTCCCCCCCCCCACCCCCACTTTAGCGCTGGCCAGAACACTCCAGCTCTGTAATTGGCCAAGTCCCAATGCCTGCAAAGTGTTTCTGGAATTATTTATTGTACCCTCTTCTGTGACTTTCCTTTCACAGGACACACGGCCCACCAAGGGACTTTCCCCTCCGTGTTCAGCAGTTAGCACTGAATCTCCCTGGCAAGGCTCTTGGTGACTGCACAATCTCACACCTGCCAGTGCTGGAAAGTTCTGGAAATAAGGACTCTGTGCCAGACATTCCTTTGGAGCACTTCACCTCAGCCAGTCCCTCATTCTGCCAGCCATTAGACAAGTAACCCATGTCTTGAACTTGGTTAAACTTTTTGCAGTGACAATGTGCAAGGAGCACATCCAAGATCTGAAGTGGGTGCCAAGGTCCTGGGGTTCTAACACTGGCTCTCACACTGCCTTTCTTATTGCCTCACTCCTTTTTTTTTTTTTTTTTTTTTTGTATCATGCTTCACACTTTCCAGAGTGCCCTCACATCGGATCTTCCTTTGTTCTTTAGGACAGTTCTGTAAGACGGCATGGGCACGTTCAGATCAGGGGACACGTCTGCAGAGTTGACCTTGTGCCAGGCTCTGTGCGATGCATTTTCACGCATTCTATCTCATGTGATCCCGCTGACAATCCTACAAGGCAGGCCAAGGCCAGGTTCCCACCAGGAGTGGGATGCCCGAGGGCTGAAAGCTCACCCTTTCCTGTACTACATATAACCTGTTTTAAATTCTGTGCCTGTTACAATTCCTCCACTAACGATGGTGAGCCGAAGAAGTGGCCCCTGTGGACGGAGTGATATGTTACTGGCACAGGTGTGCGTTCATCTTCGACTTCAACACCATGACCGCAGCTCGTGGCCTCTGTATTCCTGCACAAGGCACTGGCCTCTGTCCAGCCCGCCGGGTGGATAATGCTTCTCCGTGTTGCAGGAGCTGCGTGCCTCTGCTCCGAGCTCCTGGACCACTGTCAATCTTCCCTGCAGTATTTTATTAGGAATAAAGCTGCTAATGATAAAATTCTCGGTGTTTCATATTTTACAGAAGAAATACAATATAAGGTGTTAAAGAAAGAAGCTAATCATCTACCCAATCCCATCTCCCCGCAGTGGCCAATATTAATCCTATGCTAGGTCTCCGTGCACGCGTTTCTCCTTGATCATATACAGACACAAGCTTATACTTATACTTGAGTTTGCTGGTTTGTCTTTCACGGAAAGAAACTCATACCCTTTTCCTTATTGAGAAACTCTTTTTTTCTTTCTTCTTCTTCTTTTCTTTTTTTTGGTTAATAATATCTCATGGATATTCCTAAATCTAGTTCTTCCCTAATTATACACACACACACACACACACACACACACACACACACACACAATGGAATATCATACCAGAAGTAATGATAGTACAAAAACTCCCATGTATTGGCTATACCGTAACTCCCCTTTTGATCTCTTTGTTCTGGTTTTTGCCCCTACGAGCAAAGTCACAATAAAGACTGTTGAAGGTGTAGGGGAGGAATAAAAGCCCAGACTTTTCCTCTACCCACTTAGGTTCTGTTACCAAGCCCCGCTGATAAAGCTGATAAAAGACAGATTAGCAGGAGAAGAAGTTTACTTCACATACACACAGGAGTTTTACGGGAAAGAAGTGAGACCCCAAGGAGTGCTGAGGCCTGAGAGTGTATATACTATTTTAACAAAGGGTGATGAAGTGTGGAAAAATGACAAGACAAAGGATAAAAATAATTTATCCTGCTTAATCCTCACAATATATTACATTTTAAAAAGCTACTCCTGGGCTCTTCTAGGAGTAGTAAGTTGTAGAAAGGTACGTATCTGTGGAGCCTAGTGGAAGACAGTGGTTGGGCTCGTTTATGCAGAATCAAGTAAATGTGGTCTCCGGTGACAAGTCGTTTCCTCCTCCTGCTTTGAGGGGGGACTACAGAGACCTTTACAACGGGAACGTGTGCCCTGTTTTAGGCAAAAGAGGGGAGGGCAGAGTCCCTCCTCTGACTCCTCCCACTCAAAATTATCCTTCTGCCAAAGTGGCATATTTTTGGGGTGGCCTACATCAATCCTCCTCAAAAGTGTGTTTTTTAATACTGTTTCTGTGGGATACATTCCCCAGAGTGCTGAGCGAAAAATATATGTGCATTTTATTGTTCATAGATGTGGCCAGATTACGTTCCAAAGAGATGGTAACAATAACTCACGCCGACACAGCAGTGTGACTCCACGAGCACCCATCTCTCCCGTCCTAGCTGGTCTTGGGGGGTGTCCCTTCCTTCTGTGGACCTCATGGATGTACGGTGGCACCTCATTGTTATTTCAATTTGCCTTTTGTTCCCTACTCGGGAAGACTGAGCATCTTTTCACAGGTTTATTGACCATGCGCATTTGCTTCCTCTGAGTTCCCTCTGATTGTTCAATTGTTTTCCCTCTCTCCCCGGGGTGTGAGCTCTGCTTGTGCAAGTACCACGTATGCCTTCTTATTCTGATGCTTCCTTCTAGCTCCTGGCAAACAGTAAACACAAAATAAAGAGTTGCTTAATGAGTAAGCGGACATCTTTCAACCTAGCATTTCTTCTCCTAGGACCAATATAGGAATAATTACGTCCATTTGTAAGACAGTGCCCACGAAAACATTCACTATAGGATCGTTTATCGCTGGAAATAAAACAGGTCATGATATTTGATGCAGAAGGAAAATAATTATGACAATAACTAACTTTTATTTAGTGGAAACTCTTAGGAAGTGTGTTAAAAGTATTTTTAAAAAATAATTTATCCTGCTTAATCCTCACAATATATTACATTTTAAAAAGCTACTAAAACACAGCATGCACAATAAAATCCTAATTGTTTAAAGAAATGTTTCTGTATGCATAAATAACTGGAAAGATACATACCACTTTGACGGCAGTTTATTTGTGTGATTAAAAAAATACGGATTATTTTTATTTTTTTTGCCTATATCTACTTTTATCTAAGTCTTCTCCACCTCTTGTAATAAGAAAAAGCATGTAAGAAAAGCTTTCTCTTAATAATATTCCAGTATGTAGAGCTTTCTTATTCTTTTTAATAAACTGCATGTATGTATATGTGTATACATACATATATGTAATATGATTTTTTATATGTAATAAGTATATATACATGAATAAAATAATAGATTACATATAATAAAGTGTATATATAGATATATTCTAACTATATCTATATAGAGAGAGACCTCTCTTTACACATATATAAATATATATGGGTATAAAAACCAAATAAAGTCCTATAATAAAAACTAAAGCTGATATGAACACCCAATGAAATAGCTCATTGGCCATCTCATTTTTCCTAGATAATATATGTCCCGGGGCTTGCTTCCCCATGAATGAGGTATATTTGTCTCCTCGGTCTTTTAGGGTTGGCCCAAAGGGCCATTAATCATTCTGTCTGGAGCTCAGAGAGAACCCTCTGGAAATAGGGAGAGGGCTAACAGGCCCGTCCAGGCTCAGCGGCAGTGATGAAGGTGCCCAGCCGCTGGGACGGAACTGGGCACAGGCCCGAAAGTAATGATGAAGAGGGTCATTTCCTGCCTTACTGGCCTGCGCTGCAGGTGAGGCCCCACCCCCACCCCACTCACACCCTCGAAAGCAGTTCTAGCCCCTCATGTCATGTGAAAACTGAATGAGGTTTTCCTCCCAGTGGAAATCAAGGCTGGGATCCAGACAGCAGGGCTGAAATGTGGTATAGTGAGCAGTAGAACATGAAAACGACGACGCTAAGGACAGGAAAACACAAAGAATATTTCCTCTTAGCGGCAAAGACACCCAAAACCCAAACAGATAAATAAATCAGAAATTAAAAACAAACAAACCCTACTCTGTCTGGTTGTCTCAAGTGTTTCACCCCGAACTCCCTCTCTGTGCGTCAGTGACCTCAGGGGAAGTCCTCCCATTCCCCGTCCCCAGAATACTCAGGGGGTGCTTTCATTTCTGTTGATTGAGGCTATTCCTACGGACCCTGTGGACACGAAGCAAAGCCCGGACCAGTCCAGAGGCTCCAGGAAGCCCGTATGAAGACACAGTGCAAATGCCACAGGTTACTCCCCAAAGAATCAAAGTAAAAGCCGTCACGTGAGATTGGAAACTGGCCAAACCATGTCCTCCTCCATGGTCTCTAGGTCCCTGGGGCCCACCGTCCCATCCTGCTGGGCATCTCTCTGACAGTTCAACACTAAGATACCACCCGCCCCTTCTGTGAACTAAGGTCAGGTGCCAGTGAAAATCAGCCTGGGGGTGGAGGTATTAATCCACGTCCTCATTAATAGTCTGAAAATAAATGTCCTTTTCTCAAAAGACCCAGATGTGCCCCAAACTAACTGCAGCTCCCTCGACACAGACCGTTATCCCCACAGAGGCAGGTCTTCACCTGCAGAAGGGGGGACAGAGCCCTGCCGGTGTCTGGTCTCCATAAGCTCTGAACGGCTGTCATCTCTTCTCCTTGGTGGCTGAGCCCTTCTCTCTCTACCCTTCCTCCGCAAAGACTCTGCTCCTCACCCCATGTGTGCTCCTTTGCCTAAGCAAGCTGCCGTCTGTCCTTCTACACCTGAGCCGAGAGTGGGCCTTGCCCGGTCCTGACTGTCTGGGCGCAGCACCGGCACAAAGTGCCAGAAGTCAGGAAGGGGCCGAGGAGGCCGGCGCAGCAGCAGCCAGCCCAGCCACGGGGGACATCTGTCAAGGTGGCGGCACCCAGCACACAGAGCCGCCTTCAGTGGCTGCACAATACAGAGACTGCGTCTGCAGCCGGCTCACATCGGCTCGTGAAAGCGCACGATTCAGCTTTCCGGCGAGTTCGGGAGCCAGCCGAGTTCCCCTTCGGCAGTCTGAACCCGCCAGAGAGGGGGCACCGAGCCATGGAAACCAGCAACATTGGCTGCTCACAAGGGCTCTTTTCTGGGTTGCTTGAGAACGGGTTGTCAAAACATTCCCAGGTGTCGGGCGAGGGGAGGCCTGGGTCCCCTCCTGGCTCTTCCACGCGCTGTCTGGAAAACACCGGGGTGGCCCCAGCCTCCCTGCGCCTCTGTTTGCTTCTCTGGAAGACCAGGACCGAGCCTATGGAAGGACTTACCATAGGAGTTCATCATTTATTTAAAATGCTAGGAATGATGCCTGGCCCAGTGCATTTTCCATGAATACCTATTTTTTAATACTTGAGGACACAGAATGGATTAAGACTGATTAAAAATCAAATACACCTCTCCCCACCCCCACAACAAACCTAAAGGCTTAACACACCCGTTCCAGGGTTCAAGTGCGGCTGGCTACTTGAAGACATGTAGGTGCCAGAACTTTTCAAGGACTCATCAGGCAGGCAAGAGGGGGAGGAGGTAGTTGTTCAAAACACACCATGAGTGTGGTACTTCTTTGGCTGACTGGCCCGCCGACACACACCTGCAGGGATGGAGAGTCGGGAACCTTGCTTAGCTGACAGACTTTCAAAGTCCATCTGAGAAGCCAAATCCCTCCACAGCGATCATTCGCGTGGTGTCGTCGCTGCGTTCAGAACAAACTCCCGGAGCACTTCATTTGCAGACGCAACTGACTTCTCACGTGGGTTTTCAGAGCTGCTGCTGGAGCCCGGTGTTGCCGTGAGGTGTGTGGGTCCCTGGACACATCTGGGGCTTCATTTTGTCCCAGGCTTTGCTCACCTGGCAGTCACGAGCGGAGAGTCAAGTCTGGATTCCTGTTTCCCCGCGTTACTTCCGAGAGCACTTGGCCCCCGCCTTCTCTTGGACTCGATGACTTCAGATATTTATCATGTTGGGGCGGGCTTTGCCAAGAGTATTTTGGTCTCAGGCAGAAAACAAAAATAGATGCATTTCAAAACCAATCCAACAGTTGTGATGTTTCTGATTTTGAATCCTCGCCTCCCTCCAACCCGTTTAAAAGTAATTCCTGCCATTTGAAATAATCACCTGACTCTTCCGAGAAGCTTTCACTCGTGTTAGACAATGAAACAGATCCCTGGCTTCGCTCAGGCCATCTGCGTGTGTGGGTCTCCCGCAAGCAACGGAGGGGTGCCGGGGGGAATGACAGGAGCACGTGCGGCAGGTGGAAACAGTGCCGTTTCTTCCCCCAAGAAGAGACAGTATCTCCAGGGAACACTGACAACGTCCCCGTGACTTCCTGTCAGCATGATGCTTCCAGGACAATTTTGTTGAGAAACGCCTTTTGTGCTGACAAGACCACGTGGGCTTTGACCCACCCCCTGTTTTCTCACATTTAATAAAGGAGAAAACAGAGCAAGAAGACACTGCTTCAAAGACACGCACTTTCTTTTCCACAATTGTCTACAGCAGAGCGGGTGCCTGAGGACATAGATGGCGGGTGCTCCCGGAATGTGATTGTCCTGGGACCAAGGAGAACAGATGAGCTGTCAGGTCCCTGAGCACTGACATCTTCTGGACAGGGTTACTTTGACGCCCTGACCGGTTGACAAAGAAGCAGCACCATAATGCATGTGGGTCCAAAGAATTCTCCAGTCTTTTTAAATACATATCGTGATCAAAGAGAACCTTTGACTTGGAGTCATGTTGCTTACCAATCTGGCAATTCCTCTTGACGGACTCGGAAAGGCTGGTAAGGAAATCAGAACAGACTTACGTGAGCGTAGACAGCAGGAGAATGAGATCTATAACTTGAGTGCATACAGGACGCGTGGAGAGGCTCAGTGCTTTGCAAGAACCAGGCCATAGACCTCCCTAACGGCCCTCTGGCAGCAGACGTGGAGAGAAAAAATTGAGCAGTCGCAGGAACCAGGAGCAAATCCACTGCTACTCTCTTGGCACCAGCCAGGAAACGAGTTTCAGGAAAGGGCAGTGAGAGAGGGGTGTGGGCAAGGAGCACCCATGAGATTCAGACCAGGTGGGAGGTCAATGGAAATGGGAAGAACCCGGGGTGGGAGCTAAGAGAAGCCTAAATGAAACCAGAGGATCCTTCTAGATTCCATGAGCAGAAAGACAACACGCAAGGTGTTTGACCCAGGCTCAGGGTGAGGGATGAAAACAGAACAAAAGATCCTAGTTACAGACTTCAGAGCAGCAAACAGTGAGCTAACTCAACATGAGGTCAGGAGAGAATGCTGTGTCAACGTAGGGAAGCTCCTCTCCAGAAAGGACCTACTTTATACCCAAGCCAATGGTTGTCAGAGCAAGACTCACCCTAAAATCTATTTCTAAGCTGAGTGCCCCGAATCCATATCCCAACGGATAACTTATACTTCCGTATTCCTCACTCTATGCTATATATCGCAACTTTAAAGCCTTCCAAGATTATACCCTAAAGAGGAAAATCCTTTGGGTGCTGGCACTGGGATCTACTAGAAGAAAATAAAGAAAATGTCTGCTAAATTTCAGGCATAAACAGAGATGAAAATCTGTCTCTTAGGATGGATGGCAGGGATGGTGTGGAGAGAAGGTTTTCTCAGATTCTCGAAAGATGCTTTTAGAACCACAGAGAAACAGTCAAATGCGGATGCTCCTGACAGCTTCTCACAGCTTTACTTGGAGAAATGTTAGCAATGTTTCCCGAAGTTTGGAGGATTTTCAGTTATAGTCTATGGCTTTTTTTTTTTTTTATAAAGCTATATTCTGTAGAACTAGAATATGACTGTTAAGCCTTGTAAAAAAAAAAAATGCAACAGTTCCGTTTTGGCCGTCGTAGGTTCCAGAGTGGAGAGGACGCACCTGTGGGAGGTCCGGGGACGAGTTCCGTTATCGATTAGCGATGCGACGTCGGGAAAACCACTCAAACTGTCCAACCTTCAGTTTTCCATCTGTCACCTGAGGGTGATGATAGTGTCTTATGGAAATCATCAGGAGGGATATGGGTCAAATCGGATGCCAGAGAGTGTTACAAGGATTTAAGAACGTCCTCTCAAGCTTCGGCGGCGTAGAAGATGAACCCGGTGTCGCCTGGATTCCTCCAGTGACGCCACCGCCCAAATGGTGGATAAAATAGAACATCTAAAAATGTAGAGGGAAAGTTGGGAAGCCGTCGGGAGCCTGAGACAAAGGAAAGCGGAGCCTGCGGAGTGAGTAGGGGCTGAGGAGATGCAGCCCCGGGGGTTCCAGTGCCCATGAGGTAAGAGGTAGAGCCTCTGCCCACAGAAGGTGTGGAGGGTGAGGACAGGATCACGTCCTGAGTGAGGGGCCACCGCTGCCTTTCGAAGGGCTGTATTCGTGTGTCCAGAATACCACTGCCCGGGTGGCTTGTGGGGAATTTATTTTCTCGTAGTTCTGGAAGCTGAGTCAGAGATCAAGGTACTGGCAGATCTGGTGTCCCCTGAGGCCACTCTCCCGTGTCGTCACGTGGCCTTTCCTCCATGTGCTGCATCCCTGGTATCTCTTCTTATGAGGACACCACTCTTATTGGATTAGGGTCCCACTCTTAAGACCGCATTTAACCTCTACTGCTTCTTTGAGGCCTTATCTCCAAACATACTCAGTGGTACTGGGGGGGGGTGCTGGAGTCAGGGTTTCAACATGTGAGTTTTGGGCAACACAACTGAGTCCATAACAGGGGCTGACAAAAGCTCTATGTAGGCTCAGAGACGCAGGGAGGAAGCTTAAGAAAGCTTGCTGTTTGTCCCCGTGCTCTCCTCAGGGCTTGGAGCATAGTTGGTACTCGGTACATTTTTATTGAATGAAAGAATTAACGAGAGCCGCAGGTGTCACTGGACTATGTTCCTTACAAAACAAACCAACCCTCAAAACCTACACTTTATGTTTAAAATAGGGGTGGCGGTGGGTGCCTGGGTGGCTCAGTCAGTTAAGCATCTGCCTTTGGCTCAGGTCATGATCCCGGGCTCCTGGGATCGAACCCCATGTCGAGCTCCCTGCTCATGGGGAGTCTGCTTCTCCCTCTCCCTCTGTTGCTCCCCCTGCTTGTGCTCTCTCTCTCTGGCAAATAAATAAATAAAATCTTAAAAATAAAAAAAAATAAATAAAATAAGGGTGGTAGGCTGCTACCTCCAACATGGCCGAATGGAGAGAGCATGTTTGTGGGGCAAAGAAAGCTGACTTTGCAGAAGGATCCTTTGGATCTGCTAGGGCGGCCCTAACAAAGTCCCACAGGCTGGGGGGCTTCGTGACAGAAATGTACTAGCTCAGAGCTCCGGAGACCGGAAGTCCAAGATCAAGGTGTCAGCAGAGCTGTTTTCTTGGGAAGGCTGCGGGGGAGAATTTGTTCCAGGCCTCTCTCCCAGCCCCTGGTACCTCAGGGGTCCCTTGGCTTCCTGCAGATATTCCCCCTATGTCTTCACATCATTTTCCCTCTTCATGTGTTTCTGTCTCTTCCCATGGCATTCTTTTTGTAAGGACACCAGTCATGGGGACTCACCCTGCTCCAGTACGATAGCCTTGTGACAACTAATTACACCAACAATGGCCCTCTTCTCAAAGACGGTCACATGGTGAGGAACTGAGGGTTAGGACTTCAACATATGAATTTAGGGGGACAAAATTCAACCCATCACAGGTATAGCCAGTATAATCCATACAATTTTAAATGATACACTAATTTTGAAATACAAAGCAATGGGGCTATGGGCATATAAATGCTTAGCAAAAGTAGAAAAACATGTATGGGAGAAAAATGACCAACTTTAGCCCAGTGCTTCCCTCCATGGAGGGAGAAAAAGAAGGAAATGGTACCTATGAGGGATCTGGAAAGGGGATTTGACTGTATCAGCACCAGTGAGTTCAAATACAGTTCAAGTTTACGTTTGCTAAATGTCGATGGGGGGTATTATTTTCTTCTCAGTGTTTTTTGCATATCTGAAATATTTCAAGATTTATTTTATTTTTTCAGAGAGAGAGTGAGTGAGTGTGAGCAGGTGGGGGGGTGGGATGGGCAGAGGGAGAGGGAGAGAGAGAATCCCAAGCAGGTTCCACGCCCAGTACAGAGCCTGACTCGGGGCTCGATCTCATGACCCTGAGATCATGACCTGAGCTGAAATCAAGAGTCGGATGCTTAACTGACCGAGCCACCCAGGTGCCCCTGAAATATTTCAAAGTGTTTGTTTGTTTGAGAAAGTAGCATCGGGGAAGAAGCATCCATCGCTGGGAGGAAGAGGACAGTAGGACAAACTGAAATACAAGGCAAAATCAACTTTGTGCAGGTGAAGAAGACTTGCGGGGACAAATGCAAGGGCTTTAAACCAAGATCCAGGCCAGACCGCAGGAGGGTGGACATGTCCCATGTCAGAAAGTGAGTCGCAGGAGGCGGTGAATGGGGCGAGTCACAGGAGGCGGGGAATGGGGCAGGTCACACAGGCGAAATCCAGGCGACACTGCCAAGGTCAGCGGGGGAGGCGAAGCTGCCCTGTAGCTGAAGGTGACAGGCAGGTGAGCCAGGTCTGGAGCTGCCATCCACACAGAGAAGCATCCAAGATTCAAACGTGCCGCAGGCAGGAAGCTAGGACTGGTGCAGCACCAGGAACTCTATTCTGGGGAGCAGGGCTGGATTCGACATTTTGCCGTAGAATTCTAGAGAGAGAATTCTACAGCCTCACAACTGAAGCTTGAGAAGCGAATGCCTATAATTTAGCAGAGGCCCCCAAACAACGGGGAACCAGGTGGTTTGGTTCTCCATGCAATTCAGAGAAGACAGGTGTTGGGGGGGGAAGGGCAGGGTCTTAGCCTTGACCCCTGTCTGCCTAACTCGGAAGAGTGAGTGTTTTCCAGGCCAGGAGCTAGGCACCTGACAAGGATGATCTCACTTCATCTTTACAACAACCCCGTGAAAGTGGTACTGCTATTTCCATTTTATAGATGAAGACACTGAGGCCAGGGGTGCAGCTTGCCAGGGACCCACAGCCAGTAGACAGCACAACCGGGATCCAGTCCCCGTCTGTCGGATCCAGAGCTCGCCATCTCATTCCCTGTGTTTTGTGGTCTCCCGTCATTCACATTAAAAATGCTCACCTGACTCCGTGTCAGGCTGGAGGTCCGGCACTGAGGCAGTCAGATAAGGTCTCTGTGTTCGCCGCACTTATGTTCTGGAAAGTAGCTGACCACCCCCACCTTAAGTAGCAAATGCAGGATCAGAGGCTTTTTTAGAACATGCCCCAATAACCTTGGTCTGACTTTTTTTTTAAAGTGGGGGAGGAGGGGGGTGTGAGGGAGGGAGTGCCATCAAAGGTCCTGCTACACGGAAAGGCCAGGATTTCTAAAAGATACTTCTAATCGTTTTTGATGTGACAGAACTCTAACGATGACCTTTGAGCTGAGAGGGGGAGAAGGAGGCCCTTCCCGACGGAATGCCCGCTGCCAGGGAGACCCTGGCCTGGCCGAGGCGCACAGTGATTACATTATTCCAGCCTGGGGAGAAGAAAGTCAATTCAAAAACTGCTCGTTCACGTCATGGTAAATCCTTAATGCTTTTAATGAAAATTCTTCTCCTTCATGAAATATTTTCTATTTTAAAGAAGAACAGCAAATTAATACAGCATTTCCAATAGCCTTTAAGTCAGGTTTAATTGGGGCAATTCCCTCCAGTGAATCGAAAGATGACATTCGTCTTCATTGCCTGGGTGGAATGTTAAACTGGAAGCAGGGATGAAATGTCAAGGTAAAATAATGCTGATAATTATTCTGAATGTTACATTCCCCTTGACCTTGGAATTTAAAGGGCCAAGATGAAGGCTTTTTGTCAAAAGTCAAGAAGTCATCTAGAGACGCTGCTGACATTTATGATTAATGTAATCTGGGATTATTAGGGGAGAAATGCAGAATATGATTAGCTTCTAGTATCTCGGTAATTCATTTTTATATCATTATAGAAACCGTAGAGTAAGTGGACATAAAAAGAGCTGACATGCTGTGGATAATCCTAATCTCTAGGAATTTAAAAAGGAAACCTCTAAAGATAAGGAAGACTTTTTAATTAAAGCAGCAGTGACCAAATAATTAAATTTATAGGTCTGTAGTAAAAAGGGAAGAAAATGACCCCCATCTCAGGAAAGATAATGATTTCTTATGCATAATACACATGTGCACACAAAAGAAATCAAGCCTCTATCTGCCGGGTCCTGTCGCTTCAGAGAATTTTCTGGTTCATTTGCAGTGACAAGAGAGTGCGGCTCCGGGAAGGCTCCCCCGGCACAGAGCCCTGAGCTGGCAACTCAAGCGGCCCCTGAAAAATGAGACTCTGGGTGACAGCAAAGGACCTAATGGGAAAGATCTTTCTATATTTGTGGAGAAAAACGCAAGCTCCTGTTTTAAAGAAAGCTTTTGGTCCAAAGCTCTAGCTGGGAGAAGTGCAAAGGTGAAGAGGAAGCCCCCCCTTGGGGACCAGGGCTTCCCTCACCCTTCCCCCCTCACTTCTGCCCACCGCAGGACATGTCATCTCTCCCTGCCCCCTCTTCTTGCTCAACTGGAGCAGGAATGTGGGATGGGGATAGGGGTGGGGGAAGGGCTTGATTCTTAGAAAGAAAAATAAATAAGAAAGACTCATAGGTAAATTAAAAACATATTAAGGGGGAAAAGGCTTTCGAGGGAGAACTATAAAATATTTCCATTCTGGAATGAAACACTATAAGTACGAAGCTGTGCATCACACTTCGCACATACGTACACACGACATATATGTCTATGATGTATAATATATGTAAAGCAATGATTTCCTCCATTTTAACCCCCCCCCCCAAGGACCGATGAGAGGTAGTGAGGTAAGAAAAGGCAAGGAGGCGGGGCGCCTGGGTGGCACAGCGGTTAAGCGTCTGCCTTCGGCTCAGGGCGTGATCCTGGCGTTATGGGATCGAGCCCCACATCAGGCTCCTCCGCTATGAGCCTGCTTCTTCCTCTCCCACTCCCCCTGCTTGTGTTCCCTCTCTCGCTGGCTGTCTCTATCTCTGTCAAATAAATAAATAAATAAAATCTTTAAAAAAAAAAAAAAGAAAAGGCAAGGAGGTGAGAGGCAGGGGAGGGGGAAGAGCGAGCACAAAGGACAGAGGCCCACCTATAGGGGCTTCTGTCATCTCCTAGTACAGCAAGGGTGCTTTTGACAGCTCCTGATCAGCTCCCTGGGACCTGGGAGCGGACTGTCTGGTGGGAAGTCTTGCTCTCCCAGACTCGCCAGGGCGGCCTGAGCGCCACTAGATCTCTACGGTGGTGCCCGGATCAAGACAGTCCACGCACAAAAGCCATGGAGGCCAAAGGAAGGCTCTGTGCCGTCTGCCTCACCGCGCAGGCCCTTAGCATCCTCCCAAATCATTGTTCCAGGGAAGTTGAGAGAGGCACTGTTCGGCAAGGAATCCCGTAAGCATTTCTTAGGTTGTATCCCAGGTACCTGGGAAAACAAATCAGAGTAACGTGCTTGTGAAATCTCACTCAGGCTGAGGAAATGGTGGTAGAAAATCCCACTGGATCAATACAGCCAACAGGAGGGCCCAAGAAGACTTGGAAGGCATGGCAGTAACTGCAGTGCATTCTATGCAATCCAACCCCCTCGGTGTTGCTCAGGTCTTCAGTAAGCATGCTTTATTTATTTAAAGATTTTATTTATTTATTTGAGAGAGAGCGAGAGCATGTGTGTGGGGGAGGGGCAGGCAGAGGGAGAAGCAGGCTCCCCGCTGAGCAGGGGGCCTGACGTGGGGCTTGATCCCAGCACCCAGAGATCAGGACCTGAGCCACCGAGGCACCCCCAATAAGCATACTTTATTTTTTTTTTTAAAGATTTTATTTATTTATTTAACAGAGATAGAGACAGCCAGCGAGAGAGGGAACACAAGCAGGGGGAGTGGGAGAGGAAGAAGCAGGCTCACAGCGGAGGAGCCTGATGTGGGGCTCAATCCCGTAACGCCGGGATCACGCCCTGAGCTGAAGGCAGACGCTTAACCGCTGTGCCACCCAGGCGCCCCCCCAATAAGCATACTTTAAACGCACGTCACCAGCACCTCGAAAAGCACACTCATGGCCGTTTTGAAAGATGTAAGGGGAAAAAAGTCTCTAAATGTCAAAATTTGCCATTGCCGAGAGGCAGGTGGGAGCTATCACGGACACCACTAAAACCTCACAAGTAGCTTCATCTCATTTCGACAAACATTCCATGGAGCAGCGGCGCAGGCATCACCACCGAGGGCTGGGGGTGTGGAGGAGCAACCCTCGCCCACTATGTCTCTGTGTGGGAGAAGGAGTCATAGGAGTTCTCGGAGGAGGTAACTCTTGAGCTGAAGTTTTGCAGAAGGAACAGGAGTTGGCCCGAATGAGGAGGAAGGGGGGATGTCTGAGTGGGTGTGGGGGCGCCCCAGGGGGAACTCCCACGACGGGGAGACACTGCACAAAGCCCGCCTCTCAACAAAGGGCACCACTATCCACCCAGTGGCTCAAGCTAAAACCCGGCAGTCACCCTTGATCCTTTCTTTCCCTCACTGTCCACATCTACTCACTGAGTTCTGCTGACTTTTACTCCAAAATATGTCCCAAATCCATCTAGTTCCTTCTTCATGCTACTTCCTAGCAGAAGCCCTGTCCTTTCTCCTCTGGACTCTGCAATGGCCTCCCAACTTGTGCTGGGCTGAACTGTGTCCCCTGCCCCCATGCTTCAACTCATATATTGGAACTCTACCTCCCCATACATCAGAATGTAACTACATTTAGAGATAAAGCCTTAATTAAGTGATGAAGTTAAATGAGGCCATTTATGGGGCCCCTAATCCAATCTGACTGGTGTCTTCACAAGAAGAGATTAAGACACACAAAGAGACACCAGGAGATAGGAAAGACCATGTGAAGACCCAGGGAGAAGGTGGCCATCTCCAAGGCAGGGAGAAGACTCAGGAGAAACCACCCCTGCAGGTACCTTGGTCTTGGACTTCCAGCCTCCAGAACTGTGAGATATACATTCTCTTGTTTAAGCCCCTCAGTGTGTGTATCTCATTATCGCTGCCGGAGCAGACTGACGCACCTGTCTTCCTGCGTCCACTCAGGCCCTCTAAACCCACCCGTCCAGCAGTTAAACCAGACCACACCACCACCCTGTTTAAAAACTTCCAGCGGCTTCCCCTATGTTTAGAATAAAATACAAACCCTTTCTCCTGGTTCAAGAGGTGCTCTGGGTGAGCTGAAGTCCTTCCAATTTCAGATTAAATATCATTTCCTCACAGAGGCTTTCCCTGGTCCCCATTGTAAAGAGCCCACCAGGAAATGTGCTGTATTTTCTTCATAGTATCCGTCACTACCTGGTAGTTTCTTGTGTGTGTCATGGTTTATTTCTGTGCCTCCCTACTGAAATGTAAGCTCCTCCGTCCTACCTCCGGAACTAGTATCGGTCACGTTCTGTCTCTGGAGCTCACAACACAGTAGATGCTCAGATGTTGTTCTGGATGAATGAACAAGAGCAGGGTGCATGATCTATTCGAGAAATGCAGGTAGTTCAGGTTGGCAGGTAGCTCAAGGAGGATGGAAAGGGAGGGGCCCGGAGAGGCAGACAGGAGTCAGGACATAAAGCATCTTACATGAGCAGATCGGAAAGAGCAGGACACAAAGCGTCTTACCTGCCAATAATATCATGGCTGAGTAGAAGTGATACCCACCCACTCACACCTGACATCTGCTGTACATTCCAGTCAATGTTTCCTCAATTGCTACAGAATATTTAGAGACAATTGAATGGTTATGTAGTCACAGACTCTGCTTTGTAAGGGAGCTAAGGAACCCCATGAGAAAGGACCCAAATCTTGTCCACAATTGGGGATCAACACTCACTAACATGACTGATGGACCCTGGGGGTGGGGTGAGTCAGGGATGGAACTGGCAGATGACATAGGAACAGACAGCCACTGAGTGGAAATCACCAAGCCAAGAATGATCCTGGAAGAATGGGTGGAAGCACGTGACTGATCTCAAGTGACAAAAGGCAGAGATGGTCAGGATCCAGTATAAGGTTCATATCTGCATCCATCCCCACCTCTCCCAGAGTACCTGGTGCCATGGAGGGGAAGAGGCCTTAAGGGAAAGTGGCAAAATTTTCTCACTAAGGGCCTGGTCCCACTCCAGTGGCCCTTTCCTCTCAAAGAGATGCGCACTTTCAGTGGGAGAAGGAGACTGAAGGCAAGAGATGAGAGACAGATGTCATTTGTGGGGAAAAAGAAATCCCTCAGCAATGGGGAGTGAAGCTGAGCCCTGACAGCCCTTCGCAGAGACCTGGGGATGTCAACTGAGAAAGGGTTGACCAGGACAGAGTCACAGCTGGAAGGGAGGAGGGCAGGGTGGCGGTGCTGGGTCCACATGAAGCTATCTTCCTCCTGCCGATGACGGGGAGAAATGGAAGACTGGAAATGCTTGGAAAAATGGCCCTACTGAACACTCAAGTTCAGAAAGCCAACAGGTTTAAGCTTTTAGACTTGGGGGAACCAATGAATATGTCAAAGTGGGAATAACACTAACACACCATTTTAAAAGATCATTCTTGCTACCAAACAGGAGACGGATTGCAGGGAAGAGAAGCGGGAGCTAGAGCTCCACGTAGATGGAGAGCTCTGACCCCTCTAACTCTCCAACAATTCTGAAAAACTCTTTGGGGTGTCTAAATTTCAACTCAGCTTGACAATATGAGTTTTATGATTTCAAAGAACTGCATGGTAATTAATTGCTAGACTGAAAGATTTCTCCCGTTCAACGTCACTAGAATTCCCGTCTCCCTGAAAGAACACAGTGCTCTGATATCTACAGATACTGGCCATTTGTTAAAAGTGTGTAAATCACGTAAGTAAAAATCTCAATACTTAATTAGGATAGTCTGCTTTTAATTAAAAATTATATTTTCCAACCTGATAAACCACCTTAATCATCAAATTTGGCCCTGAAAGACTCCCAATTGTTCCTGAACATCAAACCATCCCTCTTAGGGCAAAGATTTGTCAATTTTACTATGGAAAAAAAATCCTGAGGCAGGTCCTGGCCGCGTTTATTTTGAAAAGTCAAAACTGGTTTCGGCAACAGAAATGTTTAGGCAACATTGTTTTTTGTTTTAAAGATTTTATGTATTTATTCGACAGAGATAGAGACAGCCAGCGAGAGAGGGAACACAAGCAGGGGGAGCGGGAGAGGAAGAAGCAGGCTCATAGCGGAGGAGCCTGATGTGGGGCTCGATCCCGTAACGCCGGGATCACGCCCTGAGCCGAAGGCAGGTGCCCAACCGCTGTGCCACCCAGGCGCCCCTAGGCAACATTGTTTTAATAAGCTTATAGTCTCAGAAAGTGATAAGGTGGGAGAGGTAACTGGGATATAATTTCTAGCATGTGTATTTTTTAAAAATCAGACTTATGATTTTATATCATATATTGGTGTGCATCGGAGTGACAGAAGACAAGGCAGAGGACATGTGTATATATTTCATACATTAGAGGCTTTGTCAAGATTCTAATGGAATGCTCCTAGAATCTCATTATTCTCAAGATGGGCCAAACAAAATGTAATTACAACACATGCAAACTGGCTATATTATCATCAGCCATTCTGTTCAGTTTCTCTTTTACAAAACAAAGGAAGTAATAGAATGCCTTTGGTTCGGTTTCTAAACTTCTGTTGCTTAAAAAATGACACTAATTTGGATACGCTAATACACATTTATGCAAGATCCCATTAGACAGTCACAGAGGAAGGCCAATTACTTTTGTTTCTGACAACACATCTCTTCCTGGCTAGCCCACACTGGCTTCCACCAATTCAGAGAAGGACAAGATAATAGTTACAGTCTACAGAGCTAATTCTCCTCTCCTCCTCTCAATATATTCTCCTGTAAAGTTGCAAAAGGTCATTTCTAAAAATCTGCAGTGAAATTCATAAAATATTGGGGGTAGGTGATAAATAATCTGTAAGAAAATTTATTGTTGGAACTAAATATATTTCATCAGCGTCAGTACCAATTACCCAGTTACACAATACATTTTGAAACACTGTTGGCCAGCTGTACCTCTTACTTCAGGATAAGGGTTGATGCCAGAACAAACCTCAGATATGTTCAGTGTTTTAAAAACCATCCAAGAGATTTCCTTTTTCCAGCTTTACCGAGATAGAACTGACACTCAGCACTGTGTTACTTTGAGGCGTACAACGTGTTGATTTGATAGGTATTACAAAACGACTACCACCAGAGCACTAGCTAACACCTGCATCACATTGCACAGCTACCCAGTCTTTTGTGGTGAGACCATTTAAGATCTACTCTCAGCAACTTGACAGTATACAACAGAGTCGTAGTAACTCTAATCACCATGCTGTACGTTAGATCTTCACAATGTGCTCATCTTGTAACTGGAAGTTTTGTACCTTTTAACCAACATCTCCCCATCCTCACCCCCACCCAAACAAAAACGAAACCCAAACCAAAAAAACTCCTGGTAACCACCACTATACTCTGTTTATACGAGGTCAGCTTTTTTTAGGGTCCACTTAATTTAAGTGAGATCACACCTTATTTGCCTTTCTTGGCTGACTTATTTCACTTAGCATAATGTCCTCAAGGTCTATGCATGTTGTTGCAAATGGCAGGATTTCCTTCTTTCTCATGATTGAACAATATTCCTGTGTGTGTGTGTGTGTGTGTGTGTGTGAGTGTGTGTGTCTGTGTACTGTGTTATCTTTATCATTCATCTATTGACAGATACTTAATTTTTTCCCATATCTTGGCTATTGTGAATAATGCCGCAGTGCACACAGAAGTACAGATATCTCTTCAAGATCCTGTTTTCATTTCCTTTGGATATATACCCAGAAGTGGAATTGTCGGATCATATGGTAGATCTGTTTTTAATTTTTTAAGGAACCTCCAAATTGTTTGCCACGGTGGCTGAACTAGCTTATATTCCCTTCAACAGTAGTGCACAAGGCTATATCTTCTTCGGTGAGTGACTACTTAAATCTGCTGATTTTTAATTGGGTTTATTATTTGGCTGTAGGAGAGTTTTAAAATATATACTCCCTATAAAAGCTCTCGATTGGATTTGCAAATACAGGATTTGTAATATAGAATATATACCCTCTGTGTGTGTGTGTATATGTATTCTAGGTACAAGTGCTCTATCAGATTTGCAAACATATTCTCATCTGTGGCTTGTCTTTTAATTTTCTCAAAAGTGTGTTTTGAAAAGCAAAGATTTTTAATTTTGATGAAGTCTAATTTATCAATTTTTTTTATGGAAGGTAATTTTGGTGTTTATTTAAGAAATCATTGGCTAATGCAAAAATACCTTTTCCTACTTTTTCTAGAAGTTTTAGAGCTTTACATCTTAAATATAAGTTTATCATCTATTGGAAGTTCATTTTTGTGTACGGTGTAAGGTTTAGGTGGAGGTTTCTTTTTTCCTACGGAAAAAAAAATGCCAACCGTTCTTACATACTTTGTTGAAAAGACTGTCCCTTCTCCCACCGAGGTGCCTCTGTACTCCTGTCAAAATCAGTACATAATAAATGTAAGAGATTATTTCTGGATACTAAATTTTGTTCCATTGGTCTGTATGTGCTTCCTATGCCAACTGTATAGTCTTAGTTGCAGTATCTCTATAGTGAGTTTTTAAATTGGGTGGTGTGTGTCTAAACTACCTTTGTTCTTTTTCAAAATTGTTTTGGTTATTCTAGGCCTTTGCATTTCACACACTTTGAAGATCAGTTTGCCAATTCCTACCAAAAACACAAACACAAAAACAAAACTTGCTGAGATTTTGATATGGAGAGTGTTGAATCTACAGATCAATTTGGGGAGAACTGCCATCTTAACAATATTGATTATTCCAATCCATGAACATGGAATATCTCTCACTTTATTTAGATCTTCTTACATTTCTGCATATTTCAAACTTTCAGCATAAAAGATTTGTTCTTCTTTTATTAATTTTTTTCCTAAGTATTTTATTCTTTTGGAAGTTACTGTTAACTGTTTCCCAATTTCATTCTGGGATTGTTTTTGCTAATACATAGAAAAATAATTGATTTGTGTATAATGATCTTTTATCCTGGAATCTTGCTAAACACTCTTACTAATTTTGGTAGCTTTTTTGTAATTTCCTTAGTATTCTCTATATAGGATCAAATTGCCTACAAACACTTACTTCTTCCTTTCCATTCCAGATACCTTTAATTTCTTTTTCTTGCTTTATTTCACTAGCTAGAACCCCCATATGATGTTAAACAGAAGTGGTGAAAGTATTATGTTACTATTAAGTATTCTGGCAACTGTAAATTTTTCATACCTGCCATTTGTCAGGTTGAGGAAGTTCCCTTTTGTTCCTTGCTTAATATGAGTTTTTCTAATAAGTGGGTGATCAATTTTGTCAAATGCTTTTTCTGCATTTAATGAGATTATCATTAACTAATCATATGAGGGTTTTTTTTGTCCTTTATTCTATTAATATGATATGAACATTGCTTGGTTTTTGGAAGTTAAACCAACCTTGCATTTGGGGGATGAATCTCATTTGGTCATGCTGTATCATTTTTTTTTATATGTTGCTAGATTCACTTTACTAATATTTTCTTAAAAGATTTTTGTATCTATGCTAATGATGAATATTGGCCTGTGGTTTTCTTTTCTTGTAATGTCTTTGTTTGGCTTTGATATCAGGGCAATAGTGGCTTCAAAGAATGTGTTGGTAAGTGTTCCTTTCTATTCCATATTACGAAAGATTATGTCTAGAATTGTTACTATTTCATCTTTAAATAGTTAATAAAATTCACCAGTGAAGCCACTTGGGACTGGGATTTTCTTTGTGGGAGGATTTTTGTTACTATTTCAATCTCTTTACTTGTTGTATTTCTATTCAGATTTTCTACTGTTTTCTTAAGTTAATTTTGATAGTTAATGCCTGAGAATTTGTCTGTATTATCTAAGTTGTCTAATTTATTGGCATGAAATCATATAATATTCCATTTATAATTTTTATTTATGTAGGGTCAGTGATGTCCCTTCTCTTATTTCCAATTTCGATGATTTGTATCTTCTGTCTTTTTTTCTTGGTCAGTCTAGCTAAAGGTTTATCAATTTTCTTCATCTCTTCAAAGAATCAACTTTGACTTTATTGATTTTCTTTACTATATTTTTGCTTTCTATTTCATTGATTTCTACTCTTTCTGTTTCCTTTATTTTCCTTGCTTTGGATTTAATTTGGTCTTTTTTTGCTGGTTTACACTGGAAGCTTAGCTTATTGATTGGAGAACCTTTTTTCTAACATAGTTATTTAAACCTACAAATTTTCCTTTAAGTATTACTCCAGCTGCATCTGTGATTTTTTTGATATGTTGTGTTCTCGTTTTCACCCAGTTCAAATATTTTCTAGTTGCCCTTTTGATATCTTCTTAGATCCATAGTATTATTTATAATTGTGTTAATTCCCAATAATTTGGGGGGTAATCCTAAATTTCTTTCTGCTACAGATTTCTACTTTAAGTCTGTTATGGTTGAATGGTTTCAATCCTTTTAAATTTATTAAACTTGCCTTCTGACATAGCATATGGTCTATCTGGAAAATATTTCTTTTGCACTTGAAAGGAATATATATTGTGCTGTTGTTGGGTGGAATGTTCTGTAAATGCCATTTTAGACCATTTAGGTCAAATTTGATAGTATTATTCAACTTTTCTATATCTTTGCTGAGTCTCTGTTTAGCTATTCTATCAATTATTGCAATGGGAGTATTGAAATCTCTAACTCTGGTTGTTGAATTTGACATTTCTTCTTTCCTTCTGTCAGTTTTTGGGTCATGGAGTTTGGGGCACTGTTGTTAGATACGTATACATTTATCTACTGTCATATCAGATTCATGTATTGATTCTTTTATCATTTAATCATTATTTTTATCATTTATAATTCTCTTCTCATTCTCTTCTACACACTAATAATTTTTGACTAGAGTCTATTTTGTCTAATATTAACATAATTACTCAAGCTCTCTTAAGGTTGCTATTTGCATGGTATATCTTTTTCTACATTTTTACATTCACTTTATTTGTGCCTCTGATTTTTTGCACACAGCATTGTTAGACCTTGCTTATTCATCCATTTTGGCAATCTCTGCCTTTTGATTGGGCTGGTTAGTCCACTCATTTAATGAAATCATTGACTGGATTGGATTTACATTTGCCATTTTGCTATTTGTTTCCCACGTTCAAGTCTTCTTATGTTTCTTTGTTTCTCTTTGACTATTTTGCGTTAAATAGTTATTTTGTCGAGGGCCATTTAATTCCTTTTTAAACTGTTTAATTCTCTTTTTGGGCTATTTTCTTAGTGGCTGCCCTAAGGAATCACAGTACACATCTCACAATCTCAAATTATAACAGTCTACTCCAGTTTGATTCTGACCAAATTCTAGTAAAATACAGAAAGTTGACTTCAATATAATTCTCCCTTCTTTATGTTATTATTGCCACACATATTACATATATATATAATATATATATATATTATATATATATCATAAACCCAGCAATACAGTACTACAATGATCACTTTACACAATTTTAAATGTCTTTTAAGGAACTTAAGAAAAGAGAAAAATTAATTCAGTCAGTCTTTTTATCCATACATTTGCTATTTCTAACCCTTGGGTTTTTGTTTGTTTGTTTGTTTAGAGAGACTGTGAGTGGAAGGACAGAAGGAGAGGGAGAGAACCTTAAGCAGGCTCCATGCTCAGAGTGGAGCCCAACACGGAGCATGATCTCCAGACCCTGAGATCATGACCTGAGCTGAAATCAAGAGTAGGAGGCTTAATCAACTGAGTCGCCCAGGCGCCCTTCTAACCCTTGGTTTTATTTTCTTCCCATGTGTTCTCTACCTCAATCTTCTCTTTTACTTCCCACAAAGTGGCCCAGCCATAGGAAAACATGGTGATAATCACAGAAAACATCCTGAAACTAAAGGCTGTCCAGAAGTCAGATTTCTGCGATAAATACTGAAAGGAAGAAACTTTTCCAAAAATGAGTCAAATGCCATCTTCTTAAATAGCCTCTTAGAAGAAATATTCCTGTATAAAACAAGAGTATTTCAGCCTATTGTTTCACATTTTTCAGTTTTAAGGGTAACTTACTATGACTCACAATCCTCATTCTTTTTTTTTTTTTTAAGATTTTATTTATTTATTTGACACAGACAGACAGCCAGCAAGAGAGAACACAAACAGGGGGAGTGGGAGAGGAAGAAGCAGGCTTCCAGTGGAGGAACCTGATGTGGGGCTTGATCCCGGAACGCCGGGATCATACCCTGAGCTGAAGGCAGATGCTTAACGACTGCGCCACCCAGGTGCCCCAACACAATCCTCATTCTTGAATAGTTGCTGATTTATTCCTTCCCACAGATATTCCTTGCAATCTCATTTGCTGTACAGTTCTAGAATCCAGGTGTTTCCCTTTACTTCTCAATGAGCTGGTTCATTTCCTTGGTGTGATTACTTGGAATAGTCTTCCTCAGTATTTTTGAACGAGGGGGTTAGTAGGAGGATATCTTTCTGACCTCCAGCAACCGAACCCAGACTTAAATCTATATTAAACACCACCCTGGAAAAAAGAAGTCCTTTGACATGCAAACTGTTTCAACTTTTCAACTCTAGGATAATTAGAACTCTTAGACTTCTAAGTTTGCATTCCCAAAAGAACAGTAAAATAATTATTCTTGGACCTATTAAAACTTGACTAAATATTTCACTAAGATATAATTACGGTTTCAGGACATCACTGAGGAAATACTCCAACGTGTCTTATCTCTTTGATTGTATGTATAAACCTATGTATCCAATTGCTTCGTAAACATAAATACATATTTGCTTTCTACTTTGTTGTTGTTCTTGCTGTTCCTGCTGGTGGTTAAAATATTGCCAATAGAGCTTCTCACCATTTCAAAATAGGAATATAAGGTTAGATATGAGGTCCCTGACAGTAGGGTCTGCTTTTAATTCAGTGAAATGGGAAAAAAAAACGAAAGAAGAAAAAAAAAGAAAGAAAAAGAAAATATAAGCTAAGAAATGCTGGTGAGAATTGGGAAAAAGTCATCTGTGTCTGAGTCCTTTGCTTGATCTAATTACTACCAGAGAGCAAAACCTTGGCTGTCTGAAAAGAAGGAAGAATGGAGAATGAGGCTCAGAGGAAAGTCTAAAGAAACTGTATATTAGTCACCAACATGCTTTAATTAAAAAAGGTAAAAAGGACATTCTTCTCCCTCTAAACAAAAGGCCCATTGAAATGGAAAGTAGTGAGATCTTCAGGAAAATAGAAAGGGTTTGATGCGGAAAATAACTAACATCCTACACAGTCATATTTTGTTATTGGCAAACAGAAAGCAATAGTTCAAAATTTATCAAGCTTATCAGTTCCACCTAATTAAGGATAGAGCCAGAGGGTATCGTAAACAAAACCCTAATAACTCACTTCTGAGCTCCTGGACCCAGTGAAATCTAATATCCTTCTTGAAATGTGCTTGGTGGTCTCTGCTCATCTTGACCTTCGTCAAAAAGGCGACCACATGGAAACACTGTGCTCTGCTGAGGCCAAGGATAAAATTATTTAGAGATTACATTCTTGTCATTTATGACAGACTCTAGTCTCCAGCCAGAATACTGCCAGAGGATGCATGAAATTTGTATGTGATTCTTCGAGAAAAAAGAAGGTCTACAGAACCTGGAGGAGGATAATGTAAACATTTCTATTTCAATTACTGCCACCATCTCCACTCCATTTGTTTCAAAATGAAGTCCAGCATTTCCCCCAGAGAACCTCCCCTCTCAGCTTAGAAGATACTGCACGATGAAAGTTGTACATTCATCAGGGTGTTTAGAGAACAAAAGGTTCTCTAAAGCTAAAATTAGAAACAGTTTAAATATTAGGTGAATGCACTTCTCCTCATTTTCTACCCTTGCCCCAAATTCTCTTTTTCCATTGGAAGTCACTTCTTATCCCATTTCAGTCTATGGCCAGAAAGGAGAGTGTTATGGACTAAATGTTTGTGTCACCTCGGATCTGCATGTTGGAACCCTAATCCCCAATTTGATGGTGTTTGGAGATGGAGCCTTTGGGAGGTAATTATGCTTACATGAGATTATGAGCGTGGTGCCCCCATGATGGGAGTAGTATTCTTATAAAAAAAAGGAAGAGGCCAGAGCCCCTTCTCTCTTCACCATATGAGGACACAGTGAGGAGGTGGCCATTTGCAAGCCAGGAAGAGATTTCTCACCAGAACTCAGCCACGCTGGCACCCTGATCTCAGACTTCCAGACTTTAGAACTATGAGAAATAAATGTCTGTTGTTTAAGTCACCCAGACTATGGTATTTGGTTATGGCAGTCCAAGCAGACTGAGAAAGGGAGATGTCCTTAAAAAGGGATGGCTGCCCTTAGGCCACATCTCTGTGTCACATTGAAATATGGATGGCCATAGGAGCCAGCAGCCAAGAGGAACAGGGCAACATGAGTCAGGCAGGCAAGACATCTCTGGCAACAGTGCTTGTGACTGGAAGGGCCAGGGAGATAAATGAGGCAGAGGCAGGAACTCCACTTCTCAAAGGAATCAAATGTAGCAGGGAGTATGCAAATGCTGGCTGTACCTGGTAATAAGTCACTGGGTACTCTTTGGCCAAGAGCCAGAGAAGCAGAGAGAGAACGTGAAAAGGGGAGAATTGGAGACAGACATTGACTTGGGGCAGAAGATGTTCTGTGCTCAGAACAGGGCTGCAGATACATCCTGGATCTGCCTCCCTACCAGGCGGTCAGGGTCCCTATGCTCTATAGCTTTGGCTCCTCTGTAATGCCCTCCCATCATAAGGAGCCTAGTAAGTGATTCCTGGAAGTGGGACTGGCCCCACATGAGGTGGTGATAGCCTGGAATCATAAAGTCTAGGAACTCAGAGGTAAGAGAAACAAGAGAGATCAGTGAACCACCCCTTAATTGTGCAGATGAGGAAATTGAGACCCCAAAAGACTAAATGATATTTTCTCCCCAAGGTTACACCACTAAGGAGTTACAAAACTTGTTAAGTTACAAAACTTAATGCCCACGTCAGTGCTTTGCTGGCTACCCCATGCTATCTTCTTCCCTTACACAGTGTCTGGAGACAATTACACATCATTTTGGCTTAGATCTCAGCATACTATCCAGGCACAGTCTTATCTCAAAGAAATAATTCCTTAATGGAGAAGTACACTGGGGGGCCAAATTACTGAAGTCTAGAATGCAAGCTGATGGAGTTGGATTTTCCTACAGGTCAAGTTTCTTCATGTGAAAATTAAGGCTCCTGAAAGTTAAGTAAAGATGCGCACATGCACTCACGCATTTTCCTACAAAGAGCTTTTTTTTTTTTTTTTAAACAAAAACATCATCATGTAGGTAAGGAGCCACTGTTGTAGATAAAAGGGAGTTAAGCTGGAGAATGTCATGACCTAGAATCTTTTCTCCCGGATTATAAAGAAATTGGGATTCTACTTATAAAGTATTATTTTCAACAACCATCCTTACTTTTAAAGAAAGTAAGATTTTTGTTCTGTCCCTTATACCCTCTCAAAAAAATATATTTCTTCACTGTTAGAAACTCTTTGTGAGCAAATACTTCCAGGAATGTTACTCCCATTCTTCCTGACTGGAGCCACGTTGTCAAGACGAGGAATCCTGTTCATAGGTCTGAGTATGCCAAGGAACTTGTTCTGGGCAGACAGAGGAGAAAGGAGAGTTACCCAGTCTAACCCAGCGTTCACCCAGTGTTCCGGGAAACCATACGTCAGGGTCTGGTTTGCTACTCTGTCATTCTGCCTTTTCACCATGCGTGATGGGAGAGTTTCCTGTTCCCAGTCCATCTGCAGGGATTGCCCTCAGCAAAACTGAAAAGTGGGAAAAGTTTGCCTTCATTAGTCTCTGCAACCCTTCTGGCTTTGGGCTTCTAAAAATTGAGTCTGACAGCTAAGTACTTTGTGGTTTTCAAATCATATTGCCTGTCTCGCCATAAAATCCTCCTTTTAACCAAGCTCTTTCCTCCTGTTTTATTGACATCTTCGGCTCCTCCTCTCTGTCACTGCCATGCTAAGGCATAGATTCACAATTGGGTCTGGGACATCTGTACCTTTGGAAATTTAAATCATTGTGCTACCTTTCCCAAAGCTGCTGAAGTATATATTTATTTCTAGATGTAGAATAAAAGGCTTTAACAGGGAGTAATACTGTCAAAAATCTATTTGGAGAGGTGGGAACGTTTTCTGAGTGCCTAAAATCCTACCAGAGAGTCCTGTTCCTAGGCAAAAGCTGTCTTGCCCATATGCACCTGTAAGCTGGGCTACTGGAAATTTTCCTTGAACACAAAACAATGTTTGGAAGGAAAGTGAAGAACCCTGGCTCCAAAATAGTTACACAGAAATCACCACAGAATTTCCTCAAACATGTATTTAAAATCTGTTGACAATTCTTCTCTAAGTACTAGTGTGCATATATGATGAATCAATCTATTTAGCACTAAAAGGGGGGGGGCTGAAGAAGAAGAAATTTTCAGTTCTACATGCAAATGTTTATTTTTAAAAAGATGCAGATGTTGCTTGGCTCACCGTTCCACCCCGGCATGTAGAAGATCACTTGACACCAGGACTCCCACAAGGAACTCTGAGGGGCCAGGAATTGTGGGCTCATTTTTCATACAAGCCAGAGAATTGTTTTAAATCCCTTCCACACAATTTTATTTGCAGAAGTCCTGCTAATGCAAACCATACTGTTTTGAGTTCAGTAAATAGCAAACACAAAATGACTAAGCCTTTTTAAAGATATTATTCCTTTGCTAGCCTTGAGAGAGGAACCAGAACATCATTTTGAAGCCCAAAGCCAACTTCCAGATCTTTCCCTTTGGTCACTGGGGAACACTAGCCTTCATTTTGATTTTTTTGAGAAAAGTGGTAGCGTTCTACCATCCCCCATGTAAATCTGATGTGGTCATTTTCACTCTGCTCTGTCCTGGCCAGTAGCACATAGCCAAGTTCTTTGTTTTTGTAAAGGCTGAACAAATATGGCTTACAAAAATTCAGTCTGACAGGGAGTTTGAATCACATGGTATGTCCTGCTGTAGAATTCTAACATTGTAATCAAAACATCATGTTTCTGTGAAATCTAATTTTGACCAACTAGTTACAGGCAATGGGCATTATCAAACAGGAAATTCCATAATCCAAATAGACCATTTATCTATTTTTTGCATTTCAGAAAAATCCTTGATGGAATTTGAGTTTTTCCAGTTTTCTTCTATATCCATTGATCTGATGTGTGACGTGCAACATCCTTCTCCTGGCTTCAAATTCCATTATCTTGACAAGGGACTCAAAATACTTGCCCCTTACCAGAGAAGTAGAAAAAAACATTCTAAAATGATCTGGGGTGCTTTGGGATTCAAGATGGTAGAGTAAACGTATTTATGGCCCTTTTCTCTTGAAAGTAATCCTTAGAAACACCCAAAACAACAAAGATGTAGGAAATCAAAGTCTGTTTAATGAATCTAGAAGATATCTATAACTGAAACAATAACACATAAAGACAGAAAGAAAACAGAGAAACGGTAAATAGCAGAGGAGGCGAAGTTCAAACTTAAGTGTTGGTAGGGACGGCAATGCTGAGAAATAAGCCATTCTCTATTTCAGAAGTCCAGAAAAGGTACTGGAGATACCATTTTCAACATGAAGGAGGTACTGTGCAGTAGGAGATAAAACAGGGACATTGTTTGGAATTCTGTATGGGAAACAAGTTGACCCTGGTCCCCTTCTCAACCTTTATTGAGGAAAACTCCCAAAATCAAGAAAACTGTAAATAAACACCCCTCCCCCCAAAAAACTCAGAGGAAATTAAGACAATGCAGAAAGCAGAAGAAAACTTCAAGATAATACCTTCATGAAACAAGAAAAAGATACTATTTAATAATAATAATAATAACAACAACAATAATCAGCATTTAAGAGCTCCCAGAAGTTGAAAATATGAGAGCCACACTTGGAAGTTCAAAAAAGCAACTAGACGATAAAGCCCACTTTAAAAAAATGATAAAGATGGACAAGAAGAGAAAAAAAGGCAAGAAAATAAAGGGTTAGATGAGAATGTCCAACAACCAAATAACAAAAGTCCCAGGAAGCGCGAACAGAGCAAACATTAGGGAAAAACATAATAATAATGCAAGAAAAAATAATCTACAACTGAAATAAGTGAAACTTCATCTCCAAATTGAAAATGTCCATGGAGTGAATATTTTTTTTAAATGACGCACATCAAGATACATGATCATATTTCAAAGCTCTAGAAACAAAGAACAGATCCTAAACACTTCTAGAAAGAGAACCTAGGTTACATACAAAAGAGCAGGAGTCTGAACAGCATGGGGCATTGTGTTAGTCTGCTCAGGCTGCCATAATAAAATCGTGTTGACTGGGGGCTTAAACAACAGAAAGCTATTTTGTCACAGTTCTGGAGGCTGGAAGTCCAAGATCGGAGTGGAAGCATGGTCAGGTTCTGGTGACAGCTCTCTTCCTGGCTTGCAGATGGCTACCATCTTGCTGGGCCCTCACGTTCTTCTGTACATGTAGAGAAAAGGAGATCCCTCTCTTCCTCTTCTTATTAGGACACCAATCCTATCAGATTAGGACCCCATCCTTATGACTTCCTTTAATCTTAATTACCTCCTGAAGGCCATATCTCCCAATAGAGTCACATTGGGGGTTAGGACTTCTACATACGAATATTGGACAATTCAATCCATAGCAGGCATCTCCACAGCAACATTAGAAGCTAGAAGAGAGCTGCCTGGGTGGCTCAGTCAGTTAAGCATCTGCCTTCGACTCAGGTCATGATCTCAGGGTCCTGGAATAGAGCCCCACGCCAGGCTCTCTGCTCAGTGGGCAGTCTGCTTGTCTCTCTCTCTCTGCCCCTTCCCCCTACTCATGCTCTCTTTCTCTCACTCTCTCAAATAAATAAGTAAAATCTCTAAAAAAAAAAAAAAAGAATCTAGAAGATAATGGCCAAACGCAAGGTGCAGGGCAGAGGGTGGAATCATTAGGCAGATAATTCTTCAAAAAGAGCAGCAGTGTTCAAAGGAGACCCTGCAGGTACAAAATATGACAAATGTCCATCAACAATTTACATGATACAGTGACTAAAGTTTCATATATGGATTTAATTTAAAGTGATATAACTAAACTGAAAGGGGAAGAGAAAGGAGAAGAAGGGAGGTATAAGAGCTAAAATACTATGGATCAAAAAAGGAACTTGGTGCTATCTAAAACTGATTGATCAGATACAGCCTTATAGGCCGTGCCAGAGATATTCTACGGTGACCCCAATGTGTGATGCCCTTGGATACCTCCTCCCCTTAAGTGAAAGTGGAAGCTGACTTTTTCCAGCCAACAGAATATGACGAAGGTGAACAAATTTTGCAGGTGCAAGTAAGGTCCCAAATCAGTTGACTTCAAGGTAAATGAAAGGGAGATTATCCTTGGTGGACCTGAATTAATCAGGTGAAGTCTTTAAAAGGAGATTTTTGTTGTTGTTGAAAGAAGTGAGAGGCCCAGGCGGCAGAGAACACTGGGTGCCTCGAGGAGCTGAGGGCAGGTCACAGCTAACAGCTAGCAGGAAAACGAGGATCTCGGTCCTACAACTTCTGCCAGCAAGCATGTGAGGTTAGAAGAGGATTCCGAGCTCAGGAATGTAACACAGCTCAGCAGACATCCTGGTTGCAGTTCTGTGAGACCCTGAGCAGGGGACACCATGAAGCTGTGCTTGAACTCCTGACCTACAGAAATAATGAGCGGAGAAATGTATATCATGTTAAGCCACTAAGTTTGCAGCAACTTTTTATGCAGAATAATTAATACACAGGAATATTATTTAGAAATATGAACAAACGTGCCAAAAGGCATTAATATGGCTACCTTTGAAATGCTGGACCCAAGAGGGGTGGGGTGGGGTGGATGGTTGGTAGAGAAGGACTATTTCAGTTGTTGTCATAAGGCTTTTATTATTATTATTTGACTTTGAAAACTATATCCATGTATTACTTTGAAAAAAAAAACATGCTAATTTTCATAGAAGCTAACCTGAGGGAAATTTGAAGATTACAGGAT
Source organism: Ursus americanus (assembly GCF_024610735.1). NCBI lineage: Eukaryota > Metazoa > Chordata > Mammalia > Carnivora > Ursidae > Ursus > Ursus americanus. Next base: position 24,053,763 of record NC_142158.1, on the reverse strand, counting down.
GCCTTTCAAATGAAATGGGATAATATATGTAAAAGTGCTTTAAAAATTAAAAAGTACTGTACAAAGATAAGGACTTATAATTAAGTTTCAAAATCTCAGTCTGTTATTAACTGAATATTTGTGTTCCTCCAAAACATTCATATGCTGAAACCCTAACCTCCGGTGTGGCTGTATTTGGAGACAGGGCCTCTGCAGAAGTAATTAAGTTTAAGGGTGGTCATAAAGGAGGGGTCCTGATCCAATAGGATTAGTGTCCCAAGAGAAGCGACACCGGAGAGCTTGCTAGAATGCCCTCTCTCTCTGTCACCATGCACACACGGAAGAAAGTCCATGTGAGGGCACAGTGAGAAGGTGGGTGTCTGTGAGCCAGAAGGAGAGTCCCCACCAGAAAATGAACCAGCTGGAACCTTGATCTTGGACTTCCAGCCTCCAGACCTGTGAGAAAATAAATGTCTTGTTGCAGCCACCCAATCTATGGTCTTTTTTACAGCAACCCAAGCAGACTAATGCAGAATTTGGTACCAAGAAGCAGGCTGCTGTAAGAAACACCTAAAAATGTGGATGGTTTTGGAACTGGGTAATGAGTGGTGGTTGGAAGGGCTTTGAGGTGCACACCAGAAAAACCTAGACTGCCGTGAAGGGACTACTGCTAGAGTTACAGCTGTTAGAGGGGACTCTGGTCAGGATGCAGAAAGAAAAGAGGAGAAAACACAGAAAGCCTCCATCTTCCTGAAGAATACATACATCATCACAAACTGAAGGATAGGAGAAATAGGGATATTTGAGGCCATTCTGACGAGATCTCAGACAGAAATGAGTAATAGGTCATGGGTAACTGGAGGAAAGGTGATCTTTGTTACAAGGTGGCAAAGAACTTAGCTGAATTGTGTCCTAGTGCTTTCTGGAAGGTAGACTGCAAATGAACAAACTGGATATTTAGCTGAGGAGACAGCTAGGCAAAGTGTTGAAGAGGTGGCTTGGTTTCTCCTTACTGCTTACAGAAAAAATGCAAGGGGAGAGAGATAAATCGAAAGAATTGTTAAAAAAAAAAAAAGGAATCAGACTCTGAAGATTTAGAAAATTCTAAGCCTACCCACATTGCAAAACTTGAGGAAGCATGTTCTGAAAACACTAAGGATGTGGCTGAACAACCATCTGATGAAGCTATTAGGATGGGTGTGAACCACACATTTACTCCACCATCTCAGACGAAACCAGGATTATACCAGCAGGAACACTGCCGGCTGGGACAAAAAGAAACAGAAAAAAAGCAACAGAATGAAGGAAGGCGGCAAGCATACATTATCATTCAAGAGAAAGGAAGAATGGCCCCAGAGGTGATTCAGAGATCCTCAGGGTTGCCATTCCCACCACTGCCCCAGAAGGTAAGACTGCTTCCCCTTCAGATTCAGAAGACTGGGCCCCCTCTTCAGCTTCGGGGGGCCGGAGAGAGCTGTGTAGGTGGGGCGCTGGCAGAGAGTCAGGGAAGGAGGGAAGATACAGGCCACCCTGAAGAGCCTAGGGGTGCTACCACCTCCCCAGTGGGCCTGGGGGGCACAGCGCTGAACCAGAGAGGATCATTCTTGAACCTTAAGATCTAACGGAATTTGCTTATCTAGGTTTTGGACTCTCTTGGGGCTTGTCGCCCCATTCTTCCTTCAGATTTCTCCCTTTGGGAATGGGAATGTCTATCCCTCTCCGGGGCCAACATTGCAGTTTGGAGTCACATAACTTTTGTTTCACAGGTTCGCAGCTGCAGAGTTCTGCCTCAGGACCAATCCTACCTCTAGTCTCCCCTATATCTGATTTAAGTGATATTTATTTATTTATTTTTTTAATGATTTTTTATTATATTATGTTAGTCACCATACAGTACATCCCCGGTTTCCAATGTAAGGCTCGATGATTCATTAGTTGCGTATAACACCCAGTGCACCATGCAATATGTGCCCTCCTTACTACCCATCACCGGTCTATCCCATTCCCCCACCACCCTACCCTCTGAGGCCCTCAGTTTGTTTCTCATAGTCCATAGTCTCTCATGTTTCATTCCCCCTTCTGATTACCGCCCCCCCTTTCTTTATCCCTTTCTTCCCCTACTGATCATCCTAGTTCTTATGTTCCATAGATGAGAGAAATCATATGATAGTTGTCTTTCTCTGCTTGACTTATTTCACTTAGCATTATCTCCTCCAGTGCCGTCCATGTTGCAGCAAATGTTGAGAACTCGTTCTTTCTGATAGCTGAGTAATATTCCATTGTATATATGGACCACAACTTCTTAATCCAGTCATCTGTTGAAGGGCATCTCGGCTCCTTCCACGATTTAGCTATTGTGGACATTGCTGCTATGAACATAGGGGTGCATATGGCCCTTCTCTTTACTACGTCTGCATCTTTGGGGTAAACACCCAGTAGTGCAATGGCTGGATCATAGGGTAGCTCAATTTTTAACTTTTTAAGGGACCTCCACACTGTTTTCCAGCGTGGCTGTACCAACTTGCATTCCCACCAACAATGTAGGAGGGATCCCCTTTCTCCACATCCTCTCCAACAATTGTTGTTTTGATTTAAGTGATATTTAGATGAGACTTAGGGTTTTAGACTTTAGAATTGATTCTGGAATAAATTAAGACTCTGGGGGTTGTCGGGATGGAATGAATGTACTTTGCATGTGAGAAGGACATGAATTCATGGGACCCAGAGGCAGAATGCTATGGCGTGAATTCTTGTGCCCCCCACAATTCCTATTTCAAAGCCCTAACCCTCAGTGTGACTCTATTTGGAGATGGAGTCACTAAGGAAATAATTAAGGTTAAGTGAGGTTATAACAGTGCGGCCCTGATCCAACAGGAGTAGGGTCCTTATTAGAAGAAATGCCAGAGAACTCCCTCCTCTCCATGAGCGTGTGCAGCAAGAAGAGGCTATGTGAGGACACAGTGAGAAAGAGGCTGTCTGCGAGCCAGGAAAAGAGCTCTCGCCAGAATCGGAAAGGGCCAGAGCCTTGATCTTCAACTTCTAGCCTCCAGAACTTGGAGAAAATAAATACCCGTTCTTTAAGCTGCACAGTCTGGGGTATGTTGTTACAGCAGCCTGAGCAGACTAATACACAGTCCCATGTTCCAGCGTGTTTTGTAGATGAATATAACGATTTTTAAGTTCATTCTAGTTATTTAAGAAGTAGATTTTTAAAAAGATTTTATTTATTTGAGAGAGAGAGAGCACTAGCGGGGGAGAGGGGGAAAGGGAAAGGAAGAGGGAACTCCCTCCTGAGCAGGGAGCCCGATGTAGGGCTCGATCCCAGGACCCCAAGATCATGACCTGAGCTGAAGGCAGAGGCTTAACTGAATGAGCAACCCAGGTGCCCCAAGAAGCACATTTAAAATGGAAAATAGGGGCGCCTGGGTAGCACAGTCGTTAAGCGTCTGCCTTCGGCTCAGGGCGTGATCCCAGCGTTCCGGGATCGAGTCCCACATTGGGCTCCTCGGCTGGGAGCCTGCTTCTTCCTCTCCCTCTCCCCTGCTGTGTTCCCTCCCTCGCTGGCTGTCTCTCTGTCACATAAATAAATAAAATCTTTAAAAAAAATAATAAAATGGAAAATACTCTTGCTTCATGGGTGGGAGCAAATAAAACAAGAGCTTCCTTAACACAATACACAGGTACAACCTGAAATTGCTATTGCTACGTGAATACGGATGTATGGAGAAAGCAGCAAAAATACCGAAAAGAACACAACAAAGCAATGACCTGATGAGGAAGTGCACTAGTAGTTTCACACAAGGATGCTTCCTGTAGCCCCACCTGCCCCAGCGAAGAGCTGGAGACAAGCTAAATGACCGATAATTAGAACATCAGCTAGATAAATTATGTCGCTGCCATCTGATGAAATATTATTTCGTCATTTAAAATCAGTTCTACGGGAATAATTAACACCTTAAGAAATCATTAACAATACTGTTTAGGGGGAAATGTTACAAAGCAGTATGAGCAATACAGTCAAATTGGGAGTATGTTTATATTTGTCAATGATCTCTGTCAACACGCCAATAGTTATCACTAGCTGGTCGGAGTAGAAATAGTTTTATTTTCATTTTAGAGCTTTTCTACATGTTTTAAATATTCTGCAATAAGCACTGCTTGCCTTTGTACTATATATATGCATATATTTTTTTATTTGCAGACCACATTATGATAATTTTCCTTTCATTAGCTCTTAGAGAATTTGACAGCTTGGTTCCTATATTTTAATGCAGCAGATCAAGTCTGAATTCACAGTTTTATCCAGCACACTCTCTTCTAGTAGATGAGAAATGCCAGTGGAATGCCCCAAATCTTGCTAATCACAAATCAAAGGACGTTGCAGCCACCAGCAATGCAGTGGACAGTGTAGGGATCCATCCTGGGGCTTTGCAGCTCCTCCTGCACCGGGCTGCCCACCGTGTCCACCCTGCAGTGCATCGCTTCCAAGACCGGGAAGTGTGGTTAGAATGCAGCAAATTCTTCTGGTGCCAACTTTCGCTGTTCTTCTAGGGGCTCTAGGGCTTTGGGCGATGCTTTCTCCCCAAGATTTAAATGGAGTTTCCAAAGGAGAAGCGAAAAGTATACCTCAGTTCACCTAGCTTTTCTGCCTCTCTCATTCCCCTTCTTCAGTTCCTTCTCCTATTATGGCAAAAAAACCTCACTTCACTGAAAGAGGGAGACACCTGACTCTCCAAGCAGCGGGTGAACCACCACTCCATGTAGGGCTGAGAACTGTGTGGGCAGAGCCCTCTTCAGGGCAGCAGACGCTCGCAGGAGTTGGTAAAACTATGGAACTATGGGATAATAATCAATTTGTTTTAATTTTCCCTCACCAGCGGTAGCTGAAAGTATTCCAATAACTACAGATTTGACTCAGTAAGTCACAAAATTGTTTTAAAAAATGAACCATTTCCGTTAAGGAAGGAACGGGAATGGTGTAGACGATAAGCCTGAAGCGAACTGGCGGGGGTGCTTTTCCTCTCACAAACAAGGGAGGTGGATATACCATCATCAGTGTTCCTCTCAAGCTTCTGACCCACCAAATGAACGATGTCTTTGCTCCAGACCTTCTCGCTCACCAGCATCCCACGCCACCCCCATCTGGGACTCCTTGTGCTCCCCCCGGAATCCCACCACAGAATGGCCTGGCAGATAACTCAGGTGATTGGGATGTAGAAGCGACCCACATGTCTCCTCCCAGGGGCCCCCAGGGGTCATCCAGATAATCCCGATGACTAAGGCAGTCTACCCCTCTCCTCGCCCCATTTCCCGCCTAACTCCCCCTCTTCCTCTCCTGCCATCATTCGTCTCTTCCGAAGCAGCAACCTTAACTGAACTTGTGGCAGTGCACCTGGCCCCCGCACAGGAAGGAATGCTGTGCTGGGGTGCAGAAAGGGGGACGTGGGCGGTCCTTCAGTGAGCTCTGCTCTGACCGCCCCCTACAGCACAGCAGTACATATTTACTTCAGTGAGTCTCAAGATGGCGGGGAATAAAATCAGACCACTCAGTGAGCACTCATTTAATCAGCAATGTTGTATCTTTTTGCCAAACCTTCTGTAATACAGTTGGGTATCAGAGGACAACTCGAGGTGACACCCTTACAGCTCTCCCGTGCTTAACAAGTCTTGAGACATCTTTTCTCTAGAGACTCAGCAGGGCTGAGTTCCTTTTTTGAACACAGAAACACAGATTAGTGGTGTTATGGGTTGAATTGTGTCCTCCCAAAATATATGTTGAAGTCCTAATCCCTGGTACCTCAGAATAGAAAATCTTTGAAAATAGAGTTGCTGACAATAGAATTAGTTAGGTCAGGATAAAGTCATACTGGGGTAGCATGGGCCCTTAATCCAGTATGACTATTGTCTCCTTGTAAGAAGAGAAGAGATAGAGACACAGAAGTGCGAAAGCCACGTGACATTAAAGGCAGAGGTTGAAGTGACCCATCTATAAGCCAAGGGAAGCTAGAGCCGACCAGAAGCCAGGGAAGAACCCTCCCCGAGCCTGCAGACAGATACGGCCTTGCCAACACCTGATTCAGATGTCTGACCTCTAGCGCTGTAAGAAAACACATTTCTGTTGTGTTAAGCCACCCAATTTGTGAGACTTAGTTATGGCAGCCTACTAGAAGTGGTAAGACGTTTCCGGCAACCTTCCCCCAACAATTTGCAATTCATGCAGCTGATCCAGAGTGCAGTCGGTCTGGTTGAGAATCACGGGGACTGATGGCAGTTGGTGAGCTTCCTGTGCACAAAGTACAAATGAGGCACGTGTTTCAAGGTTAGAAATTAGAGTAGTGAGATCGTGCTGGTGAAGATAACCAAACACAGATGGGATGCCCACTCATCGGAGATGGTGGGAAAAAATGTAGTTTTCTATATGAAGATCTGGACTCTAGAAAAAAAACCAAATGCAATGCCTCCATCCAGAAGCTCCCCCACGAGAGGTATACAGAATACACACGGAATCACACAGAATCCTTTTGATCCTGTCTCAGTCAAGAATAAAAACCTTTTGGGGCGCCTGGGTGGCACAGCGGTTGAGCGTCTGCCTTCGGCTCAGGGCGTGATCCCGGCGTTATGGGATCGAGCCCCACATCAGGCTCCTCCGCTATGAGCCTGCTTCTTCCTCTCCCACTCCCCCTGCTGTGTTCCCTCTCTCGCTGGCTGTCTCTATCTCTGTCGAATAAATAAATAAAATCTTAAAAAAAAAAAGAATAAAAATGTTTTGCAGGTTGTGCCAAAAAGCCTGGAATATGCCTTAGTTGTTTCTATCTTTTCCTAATGCTTTCAAATGAAGGATCGTGTAGTGAGCACTAACCATATCCCAAATTCTATGTTAGTTTTCTTTTACACTTAGAGTCATGCTTAACCATGTGCAGTTACTCTAGGATGTGCTGCATTAGCATGGCTAAGGTACGCTGATGACACCCTTCTGGAAAGACAACGCAGCTTCCCTCAAAACCCATGCTCCAGAGGGAGCTAAGCCATGCTCACGGTTCGTGAATCACTTCAACTCTTACCCACACGATGTTCACTTGCAGACGTGAACCAGTCTGGGATCTTGTCCTAACAGCTACAGAAGTGGGCCAGGGAGAAGTTCCAATACCAGTAATTGGAGTGGAAGTGGCAGACCACATCTGGGGTCTGCAGCATAGAAGAGTCAGGACATTATTATTCAGTGTCACACATTTAGACTTTCCGGCAAGCACCACACAAACAGACGCTGGGTGGTACACACAGCGATCTAATTAAAGGTATGGGCTAATTTTTTTTTCTAAAGGAAAAGCAATTATTATTCATTTTAATTGTAACCACTTAGCTTGTGCAGAACATTTTAAGAATCTGTTATAAAATCAGAAAACACATATGAGTTTTTCAAAAAAATCTATGGAAGGCATAAAGACTACCACGCAACAATTAACACCTACCTTCCCACATCCCCAGTTTAAGAAGCTGGCATTTTTTTTCCTCCTATGATGGAGCTACCAGAGTTTGAGAAGTATCTTGAAAGAAGACTCTGATGCAAGTCTCCAAATACACAACGCACAGTTGGTTAAAACTGGTCAAGACCTGTGTAAACTATAGAACTAAATGTGCCCCCACTCCTCTCGTCTGTGACACCTACCAACCCTCAGCAGTTTCTAAACCAGCTCACTTTCAAACACAAGGTTTCTGGTTACACCCCAGAATAGCCCTCATCCCCACATGAATATGGGTTAAAGATGCCTCTATCCACACAAACCCAATTTCCTCATGTCAGACCCGCTGCCCGGCTCTATTCTATCCCGGCCTCCAAGCTCAACACTGCCACGTGCAGCAGTAACACTGGGAGTAACAGGGAAATGTTGCAGTAACAGAAACCCCAGCCCCATGGAGTGTCTTTGATAGGGGATGATCGCTTGCATGCCTGAGGTAGAATCATTCATGAGCATTGACAAAACTCTAGCCGGAAAGGCTGAGGAAAAGCGCCTCCACACACACACATCACCCAGGAGACAGCTCCTAGACCTCCCTCCTAGAACCTCCCAGAAAGCTCTCCACAACCATGCCACTGGGACCAACTCTTCCTCATAATAACTTCAGCCTGCAAATGCCAGAACCTGTAAAATAAGTCCTCTAGCATTCAGCAGACCAGTTTTCTCAGGATAACCACATCTTTTTTCTCTTTCCCTTCCTTTCTTCCCTTATCTCTCCCTTCCTTCCTCCCTCCCTTCCTTCCTTCCTTCCTAGATTTTCTTTATTTGTCAGACACAGAGAGATAGAGCGTACAAACAGGGGGAGTGGCAGGCAGAGGGAGAAGCAGGCTCCCTGCGACGTGGGACTTGATCCTGGGACCCTAGGATCATGACCTGGGCTGGAGACAGATGCTTCACCGACTGAGCCACCCAGGCGCCCCAGGATAATCACATCTTTCAAATACTTTTCTGTTTGTCACCATTTTAAAGGATAAAGATGAACCACAAATCTTGCTTTCAGAAAAAGGAGTCCATTCCTGTGATCTGCTGGCTAAAAAAAGTAGCCCATTTCTGAAGTTTAGTCCTGAATGATTACTACCAATATGCCCATCTATTAATTGGTCATAGATACAGTAGTTTTAGTGCATGTTGCTTCTAGTTAATGTTCAAAGCGTTTAACCTGTGTCCATCAACTGACGAATGGATAACCGAAATGCAGTATATCCACGCAATGGATAAAAGCCACAAAAGAGCTTGACACTGATAGAAGCAGACACAAAAGCCACATGTTCTATGATCCCATATGTATGAACTATACAAAACAGGCAAATCTGGAGAGACAGCAGATGAGTGGCTGCCCGGAGTGAGGAGGAGAGAAGACAGGGAGTTCTTAGTTAATAGGTAAGGGGTTTCCTCTTGGGGTGACGAAAAGTTCTAAAACTAGATGGTGTTAATGAATACACAACATGGTGAGCGTACTTAGAGCTGCTAAATCGCACAGTTCAAGATAGTCGCAAGAAGTCAATTTTATGTTATGTACACTTTATGATATTTATTTATTTATGTGTTGATTTATTTGAGAGAGCGAGTGCACACAAGCGGGAGGGGCAGAGGGAGACAGAATCTCAAGCAGACTCCCCAGCGCAGCACAGAACCTGACATGACATGAGGTTTGATCCCACGACCCTGAGATCACGACCTGAACCGAAACCAAGAGTCGGATGCTCAACCGACTGCACCACCCATGTGCTCCTATGACAACTGTTTTAAAAAAGGATTTAAACTCCGGGTTTCCATTTCCTGAGCTACATCCACTGATATATTTTCTTTGGTATGTCACAGGAACTAGAGAGATACACTGTCTTGTGAAAATCTTAGCAGACGGAAACTTGTACGTTAAGTGCAATTCAAGAACCACCATCCTGACACATAAGTGACATTCAAGAACCACTCAGTGGCCGACATTGTTCATGACACCAGGCCACTGGGACGAGACGGTACAGGTGAGAACTGTACTCCCCACACATTGCAATCCTGCAACGTCCCTTATTGTCTCTCCACCTCCGCCCCTGGAGCAAAACTGCTCCTAAGATAAATTGCTAGTCACAATTTACAATCAGAACGCTATTTAGAAGCATAAGCAGGCAGTAGAGCACTTGTTCCTAATGTATTCTAGGTACTTGATATGCGGAGAGCACAAGACAATTTTTTCACACGATTGAACTCCTTAGGGTCTGTCTTCTAGATCATTTTGTTGGTTTAAAATACACCATTGCTCAAGCATTGTGAAGTCTGCCCATGTGCCTGGTGGGGAAAAGAAGGGCAATTCGGTTCACCGTGCTGAGATTTTTCTTTTATGCAAATTGCTTAAATTTCAAGCTACATCTTTTATTTCTTTCAACAACATCAAGCGTTAGCATGCCACTTGCCTCTCTGTTCCTAGGAATGAAGACTAGAAATCTTAATACAAAACATTAACTTGGTGGGCTGGTCCAGCAGAGTAATAGATCTTTGGAACTGCAGTGGCAAAACCCTGCCTGGGCTTCCTCAAGTCAGAATGAAGCACTGTAGTTCTTTCATTGAACCAATAGCATTTAAGTCACAGATCTATCTATGCAGAAAGCAATTGTGGCAGCTCCTTAAAGAGATGGCCGAAGCAGCCATTCAGTACCAGGGCTGATGAGTCCTGGTGCTAAAGGTGAAAATAATAGCTTAGATTAGAAAGAACTGCTGAGACCCCAAGCAATCAATGATACCTCAGAATCGCTTATTTGAGCGGGGATCGCTCTTATTTCACATGCAAAGCACACTACATTAGCCACCAGATGGTATCTTCCTTTTCCTGGTGGACTTCCTAGAATTCCCAAAGACTCTTGCCTGAATTAGTTCAGTTTCTCTGGCTAGCCTAATAAGATTTCAGCTAGCTGACAAGCCTGCAATACAGGGAAAAATGAATCCCAACAGATACGCACAACTATTTATTGGGCTTAATAAGAAGAGAGGAGAAAGAAAAAGAAAGAAGAGCTTTGATATCAATATAGTTGATATCTTTGAGTCTTATTTTTTTAACTCCTGAAAATTCACAAATCCCCGGTCTGGGAGGGATACCAGAGGTCAACTATTCAACATGCTGGTTTCGTTATCTACTGCCACATAACATACTACTCCAAAGTTTAGTGTCTCGAAACAATTACATTTATTATCGCACAGTTTCTAACCTTCAGGAATCTGGGTGCAGCTTACCTGGGTCTTCTGCCTCAGAAGGCAGCTGACAGGCTGCTGACAGGCTGCAATCCTGGTGTTGGCAGGGGCCACAGTCATCTGAAGGCTGGACTGGGGAAGGATCTGCCTCCAAGTCCACTCAAGCGATTGTTGGCTAGAGTCAGCTCCTCATGAGCTGTTGGTCAGGGCCCTCGCTCTGTTCCTCCCCATGTGACTCTCTCCATATGGCAGCTCACAATATGGCGGCTGACTTCATCAAGCAAACAATGGAGAGAACAAACAAAACAGAGGTCACAATAAACGAATATCAGAAGTGATATCACATCATGTCTTCTATTTATTAGAAGCAAGTCACTAGGTTCAACCCACACTTAAGAGAGGGGATTACACAAGGGCTTGAATACCAGGAGGTGGGCCATCTCAGAGGCTGCCTGCCACCTGTGCCCATTAAACATTTTTATCTTCTCCAGAGACTCTTCGCCAGCTTCTGCTCTAACTCCTTCTGCCATGAGGTGCTAACTCACAGTCATTTCAGAACCCTAACTACTTAAACAGTTCTCATGGCTGACACACCTGCTACTGTTTTGATCCCTGAGATTCTGTTAAATACCCAGAAACTCTTACGAGACCCTTGAATTCAAGATGTTTGTAAAGGGAACATTTAGATTGGAAACTCTGCTCGTGTGACAAGATCTGGGAAATGCAATAGTGTAGTTATTATTAGGGGAACCTTTAACACACTATTTAGGGCAATCTCAAGCATCAGAGGTATTACAGGCCAGCTGTGTCAGGGAAAGCCAAAAACCATGAGCAACCCTTGGCCTAGTTCCCCCTAATCAGCCCCATCCTGGGTTTTCCAAATCATTTTGGAGATGCATACAATTTGGTCTGCTTGCCCTTAAAGCTATTAGGGGTTGTTCAAAACAACTCTGGACAGTGGTGTCCTTATCGAGATTCAAAGGCATGCTGCCAAAAACAGTTGCCTGGGTTCTGAAGCACCCCAGAGCAATCTGTAAGAGGGGTGGGGGCAGTGAGACAGCTCTGGTGATAAGTAGGAAAGGCTTTCCAGTCAATCAGGAAAGAAAAGAGCCAAAGGACCATCACCCCGAGGACAAAGTCACATCAAAAGCCTCAGAGGTCCTGATTTCCCAAGAGATGGGGTTGCGTCTGCTCAATAAGGGTGAGACAGACACAAATGTGGACTGGGGTAGGCAAGTAGGAAGGGCAAGGGGGTCAGAGGCCCCATGTCCTAGTTGGTTCCATTCATCCTTTTTGCCATAATGCCAAAATGCCACATTTAAAGCAAGGAATACATGTGGGAGCTGGATGGGGTAGGTGTGAGAGGGAGGAGTGAAGGGAAATGCATCAGGGGTCTAATTCCTTATCCCACCACCTTCATGTCTTCTAAAGTTCCGTGACTGCATCCTGAGGCCTAAACTGGGGGACAGTAGCGTTATTCACGAACTTAGAGTATTTATAGCTAAAATCTAACTCACCAACTTAAAAAAAAAAGAACCAAAAAACCAAAAACCAACCATCAAATGAACCAGAAAGCCGAGCGTCAGATAGACATGTTTGCCAGTGGAAAGCCGCAGTACGTGTACCCTGGGCGCAGGGAAAACGCCCCTGAATCAATCTGCTGGGAAGGTTATTTCTAATTAGCACAACGGTAAGATCCTTGGTGGTGGGCATGCTAACTTGCTTCTGTCACTTTCACTTTTTCACTGCTCTCTTCGCCACTCTTCCTAGAAATGATCCACGACCTCTCCACGTGGTTGTTCACAGCCTCCCAGATGATCGTCGGCACCCACCCAGTGGGGGTTCAATTTTTGTCTTTGGCCGAATCAGAAGGACAAGAAGCAAAAAAGTGCGAGGGCTGCATCAACTCTCTAACTCTAGTGCTTCTCATCATGCCCTGGAGCCAGTTCAAGGTGCCCACTCAGCCTCAGATGCGGAGTCACCATAAGACGAACACAAATCCCAAACAACGTAAGAAACATCCTCACGAAGCTGATGGGAGTGCACGGGTGCATTTCTCCAAGTTGTTCTGCTGAGCTCCAGTCGGCGCTGGCCCTCTAGAGATACATAAGTGATGTGTGCAGGGACAGAACAAACCTAAATAGACATACGAACTGCAGAACGAGGCTTCAGAATCCAAAGAGCCTCCAGGCCAGTCAACGAGGTATCTCCAGTCAAAATGAGCAATCCGCATCCATACTTTCCACTCTGTATCGCACACCTGCAATACAGGTCAAAAAAATCAAGAATAGGAAATTCTATGTTTTGAGATTTAATTGAAAGGAAAATGAAGGCGCCTTCTACCAGTCTGACCCACAACTGATCAATCTTCATCTGCTACAAGGTTGGTGTCTCTTGTAGGAACATCATACTCTGTGGTTCACAGGTAATTGAGCTAAGGCTTCTACAGCAGTTTGTACTTCTGAAAGGTAAGTGCTTTAAAGAAAAACCTGTTACCAGTTGAGGAGAAGGGGGCCATGGAGTGGTTTCTTCCCCAATCTTCTTCTACTAGAAGAAAACGCAAGGTGGGGCTCTCCAAACATGGGCTGCATGAATCTCCCACATGGCCTGTCAGCTGGCCTCTGGTGAGACTGGCGATTACAATGAGACCACTCCGTGCTTCTGTCTCTGGCCTGACTTAATAACTTACTAATTATAATTGATGAAACACTAGGCTTCAACCCACACATGTCAAGACTCATTTCTATCACCATTTTGGATTTACTGTATATTACAGAGAAGCATGCGAGGAAGAGTCCAGTGGGTCACCAGAACATGGCAGACCTCAGGTCGATATCCCGATCCAGAATAGGAAGCCAGCTGGTCTGTGAGCCTGGGGATAGGAGCAGGGATCTGAGGTCAAGCAGGCGCTGCAGGAGGCAGGAACGAAGCCGCTGAGCCTGAGTCGCTGGGATTTGTATGCTCCTAGTGATAAGTGAGTGAGCACAGTCCCTCTGAAGGGGCACTGCACTGGGGGTTTTCTAAACAGGGCTGATCTCACACTTAGATGGCCCACTGCCCAAACCATCTGAATATCTTCATTTCTGGATGCCTCTGGTCTAATCCCCATAACTGGAGCTCACTGCTTTGGGGGATGAGGGAAGGCGAGTGATGGAATGAGACAGTTTTCTAAAAATGTGAATGTCTACATGTAGGCATGACGAAGATGTAAGGAGACAACAGTCTCTGGCAGTTTGACTAGCTCATTGTCATCATTTGTCACCACAAATTGTCCTGAGTAATTGGCACAGGGAGAGGTTAAGTGTCTTTGCCAAGGCTCTTCTGAATTTAAAAGGTGGACTGCAGATAGACCTCAGGACGTCTGATTCCTAACTTGATGCCCTTTCCAAGTGGACCCAACTATCTTTACGTGCAAAGTATCAGGAGGATATGCTTCTTTCTGTGGCCTTCCAGCAATAGATGTGAGAGGTGCTATTTAGAAGCAACTACAAGGGGCACCTGGGTGGCTTAGTCGTTAAGCGTCTGCCTTCAGCCCAGGGCGTGATCCCAGCATTCTGGGATCGAGCCCCGCATCAGGCTCCTCCACTGGGAGCCTGCTTCTTCCTCTCCCACTCCCCCTGCTTGTGTTCCCTCTCTCGCTGTCTGTCTCTCTGTCAAATAAATAAAATCTTAAAAAAAAAAAAAATAGAAGCACCTACAAAACTAGGCCCAAGAAATATTTACTGAGATCGTTCTTGCCCTCAAGGAGCTTGCCCTGAAGGGTCATCCCTTCATCCAGACCCTGCTCGGAGACACATTCCCCACAGGATCCAGCTTTTTCTTGGCTTCTCTTGAACTGCCATGGGGTTAATCGCTCAGCCATCGGACACCTAGTTATTTCCAAGCTCAGGTATCTCTTCCCCCTCCTTTCCCTCCTCCAGCTCACACGGAAGGGCACTGGACCCAGCCAACAACGTTTGCCTCAGATCTTGTCAAGAGGAAGAGCCAGCCTGTTAGCAGTCTGTCCCCATCCCCACGCGTTTGCTAGGACAGATTTCTCCTCTCAACACTGTATTTATTACTGGGGCGTGAAACACAAATCTGCAGATGTCTTTTCCACTCGCCTGCTGTTGAAGAGTCTACTCAATAATTTAGCTCTCTCTCCCTTAACGATGTTTGGTTTCTGTCGGCTGTTGCGTAAGACGGTGCGGGATGAATTCGCAGGTACCCTGGATTCCTCCCACCCTCTCTCCTGCCTCCTCTGTGCTTGGCTCTTGCAAGGCTTGGTTTGCAGCTGCAAGAGCAGCACCTCCTTAACTCCTGGGCAGCCACAACCATCCTGCTCGTTCGCAGACATAGCACTCCTCTGTCTCCCCATCAGTTTCTCACAGCAAATTGATGGTTACTCAAAAAAACAAAAAAACCCAAAAAAACCCTGTCACAATAGGAGACCAAACACTGGCAACAGATAAAACAAAAGGAGGCACCGAGCTCTTTAATTAAGGTTCATGAAGGCATGAGAATCCTAGCTTTTCGTTACCCCGCTGCGCCTCTGCCCGATTAGCCACAATGCATCTGCTCGGCTTCCTGCTATCCATCTGTACTGCGAGAGAGAAATGTATTCGGGTCGCCCTCATTCTCAGTAAGATGGCTCAAAGGCATCAGCTGCAGATAGACTAATGGTTATGCGTGTTGACAGAGCGTTTCCTGCGCGCCTCGCTGTGTTGACATGCAAGATCACACCACCTTACATGTACCTGGGATTAACCCACAGCCACACCGACAGCCCAAATGAAATGCCTACCCCCAGGAAACCCGGATGGTTTGGGGATGACTCATTTCTACGCTCTAGCGTTTCCAGCTGGAAGTAAACCTCAATCAGCCCCCTTTCTTAAAGTCCACCTACCCATTCTGCAAAGGCTTACGCCATAAAATGCCTCGTTTCCTAGATTGAAAAGACCATGAGAATTGGGATCTTTCTACACATCACAACTTTCCATTTCCATGTGGCATGAGTGTATGTCAGTGTACGCAGGATTCTTTTCTCTAAGAATCTAAGAAAAGGCCAGCCAAACTCAAGTGACCGCTCTTTGGAGCCACTGGGGAGAACATGCTGGGCAACTGAAGTTATGCTGGCCCCGTGTGATGTTCATTTCCCCAAAGAGCTTATTTGTCTTATTTATAAAAATGTGTTAGCACTGTGCGGATCCTAAAATGCTTGACTAATGTGCCATTCTGTGATCCAATAACATTGATCCCTTAAACTCAGGTTCATAGAATTTGAAGCCGCTGAGCTGACCTCAGACACAAACTCAGACATCTGGGACTTAGAAGTATTTTCCTAAAACTGGTAAAATCCAAATAAAGTCTAGGGTTTAGTTGAAAGTAATGTATTGGGGCGCCTAGATGGCTCAGCTGGTTAAGCATCTGTCTTCGGCTCAGGTCATGATGCCAGGGTCCTGGGATTGAGCCCTAGGTCGGGCTCTCCACTGACTGGGGAGCCTGCTTCTCCCTCTCCCTCTGCTGCTCCCCCTGCTTGTACTCTCTCTCTCCCTCACTCTCTCAAATAAATAAATAAAATCTTAAAAAAAAAAGTAATGTATCAATGAGGGTTTCTTAGGTTTGACAAATGTATCATGATAATGGAAGATGTTAACATTGGGGGGAACTGCGTAAAGGGTGTAGGGACTCTCTGTGTTACCTTTGCAACTTTTCTGTAAATCTAGAATTGTTTCAAAATAAAACATTTATTTAAAACCATTAATATATATATTATGTTTTTAACAAAACATAATAAAAATATATATATTTCCCTCCATTGAGTATAAATAAAAGCCACATACAGTTTAAACTGTGTATTACAAAGTAGCATCTTGCTACACCTCCATCAGAAAAGACAAGGTAAGAAAGAGACATGGGTTCAAATTTTGATGTAGCCACAAGCTTGATGTCAGTACTCATTCGATGTTTCAATCACTCCCTGAGCACTTTATTCTCTCTGCTGTTGTAAGGAGAACCTCAGCTTTTGAAGAATTTCACATTCTTTGGAGAATTCCAGACTGCATGCCTGAAACTGTGAAGGCAGATTTGGTAGAATATGCTAGGGATGAGATAAACTACAGGAGGAATTTCTCCTATAAAATGACCAAACCAGGAAACCTAAGTGCAAAGCTTTACAAAGTCTGAGAGACTGTTTACTGGCAAGCATGGACCAAGCATCGTTCTGTCACCACAGACTAGATTTTCTGCTATTTGTTCATGCAAGCAGATCAATTAGGGTTAAATGTGGTTATCATTAGTCTAGCCCTTTCTTTTTTTGTCCCCACTTAAACACCTTATGGAACTCAAAATGGTAGCTCCGAAAGGGTCTTGAAAATGGCCTGACCCATTCTTCGCTTGAGGCCCAGAGGTTGTTTTCAAATTAAACGAGGGCACACAGGTGGAAGTCCTTTGAATAAACTGCGGCATAATTATAAGGTATAATTACTATCGATATCATGACCAGCCACTTGGCCAAGATCACCCAGCTGTTTGACCATGGAAGATTCTAAACGCCAAGGAGCTTGGCATGAGTTTTTGTAATTTAATTATGGACAGTTCTGAATCCCACATGAGGAAGTGTTTAATAAATAATCAACTGATTGCAAAGCGGGCTCTCAACCCAAGCCAGTAGAGAGAGTACCTTTCCTTCTCAGAAAGAGTGAAGCCGGAAGAGAGTGCATTTGTCTGTTGGTTTGTACCAGGAGCAGAAAGAAGTCTGCATTTATTCATGGGGGAGAATAATGTAACTGCTATAAGCTGCTGTGTTACATCAATTTAAAAGTAATTTTTCTGAATTAAGAGAAGATTGAGTGGGGAAAATGCTTCCTTTTGGAAATGCAATTCCCGACTATTTATACGCTGATACTCTTTGCAAGTACACAAGCCATAAGCTGCTTCATGTGCCAGCAACATCAACCAGGACAGGAAAAAAGTCACTCTTCAGTCAATCATTTTCCTCTCACTTGTGCCCTTCCCCCACACTCCTTGATCTCACCAAAATCCAAGCCAACTCCTTTAAAAACAGATAGGCATAAAATAATCAAGTTCCATGCTGAATATCAACAAAATCCATGGCAATGAATGGGAATGAAGGAGAACATTTCATTTCATATTTAAAAATGTTAAATTGGGTGCTTATAATTCCCCTGATTTAGCTTTTTTAATTAAAAAATTCAAGCTTTATTCAACATTTGCATATTCATGCCTCCATAATGTGCACTGATTGCATTAAAGGCGGAGAAAAAGCATGTAAGTGCAGCATAAATATAGTTAGTCATCAAGTGCACCATCTCTGTATGCATAGATAAATATTTCCAAACAAATTAACATACACCCGAGCACAGGTGCTCTGGCCGCACAACTCCCCCCAGCTACTTCAACCCTACTTTTCCTTCCATCAAGTTTCAAGAGCCAGAGCATCAGCTTAGAAATTTCATAATTTGGTGTTTTGTAGAATTAGCAAGTCCCTTTGCCAAAGTCTCTGATCAGTGACTATCTACAACCAGCAGTAGTCAGGGGAAAAAAAAAATCAACTGCACTCTTCATTACAAACCAAAAATACACCTTCCATAATTCAACAAAGACTTCCAATAGTTTGTAGGTGCAAGTCATCAGGAAGGGCAATGAAGATCGTGGACCAGGCATTGTGGACACTGTTAATGCCCCCCGCCCCCCGCCAAATTCCTGCTTATAGAATGAGGACTGTTTGAAGCAACAATGTGCCCATCTCTTAGAAGTAGGCTGTGTTTCATCTAAGCCAGAGGTTGGCAAACTACCCCTGGGCCAAATCCAGTCCACCACCTGGTTTTGTAAATAAAACTACTGGAACACAGACACGCCCATTCATTTACTTATTGTCTATGGCTGTTTTCACACTCCAAGGATTTGAGTAGCTGCAACAGAAAACATATGACCTGCAAAGTCTCCAATATTTACCACCTGGCCCTGGATGGAAACATTTCCCAAGCCCTGGTCAAAGCCAACCCCGGTCAATGTCCCAGCATCCCTTGCAGCTAGGAGGATGTTGGATTGTATGCAGTAGGCAAGGAAGAAGTCACTACCAGTCGCTACTCTGGGATAACAGAATAGATGATAGACACATTCACTGAAAGACGAATGATGGAAGAGCATCAGATTTGGGGACTGGAGTATAGGGAGGAAGACAGAATTTCAGGACATACGAATCTATGATTTGAGGTACTTTTGGGAAGTCAAGTAAACATGTCAATATACAAGTGTAGAACTCCATAGAGAGGTCTAGATCTTTAACTTTAATTCAAAGGATGCTTCTTGGATCTTATCTGCTGCAAACCGGTATCTCCAATTAAATCCTCTTAACCACCACTTCCTTCTTATGACTCCCTCTTAACTCAGTTTCTGCAGAACTGGCCTTTCTTGGTTCTCTGCCCACCTCTCTGGCTGCTTCTTTTATCTCCTTTGTCTGCCCACATTTTGTCCTTCACTTCCTAAATTGGGAGATTCTTTTGGGGTTTATCATCCCATGTTTATGCTACACTCAATATTCTTTCCCTTGAACATTCACATTGGCCTCATAACTTTTAAGCAAATGACTTCCAAGTTGACATTCCTAGCCTAGACTTTTCTTTTCAACTTGACCCATTGTTACACATTGAACATCCCCAAATAGGTGCCATGTTGGCACTCAAACTCTGTGTATCTAAAATATTTACTCATCTCCCTCCAAACAGAGAAAAAACACTGGCTGTAGAGTCAGAATTACTTGTTTTGAGTCCTGGTTTTAAGTATTCCTAGCTGTGTGAGATTTAGCAAATGTCCTTTTTTTTTTCTAAAAGATTTTATTTATTTATTTGAGAGAGAGAGATTGAGAGAGTGAGAGAAAGATTGCATGTGTGTGCACGAGTGGGAGAGGAGCAGAGGGGAGGGAGAGGGACAAGTGGACTCTGCACTGAGCATGGAGCCCTATGTGGGGCTAGATCCCAGGACCCTGAGATCATGACCTAAGACAACCATACTCTGGCTTTCAGCCCCCGTCAGGAAGCAGAAGATCTGAACACCATTTTTGTTTCTGGACCCTGCTCTAAGCTTCATTTCATACTTGCTTGGTTCCAACCAGGTTCTGACCTCAGCTCTGCTGTGTAGGGCCTGTACTGATTGCTCTCTGTCCAGCTCACCTTACTCTCTGGCTATGGCTGAAATCTGGGCTTTCAGGTCAGCTCAAATTTGATCTCAGGTTTGCATGTCCTTTTCTTAGGCTTTGACTTCCTTGATTTAGAAAATCACATGGATGATGAAGGCAACAGAAGCGAACTGTAAATGAGCTCTACAAAGAGGCAGGCATTTGAGGTGGGCTTATGTCAAGTCGATCAGGGAACACGGGCTAGACACAAGGGATGGTTTGCAGAGGTGTTCACTTAGGTGGTAGTGGCCAAGCCACACCCTGACCCTTCCTTGCTATGGTGGAGCTCCTGCCAGTCACCACGGAAGCCGACCTGAACACGCAATGGAAGTGAGCTCCTCTTGCCCCTTTTGGCATTTTATACTGTATTTCTACCTAGTGTTTGCTCAAGGATCAGCTCCAAGCCTTTGTGTTCAACTTCAGATGAATCCTTTTACCAAAGAATGCATTTCCCGACATCATAAGCACTCAAAGGCCAGATTTAGAATACTTCATTCATCTCCCTTTTAAAATCTTTTCAAGGGGGCTATCACTCCAGAGTTTGACAATGTGGTCTATTTATTCCTACTCAAGAACATGAGAAAGCAAACTGGATATTAGAAGGGCGGGGAAGCATTTCCAAGCTGGTATGGTTCCAAGAAACAGAAAGTGAAGAAGGAATTCCTTGTTGCTCTCTCCTGACTGTTGCTCCAGGACTGGGAGCTGCCCAGGAAGATTGAGTTAACATAGCAGCCAAACTCCCCTACGACAGTCTAGGGGCAGAGTTCTTCCTTTGTAGTGATGACTAGATAGCTCTGTCAGTTACTGTGGGGCCGCAGGCCTGGCATTTGAACAGGAAGTGGGGCCAATCCTAAATGAAATCAAACTGTGAATAAAGGAGGATTAAAATAAAAATTGACAGCACAGTTCACAGAGCTAGTGTGTGGCTCGGCTGCCTGAAAGTTGCTGCCATCATTTGCCTTGGAGACGAGACATGAAAAATTGCCTCTATAGCTATTGGCTGAGGAGGCTGTGAAAAGTGCGTCTGCCTGCACTTTGTCGGGCCTGTGACGCTCGGAAGGTAAGAGGGGCTGGTGAGAATGTTGACAGGCCGATAAGTTTCTTTGGAAACAGCCTAGAAAGCCTGCCAGGAATGCAGGAGGCTTAATGTTCTAATTCAACAGCTCTACTCCCCATGCTTTGTAACTGTAGGAATATGATTTCAAAATAACCATTTCAGAAAGGACATTGGATTAGGAATCGGGAACTCTCAACTCCAGCCCTGCCTCTGCTAACTGGATGTATAACCTTGACAAAATGCTTCACTCTCTCGGGCCCATGTGTTTCAAAGTGTATTTTTAGTTTGGAGGGGAGAGGATGGAGGCAGGAGACTGGGTGGAGGGGTGGTGGGGAGGGATGAGACTTGGTTCCTGGGTTTCTGGGCCTAGGTTGGGCAGACCCAGGGCCCAGAGAACAGAGACGCAAAACAGGATGTGGTCAACACTGCTCTAAAGAGGTTTTAGCTTTCACCCACCCTCACGATGGAAATATTTCCATCAGTAGTGCGCTGAAGAATGTCCAAGTCCTGAGCATCAGAACTTGTGAATGTGATCTTGTTTGGAAGATATCTGCATCATAATTAAGGATCTCAAGATCAGATCATTCTGGATTTGGGGTGAGCCCTAAATCCAATGACAAGTGTCCTTACAAGAGAAACACAGAGGGAAGATTGAGGGACTTGGACACACAGGGGAGGCCATGTGAAGCCAAGGCAGAGAAAGGATTCTACAGCCCCCAGTCAGAGACACCTGGAGTCACTGGAAGTTGGGAGAGGCACGAAAGGGTCCCCCGTAGAGACTTCAGAGGGGGTGAGGCTCTGCCAACACCTTGACTTCAGACCTCTGGCCACAAGAACTGAGAGGGACTAAGCTTCTGTTGTTTTAAGCCACACAATTTGGAGTAATGTGTTAGAGCGGCTCTAACAAGACCCCTGTGACCACAGTAGCCTAGCATCTCTTAAAAATACTTCCTTACCTGCCTTGGGTCTCAGAAATGTTCATCCAAACCAGCCCCAAGCCCCGACTTAAACACAAGCTGGGGGTAGTAATTCATCTCTCTAACCCTACTGAACACCAAGCTATTCCTAGAAAGAGGAGAATTCACTGCTTTAATTCAACTCTGAGATGAACACCAAAGTGGTAGAGGTCCTTCAAGCTGTCTGGTGAGGTGGTCTGGAGGAGACACCTGTTCCACAAGTGCTTGCTGAGAGAAGACAAGGTAGGTTGACAGCACAGAATGGCCAATGAGGAGTTGCTGGCGCCGGTCATTTCCGGTGTGAGTGTTTCTGGGTGAGAGTGTGGTGCTCAGTGAGCACACGCCCGCGTACACTCCCTGACATGACAGGCCTCCGTACATGCCAGTGCTACCCCCCACCCTTCACATGGTTGTGCTCTTCATTCTCAGGTCTTGTTCCTTCTCTGTCTCACTAATAGGACAAATGCATTCTGAACCCTGACAGTGGGCTGGCCACCCCACATGCCCACCCAACTGCCCATTGACCCATGACATGACATACAAAAAGAGTGGCAAGTATGCAGAAGTAAGTAGAGGGATGGGTGTGCCCTAGAATAACTTGAAGCTAACTGGTTGACCAGCAAGCCAAGGGCGGGGGGGGGGGGGGAGGGAGGGAGGGAGGGAGAGAGAGAGAGAGAGAGAGAGAAAGAGAGAGACTGCAGGACAAAGATGCAACAACAACAAAAAAATGTTCCATTGGTCAAGAAAGCTGAGATGATTACTGATTTACAGTACCCTCAAGGTTTTCGTTACTGAATTCACTACTTCTCTGCCAGAACCAAAAGAACTTCCACACACAACTTCATTCAGTAGAATACCTTTTATTTAAGTTCTTGGGAGAGAACATTGAGAGGAGTCAGATGCACTTCACAGTTTAAGTGAATGGAAGTGGTTTTAAAAAGGGGAGCGAAAGAAATGCACTAGGAGGCATTCTCCTTCCCACAGAAACAAGTTATTAAAATTCAAACTGCACATTTCAGTTTTGATGGGTTAAATCTTTTGTTTTTGTTTATTTAAAAAATTTTTTTTAAGATTTTATTTGAGAGAGAGAGAAGAGAGAGAACACAAGCAGGAGGAGGAGCAGAGGAAGAGGGAGAAGCAGACTCTTCGCTGAGCTGGGAGCCTGACGTGGGGCTCGATCCCAGGACCAAGAAATCATGACCTGAGCTAAAGGCAGATGCTTAACCAACTGAGCCACCCAGGTGTCCCTTTTTAAAAATTTTTAAGAAAGATTTATTCATTTATTTTAGAAAGACAGAGAGTGCGTGAGCACAGTGAGGAGTGGCAGAGGGAGAGAGAGAATCATAAGCAGACTCCACACTGAGCACAGAGCCCGACACAGGGCTCCATCTCATGACCCGAAGATCACAACCTGAGCCAAAACCAAGAGTCAGACGCTTAACTGACTGCACTACCCAGGCACCCATTTTTATTTTTAATTGTGGTAA
Organism: Ursus americanus; assembly: GCF_024610735.1. Taxonomy (NCBI): domain Eukaryota; kingdom Metazoa; phylum Chordata; class Mammalia; order Carnivora; family Ursidae; genus Ursus; species Ursus americanus. The sequence continues at coordinate 24,030,409 of NC_142158.1, read as the reverse complement.
AATACACATACTATAAAATTTACCATCTTAACCATTTATAAGTATAAAGTTTAGTAACCTTTAGGATATTCACAGTGCTATGCAACTTGTCTCCAGAATGTTTTCATGTCATAAAACTGAAACTCTGTTCCTACCTCCCTATTCTCCCCTCCCTCCAGCCCCTGGCAATCACCATTCTACTTTCTGTCACAATGAATTTGCTCTAGGCACCTCATATAAGTGGAATCACACAGTATCTGTCCTTTTGTGTCTGGTTTCTTTCCTTCAGCATAACGCCTTCAAGGTTCATCCATGTTATAGCATGTGATACGATTACCTTCCTTTTTAAGGCTAAATAATATTCTATTGCGTGGGCAGACAACATTTTGCTTATCTGTTTATCCAATGATGGACATTGGGTTGCTTCTACATGTAGATGCACAAATTAATTAGATCTGTTTACATTTTCATTTGTGGCTAAAATTCTAGTGCTTTTCTTTGCATATTTTCATATTTCATTTAGAACTACAATACACAATGTAATTGGTAGTTATGAATGACCCCGAAGAGATTCCTGGAGGTGTAAACCAATCTTTCTCAAGGGGTTCCTCTTTTATCCAAAAATTCACCCAAGGGAACCCCACTGCACATTGATGAAACAATTTTTAACAGTTGTATTCTTGTTTGGTCATGAAGAATGCACGTAGCCTCTTTGCCAAAGGGTCTTGTTAATTACATACCTGAACTGAAATTGATTTCCATCTTTTACTGGCAGACATTCATTGGCAAATACTTCAGTATTCTAAGACATTGTTCCCTGAACTTCCAACCCCTCAAGTTGCTTTAATGGATTATTAATGGCATGTCTCTTATGGTGCAATCTACAACAGGGAGGCTATATTCCTCATCCTTAAATTCAAATGAAAAGTTCTCTATTACCTAAGCATGGCCTGAAATAGAGGTTTTGGGGGGGGGGTGTCCATATTTCCCCCAAACACATTCTACAGATCTTATGAGCATATAACACTTGCATGTCATCTTAATTTTTAAAGACAGTCCTTAATTTCTGTTGAAAGATTAAAGTACATTTTTATGCCAGGCAGATGGTCCCAGGCCAGGTAGCATTTCCGACCATGGAGAACACAGAGACCACCATGGGAATATAGCAACCAGTCCCTTCTCTGCCCTGACAGCCCTGCCCTAGATCTTCCTAGATGTCACATTTGAAAAGAGCAAGGGAAGGGTTGGAACTCTCAAAGAATGATCACTTCTCTGCATCATCGAAGAGGTTCCCACTCTATCAATTACTTGATGCACAGCCTTGGCTCACCACATAACTGCTCTGTGCCTTGGTTTCCCCATTTGCAATAATGGGTTAATAGTGGTACCTACATCACTGTGTTATAATTATGAAATGAGTTGACATTTGTGAAATGCTTAGAAGAGCGTCTTACACATACTTAGTTCTCAGCACACATTAGCTATCATTTCATTATTATTAGGTTACTAGTTTGGGCTGGATTAGAGCCAACCTCCTATCCTTTCCCCTCTCCCACCCCCTTCCCCAGTTACCCAATGAATAAACCCCACAGATTTCACTGGTTTTCACCTGAAAGGTATTTGCTTTGGCTGACACCAGCCCCCTGAGTTCCTCCTCACTCCCTACCATCCCCTCTGTTTCCACCAGCGCCAATGAAGACCAGCAGCCACCCCAGGCCTCTGCAGCTGCAGAAGTACAAGACACCAGCCCAGATCCCCATGGCTGACCTCCACCACCATGTGCATGCCGGGGCTAACCCTTCCAACTCTGCACTTGCACTCCACCAGCCTGACTCCTATCACCAGCCTCCACTGCCACGTGTGCACTCATGGCAACATCTTACAGCCACAGAAGTGCACACCAATAGCCAAGGCCCCTATAGCTGCTTGAGGGCCCAGATTCAGCCCTGTCTCCTGTCACTGGCCTATACCACTGAGCTCAACGTTAACTAGTTATCCTCCCCCCCACCCCAAGCCACTACTTGCACACCCTTGACCCAACCTCTGTCACTGGCCTCCACTGCCACGTACATACCCATGGGGAGACCATGTAGCCACAGGAGGAAATACTGACAGCCAGGGCCCCTGCAGCAGCGTATGGGCCCTGTTCTAGCCTGTTTTCTGTCACGGCCTGTACCATTGGCCTTACTTGCAACTAGTCCTGCCAGCTGTGTATCCGCGTGCTTCTGCCTAGACTCCCAACACTGGACTCTACTGTTGTGCACCTGTGGCAAGAACCAGCAGCCATAGTAGTATATGCTGAGAGTCAGAGCCACCCCCACAGCCATCACTGTGCCCTTGCTGTCTGCCCTGGTGCCCACCACTATGTGTGTGTCTGTACACCAGCCCCTGCCACACACAGGCACCATGGCTGACCCCTAGAGCCAAGTGTGTGCACACTGCCAGCTCTGGCCACCACTACTGCCTGCTCTGATCCCTACCTGTTGGACCTAAAGGTGTTGCTGAGTCTTTTCAGCCCCTTTGAACCCTCCCAGCACTCAACAAGGACAATGCGGTTGTCAATGCTGTGGATCCCAGTGTCCTGAGCTGATGAGGTACGACACCCTCTAGGCCCAGAGCTGTCATATATCCCTGCACTTGGTGCTTTGACCCACTAGAACTTGTGTTATGGCACATTCCATCAAGCTGCCACCCACAGGTAAACATCTTGGTCCATAAAGTTCGTCCATAAAGTCTGTTAGAGATGTCTGTTTCTTCAAATGTGCAGATACCTACTCAAGGCTACAGGATCACAAAGAATCAGAAAAACATGACTTCATCAAAGGAACACTGTGAACTTCCAGTAATGGATCCCAAGGAAATGGAGATTCAGGAATTACCCAACAAAGAATTCAAAATAATTCTTTTAAAGATGCTCAGAGAAATATAGGAGAACATAGATAAACAATTTAATGAAATCAGGAAAACAACACAGGAACAAAATGAGAGGTTCCACAGGGATAGAAAACATTAAAAAGAGCCAAACAGAAATTTTGGAGCTGAAGAATTCAATGACTAAACTGAAGAACTCAATAGAGAGCTTTAACCACAGACAGTACCAAGCTGAATAAAGAGCCAGTGAGCTCAAAGACAGATCATTTGAAATGAACTAATCAGAGAAGCAAAAAGAAAAAAAAGAAAAAAAAAAAGAACAGGAATGAAGAAAACCTATGGAACTTAGTGGATACTATTAAGGGAAACAATTTGTGCATCACTGGAGTCCCAAAATAAGAGAAGAAGAAAAGAGTAAAAAGCATATTTAAAGAAATAATGGCTGGGGCACCTGCTGGTTCAGTCAGAAGAGCATGGGACTCTTGATCTCAGGATTGTGAGTTCAAGCCCTGTGTTGGGTGTAGAGATGACCAAAAAATATAAATAAAAATTTAAAAAATTAAAAATAAATAATGGCTGAGAACTTCCCAAACCTGGAAGATTTGGATACCCAAGTTTGTGCAGCTGAAAGGTCACCCCAAAATTTCAATTAAAAATGATTTTCAACAAGACACATTATAATAAAACTGTCTAAAATCAAAGGCAAAGAAAAATTGTAAAAGCAGCAAGAGAAAAACACTTCTCTGATATAAGGGAAACCCACAACACTATCAGCAGAATACTCAGCAGAAATCCTGCAGGCCAGGAGGGAATGGGATGATATATTTAAAGAGCTAAGGGAAAAAAACCCTGCCAATGAAGAATACTTTACCCAGAAAAGTTGTCCTCCAGAAATGAAGGAGAGATAAGGACATTCCTTAATAACCAAAAGCTGAGGGAGTTCAACACAGCCATACTTGCCTTGTAAGAAATGCCAAAAGGAGTTCTGTAAGCTGAAACAAAAGGGCATTAACTAGTAACTTGAAAACATAAAAAATACAATACGAAGAGACAATACACTGGTAAAGCTGAGTATACAGTCAGATTCAGAATACTCTAATACTGTAATATGGAGGTGTGCTAACCACTTAAATTTAGCAAAAAGATTAAAGGACAAAAATATCAAAAGCAGCTACAGCTACAATAATTTCACAATGGATACACAATTTAAAAAGATATAAATCATGACATGAAAAACATAAATGTGGGTCAGGGAAGTGAAAGGGTAGATCACAGTTAAATTGTTATCAGTTTAAAATAGATTGTTTATCCACAAGATGTTTCAAGTAGTCTACAACCTATAGTAGATAACATAAAGTAAAAAGAAGGGAATCAAAGTATACCACTAACAGCTCACAATGGAAGACAGAAAGAAAGGAAGAAAGACATAAAGAAACTGAAAAACAGCCAGAAAACAATTAACAAGAAGGCAATAGTTGGGAGGGGGTAGGGGAATGGGTGAAAGAGGTGAAGGGGATGAAGAGTACACATATCATGATGAGCAATGAGTCATGTATAGAATTGCTGAATCACTGTATTGTACACCAGAAACTAATATAACACCATATGTTAATTATATTGGAATTTTTAAAATAAATAAATAATTCTTTTAAAAAAGAAGGCAACAAACAGTAAATCTTTACCTATCAACAATTATTTTAAATGTAAATGGATTAATTTCTCCACTCAAAAGGCACAGAGTGGCTGAATCGATAAAAAGCAAAACCTAATTATATGCTATCCACAAAAGAGTCACTTTGGCTTCAATGACACACACAGGCTAAAAGTGAAGGGATGGAAAAGATATCCTACAAAAATGGAAACCGAAGAAAGCAGGTGTAGCTATACTTATATCAGACAAATAGACTTAAGTCAAAAACTGTAACAAGAGACAATGAAGGTTGGCTCAGTTGGTTAAGCACCTGACTCTTGGGTGGCTCAGGTCATGATCTCAGAGTCCTGGGATTGAGCCCCACATCAGGCTCCCCACTCGGCACGGAGTTTGCTTGTCTCTTTCTCTCTCTGCCCCTCCCCAATCTCTCTAAAATAAATAAATAAATCTTTGAAAAAAAGAGAGAGACAACAAAGGTCATTATATATTGAGAAAGGGGTCAATTCATCAGGAGAATATAACAACTAAAAATATATATGCACCCAATACCGGAGCACTAAATATATTAAGCAAAAACTAACAGATCTGAAGGGAGTAAAGGATGACAATACAATAATAATGGGAAATATCAATACACCACATTCAACAGTGGATAGATCATCCAGAGAGAAAATCAATAAGAAAATACTTGACTTGAACTGTACTTTAGACCAAAAGGACCTTTTAGATGTATATAGAACATTCCATTCAATAGCAAGCAGAATGTAATTCTTCCCATGTGTACACAAAACATTCTCCAGTATAGATCATATGTAAAGTCACGAAACAAGTCTCAGCAAATTTCAAAAGACTGAAATCACACCAAGTATCTTTTCCAAGCACAATGATATGAAACTAGAAATCACTAACAAGAGGAAAACTGGAAAATTCCAAGCATGTGAAAATTAAGCAACACATTCTTGAATAACAAATGGATCAAAGATAAAATCAAAAGAGAAATAAAAAAGTATCTTGAAACAAATGAAAATGGAAACACAACATACCAAAACTTACAGGATGCAGCAAAAGCAGTGCTAAAAAGGAAATTTAGAGTGACAAATGTGTGCCTACATTAAGACAAAACATAGATCTCACATAAACAACCTGACTTTATACCTCAAGGAACTAGGAAAACAAGAATAAAACTAAGCCTAAAGTTAATAAAAGGAGAGAGACAACAAAGACCAGAGCAGAAAAAAAGAAATAGAGAATAGAAAAATAATCAAAAGGATCAACAAAACTGTGTTGCTTTTTGAAAAGATCAACAAAATCGACAGACCTTTAGCTATAATTACCAAGAAAAAAGAGAGAAGACTCCAATAAATATAAATGCAAGAGGACACACTACAACTGACAGCATAGAAACACAAAGGATCAGGGGCATCTGGGTGGCTCAGTCGGTTGAGCATCTGACTCTTGGTTTTGGCTCAGGTCATGATCTTGGTGTCATGGTATGGAGCCCTGCACTGGGCTACACTCGGGGGCGGCGGTCTGTTTGGGATTCTCTCTCCTTCCCCTTCTGCCCCTTCCCACTGCTTCCACGCTCACTCTCTCTAAAATAAAATAAATAAATCTTTAAAATAAATAAATAAATAAATAAATAAATAAATAAATAAATAAATAAATAGAAATACAAAGGATCATAAGAGACTGCTATGAAAAATTATACAAAAACAAACTGAGCAACCTAGAACAAAAGGATGAATTCCTAGAAATATGCAAACTACTAAGTCTGAATCCTGAAGAAATAGAAAATCTGAATTGATCAATAACAAGTTAGAGGATTGAATCAGTAATTAAAAACCTCCCAACAACAACAAAAAACTCCCAAACAGAGGGTTTCATGGGTGAATCCTACCAAACATTTAAAGAAGAAATAATACCAATTCTTCTCAAACTCTTTCAAAGAAATTGAAGAGGAAGAAACACTACCAAACTCAGCATTACAAGGTCAGCATTACTGATACTAAAGTCAGATAAGGAAACTACCAGAGGGGAAAACTACAGCCAATATCCCTGATAAATAGAGATGCAAAAATCTTCAACAAAATACCAGCAAACCAAATTCAACAGAATATTTAAAGGATCATATACCATGATCTAGTGTGACTTATCTCTGCAATGCAAGGATGGTTCAACATGTTCAAATCAATTAATGTGCTACATCACATAATAGAATGAATGATAAAAATCATACAATTATCTCAATAGATGCAGAAAAAGCATTTGATAAAATTCAACATCCGTTCTTGATCAAAACTCAACAAACTGGATATAGAAGAAACATACCTCAACATCATAAAGGCCATATATGACAAGCCCACAGGTAACATCATACTCAGTGGTGAAAGGTTGAAAGCTTTTTCTTTAAGGTCAGGAAAAAGGCAGGTTTGCTACTCTCATCATTCTATTCAACATAGTATTGGGAGTCCTAGCCAGAGCAACTAGGTAATAAAGAGAAATAAAAGGTATCCACATGGGAAAGAAAGAAGTAAAACTGCCTCTGTTTGCTGATGACATGATCTTGAATATGAAAATCCTAAATGCTCCAGCAAAAAAACAAACAAACAAAAAACCCCAAAAGACTGTTGAACTAATAAACAAATTTAGTAAAGCTGTAGGATATAAAATCAATATACGATAATCAGTTGTGGGGCACCTGGGTAGCTCAGTTGGTTAAGCATCTGACTCTTGATTTCAGCTCAGGTCATGATCTCAGGGTCACGAGATCAAGCCCTGTATCAGGCTGTGTATCGGGTATGAAGCCTGCTTGGGATTCTCTTCCCCCTTCTCCCTCTGCCCCTCCCTCTCTCTCTAATAGAAAATAAATAGTAAACAAACAAACAAATATCATTAGCATTTCTATGCACTAACAGCAAAGTATCTGATAAAGAAGTAAAGAAAGCAATCGCCTTTATAGTAGCATCAAAAACAATAAAATATTTAGGGATAAATTTAACCAAGGAAGTGATAGACCTATATGCTAAAAACTATTAGATATTGATAAAAGAAATTAAAGAAGACACAAATAAATGGAAACATATCCCATGCTCATGGATCAGAAGAGTTAATATTGTTAAAATGTCCACACTGCCCCAAACCATCTATGGATTCAATGCAATCCCTATCACAATTCCAATGGTGTTCTTCGGTTCTTCATAGAAACAAACAATCCTAAAATTTGTATGGAACCACAAAAGACCCCAAACAGCCAGGCAGAATGAAATTGGAGGCATCACATCTCCTTAGTTCAGACTATATTACAAAGATATATTAAGAAAACAGTAGGTACTGGCATAAAAACAAACACGTAGGCCAAAAGAACAGAATGGAGAGCCCAAGAATAAACCTATTCATATATGGTCAATTAATTCACAACAAAGGAGATGAGAATATATAGTGAGGAAAGGATAGTCTCTTCAATAAATGTTGGGAAAACTGAACAACCACATGCAAAAGAAAGAAACTGTCTTACACTGTACATAGACATTAACTCAAAATGGATTAAAGACCTGCACATAAGCCTTGAAAGAATAAAACTCCAAGAAGAAAACAGTAGTAGTAAACTCTTTGACACTGGTCTTTGTGATGATTGTTTTGAATTTGACACCAAAGGCAAAGGCAACAAAAGCAAAAATAAACAAGTGGGACTACAACAAACTAAAAAGCTTCCGTACATCAGAAGAAACCACCAACAACACGAAAAGGCAAGCTACCAAATGGGAAATAATATTTGAAAATCATATATCTAATAAAGGGTCCAAAATCCATAAAGATCTCATACAACCGAAGAGCAAAAAACAACAAAACGACCCGTTAAAAAATAGGCTGAGGATTTGAACAGGCATTTCCCGAAGAAGACAAACTGACGGCCAACAGGTACATGAAAGGGCGCTCAATGTCATTAACCGCCAGGGCAGTGCAAATCAGAGCCGCAGTGAGAGACCACCTCCCAGGAGTTAGAAGGGCTATCACCAAAAAGACAAGAATTAACAAGTGTTGGTGAGGATGCAGAGAAAAGGACCCTCATGCTCTGCTGGTGGGAATGCAAATCGGTGCAGCCACTGTGGAAAACAGTATGGACGTTCCTCACAAAATAAAAAGTGGAACTACCATATGATCTAGAAATCCCGCTCTGGGTATATATCTGAAAGAAGTGAAATCACGATCTTAAAGAGATATCTTCACGCTCATATTCACTGCAGCATTATTCACAACAGCCAAGGTATGGGAACAACCTAAACACCCACCAACGGATGCACGGATAAAGAGAAGGTGTATACACACAATGAGATATTACTCAGCCATAAAAAGAGGGAAACCTTGCCACTTGCGACAAGGTGGATGGGTTGAGGGCGATATACTAAAGTGAAATAAGTCAGAAAAAGACAAACACTGTGTGAAATCACTTAGACGTGGAATCTAAATGCACTGGACTCATGGAAGCAGAATAGAGTGGGGCTCATGGAGTGAAGGAAATGGGGAGACGTTGGGCAGAGGGTACAAACTTCAGTTGTAAGTTGAATATTGTATACTTGACAGCTGCTATGAAAGTATAGTTTCAGTGCTCTCACCATAACAAAAGCAACAAAATGGTAATTACGTGAGAGGAAGGTTGTGTTAACTACCTTATTATGGTCAAGACTTTGTAAACATATACATGTATCAAATAATCACGTTGTATACCTTAAGCTTATACAATGTTCTATGTCAATCATATCTCAGTAAAGCTATTGTAAAAACCCACTAATCCCATTCATGAGGGTGGAGCCCTAACTGCAAATACCATCACCTTTGGGGGTAAAGATTCAACACATGAGTTTTGTTCGGACCAAAGCAGGGAGCAAGGCCAAAAACATGGAGAGCTTAATGAAGACCCTGAAAATATGTGGGGCATAGGAACGGGCCGGTTTTGCAGTTTTGTCTGAGAGTTGATGGTGCCAACCTGTGGATACCACCTGGAGATGGGAAGGAGGTGCCGGCCATGATAGGCTTTCCTCACTGGGTCCTCCATCTTAAGCCTGGTCCCACATTAACATAATGATTTAGTTCCAGGAGAAATAAAGCACCAATTCTTCTGTCCATAGGCCCCTTGTCTCAACAGTCTGCCCCCCTTCCCATTCTTCCTTCCTGCTAGACCCTCCCACTAATTTTCAAGGGATACCCTGAGTTGGATCTTCTCTTATCTTTTATGTCAACAGCTTTTCAAGGTAATTTAAGAAAGATGTTGACTCTTAGGGCTCCTAAAGCTCCTTGTAGATACTCCATTTTGCACAACCTCCTTCCATTAACTGTAGAGTTTAGCACTTCTTTCACAGCATGGTGATATTAAATTTTCCACAGCCAGTGATGAACCCACAAGAGGATTATGACATGAAGAGGTGTGCTTGTAAATCAAAGATTTGTGTCCCATGTCCGAAACCTGACATCTTTAGAAAATGACAAGGACAGCCTTTTTGAGCATCACCACCGAACAAATGTGGAGATACGTGATGTTTTTGGTGAGTGTAATCAAACCATTAGGCTGATATGGAATCCCTCTCAGCTTCTGTTTTCTCATCTGTCAAATAAGAGGGTTGGAATAATTGGTCTCTGAGTCCCTTACAGCTCTTAATACAGTAATTCTGCTAATATGGGAGGGCCTGTGGCAATGTTACATGGGATTCCCAAATCTTTCACAAATTTGTACCGTATGTCCCTGTCTACTCTTTACCCCAAGTCCTCCCACAACTGGTGAGGACAGCAGAGAACCTGCCTTTCTTCCAGGCTGTGTGGTTCTCCCGCTGGTGCAGGGCCCTGCGTCTGGTGTCTAGAAGCAGCCTTGGGAGCCCATAGCTCTCTCCTCTACTCTCCAGCTCGCTATGCTGTGCCACGGACAGGGTGACTCTGTGCTGGCTGAGCACCTCAGCTGCAGGCTCTCCAAGAGGGGGACCAGCCTCCATCTTTGAAGCTTAGGGAGCAGGAAGTCCATTTGGTTTAGGAAGTGGAATGCACATTGCCCCCAGTTTTTCAGGAAAGGCATGCTTTGGGTAATAAAGCTGTTATCTCTGTTCCTCATTTGACCCACAGTGTTTGTTCTTAATTAGCTGAACGTTGCAGTAGATGTGGGATGTGTAGTGGACACTTTGAACACTCCAGCAACATCATGCATTTACTGAGGACCTGCCAACGGCCAGGCACTCAGCTTAGCCACACTTTCGATCTTATGCTTTTTCCTCAGTGCAAATGGCTGAGATGATTTCCCCAACAACCAAAGAGACGCCTTCTTCCCATCTCTCAAGCATGGGTTTCAAACTGACCTCCTCCATGAAGCCTCCAGAAATAATTTCAGGTCAAAAGATATTACATCTCTACTTAGAATTTCCTTATGTTTATAAATGCTATGTAACACACTCATTTTAAATATGGTTAAATACACGAGTACATGTTTAGAAATGGTATTTTTTCCAACATCTCTCCTGCCCCCCCTTTTAAAGATTTTTTTAAGAATTTATGTATTTGACAGAGAGCGAGCGAGCACAAGCAGGAGGAGTGGCAGGCAGAGGGAGAAGCAGGCAGAAGCTCCCTGCTGAGCAGAGAGCCCAAGACGGGACTCGATCCCAGGACCCCGGGATCATGACCTGAGTCAATGGCAGACGCTTAACCATCTGAGCCACCCAGGCATACCTCTCCAGCCCCTTATAAACAGCCTCACTACCGGGGTTATCAGACACAGCTTTAATCTTGTGTAATTTTATTAACTTATTCAGCAAAACTCTTGCTAAACTCCTACAACAGGCAGGCACAAAAGAGACAAAGATAAATGGAACACAGTCCCAGCCTTTGAGGATTTCAAATTCCATTGGGACAGAAGTTCCAGTAGGAAATACTTTCACAGAAGTTGTGAAAACAGAAGACAGAGCAACTCACTTTGCCTGAGAAAGAGTCAGGAAGGCCTTAAAGGGGAGTGGGGTGGGATAGGGGGGAAATGTGAGTAGGGTTTTGAGGGATCAACAGGAGTGTGTCACGAAGATTAGAGGAAAATGTATTCTGAACAGAAGCCATTATATGTGCAAAGGCATAGAATCATTAGTCGTCCAAGTTTGACCCAGAAAATGATGAAACTCTCCAAGGAGCGAGAATGAGTTTACATGGAGATGACTGGCAAAGGATTACTAGTTTGGCAAGGCAGCCTGGTGGCAGCAGTGAGAACTTTGTATGCTAAGCAAAGGGGTTTAGACATTACGTGCTCAGAAACCAGCAACCAGTAGTGATTCATAAAACCACCTTTAGCTCCAAGATGTTTTTAAAGATTTTATTTATTTATTTGACAGAGAGAGAGGGAGAGAGCACAAGCAGGGGGAGGGACAGAGGGAGAGGGAGAAGCAGACGCCCTGCTGAGCAGGGAGTCTGATGTGGGGCTCGATCCCAGGACCCTGGGATCTTGACCTGAGCTGAAAGCAGACACTTAACCAACTGAATCACCCAGGTGCCCCTAAGATTTTATTTTTTAATAGAAATACACTTAGAATAAATTTCTGCTTTGAAAATTATAGTCAGGATATGCACAATGCCCAAGATAACGGTAGACACACAGAAGGCATTAAATACATTCCCACTGAATATGAGTTCAAAGAGAGTCAGTAGGGAGGAACCACGGAAAGAGAGGATGAGGCCACATTTATCACTTTTCCAAATCTCAGCTGCCATTGCTCATTCCACCAAAGACAGGAGGCCCCGCAATGCCACAGAGAGAAGCTATTTTTCTCAAAAAGAACAACTCTGTGCTTCCAGGCGCTGCCGATTCCTTAGTCATCACTGTGAAGGCTGAGCACCTGGGGCGGCCCAGGGTTGAGCACGTCTGCTCTGGCCCCTAGCTCTCCCCTCGTTGGCAAGGGGGACATGCGGAGCCGCACTCACGCACTCACATCCAACCCTTTGAGGGCTGTCATGGTGCCCATCTCCTCGTGGCTAGTGAAATGCTCTCCTGTACCCAGACATCGGTGTGGAGGGGGAGATATCAGATAAATATATTTTGAAACAGGGGTGCCCGGGTGGCTCAATCAGTGAAGCAGCCTACTCCTGATTTCGGCTCAAGTCATGATCTCAGAGTCCTGGGATGGACCCCCATACTGGGCTCCATGCTCAGTGGGGAGTCTGCTTGAGATCCTCCCTCTTCCTCTATCCTCCCCACCCCAAATAGATAAATAAATATTTAAAAAGATATTTTGAAACATTAGGTACAGATGGTTGGGTGTTTCTGCAACATTTTCTCGGATTTCTTCTCCTCCTTCTCTGTTCCCTCCTCCTCCTCCTCTTTCTTAAAGAAAGAATGAAGTTAAAGGAATCCCTAGGGTGAGCCCTGGTTTCAAGTCCCAGCTCTGTCACTTACTAGCTATATGACTTCGGTCAAGTCAGTTTACTCCTCCAAGCCTCAATTACTTTTCCGTAAAGTGGGCTGTTGTATGGGGCGACATAAGATAATGTGCTCAAAGGGCCGAGAACAGCACCTGTTACAAAACAGGTGCTTAATATATGGTACCTTTTATTATATTATAACAAACTCCTTTTGATGTTCCATTCTCCAAAGCCTCTGGATGAATTCCAAGAAGGACCAGAGGATACAGAATGCGTCCGGGTGACAAGCGGGAGATTACCCAGACAACTCCCTCCTTGCATTTGGCTCCACTGGACTCTGACGCTCAGATCAAGGTTCTCAATTTCAGAACTTCCTTTCACAGTAATTATCAGTGAGTCTCCAGTCTTATCTCTTTTGTCCTTGCCGTAAAACTCACTGTTTCCCAAAGTGGCCTTAGCCTAGCCTATCCATAAGCAAGCTTCTGGGTCAATGGTTGAGCTCTGCAAATGCTTTAAAAGCCTTTTAAAAATCCCTAACAAGTCCTCTGAAATGATATATTCTGCCATAGGTGAAACCATCCAGTTCAAACTTAAATGAAGCAATCATGTTAAATTATTAATTGGCATTAATTATAAATGAGTGGGAAAAAATAATCTCATATTTGCTCTGACCTCTTTTTAAATTCAAAGCACGCAGATCATGAACACAACACGTTCTCTTCACCCTTCCGGAATAAGCAGGATAGTATGAACACAGACAAGGACTCACTGAAAACAAAATCCCCCGTAAGACTATGGTCAACTCACAGGCCAGCCCCAGGAAGGAAATGGATTGAATGCAGAAGGGCTGCTCCCTCCTCCTAGCCCAGCCCCCTCAGGCCCCACTCCCCACAATTAAAAGGTGACATCTCACCCAGCTGTGGGGAGGAAGGGCTGGAAGCTGTAAAAATGTCCAAGGACAGAACATCTCTTACTAGTCCTTCACAGACCTATATGTCAATTACTGGTGTTTCACAAGCCTGTAGAGATGGAATTCTTTCTTTTTTTTTTTTAAAGATTTTATTTTTATTTATTCGACAGAGATAGAGACAGCCAGCGAGAGAGGGAACACAAGCAGGGGGAGTGGGAGAGGAAGAAGCAGGCTCATAGCGGAGGAGCCTGATGTGGGGCTCGATCCCATAACGCCGGGATCACGCCCTGAGCCGAAGGCAGACGCTTAACTGCTGTACCACCCAGGCGCCCTGGAATTATTTCTTTTTCTTAACTACTGTCCCTGAATGGCTTCTTTGCTGTCTGTCTAGAGGCCCAAGTGATAAGGACTCCAAAGTTCCAGCTGTTAAGAACCGGCCAGGCAGCCCACAGAAGTTCCCATCCCTGCACCGACGAGCTTCCCATGAAAAAAGACTCTGCCTTTAGCGGTTTTCTCAGTCCTGGTTGCACACTGGAACCACCTGGAGAGCTTGTGAAACCCCCAGTGCCCAGGCCCCACGCCAGAGCAACTACGTGATCTTCTCCACGGCTGGCATCACGTAGCCACAGTTCCTAAAACTTCTCACGTGGTTCTGTGTGCGGCCAAGGTTGAGACCCAGTGGGCTAGAGGTTCTGATGGGAGTGGTCTGGCGTGTGACCTGGCAGTGGTCACAGCGCCCTGGGAGATGCTCATGGACAGAGCCCGGACCCCCTGGGAGCCCTGAGTAATGGGATCAAAGGAGGAGGAAGGTGATGGTGCAGATCAAGACACACTCGTGTGAAGGAATACGGCAAAGTGGAGAGAATTCTCCCTATGACTTCCGTGATATACGGCGAACTCACTGCTGGCATTCACGGCTAGCTGTCTATACAAGTTCATTCCCGTTCTTTACCAAGAAACACCAGTGTTGTTCTGGTGATACTGCGCCCAGCTTAAAACACCACATTCCCCTGCTTCTTGGAAATAGGAGCAGACGTGTGATATATCTCTGACCAATGAGATATAGGGAAAGTCACAGAGTTAGGAGATTCTAGAAAGCTCCATATATATATATGCATATATATATGAAATATGTATTTATATATTTGCATATAATTATATCACACATACATATATATTCCTTATATGTTTATATATGTATAAACATATATACATACATATTTAAATATATATTTAATATATTTACACACATATATAAAATATATATTTCCATATAAACATATATATTTCCATATAAACATATATATTTCCATATAAACATATATATTTAAAACAAAGTGAAACTATTATTTTGCTAGCATTTCAAACACAGAACACTTCTTTACCCTGCCCCACCCCCCAATGGTATGTTCACACGGGTTTCGTTTCTTTTCTTTTCTCTTTTCTTTTCTTTTTTCTTTTTTTAATTGTTTACATGAGTTTCTTTCCTGCTCCTCGCAGACGACACTGGGACTCTCCCGTCTCATAGCGCCATCACTTAGCAGAGCTCAGCACGTAACAGACAGCATTAAATGGAGGAAAGGAAGGCGAAAGGACAGATCTGTCAGGAGGAGGACAGGAACCTTGCTTGGGGGGACATTTTAATGAAGAACAGTCTGTAAACAACTTCCTGGGCTAGCCACTAGGTTGTGAAGCGGGCTTAAGAGAGTCTGGTTACTCAGATTGTGTATAAAATGATTTATTACACATGGGGCATTTTAAACGTGGGCTCTTTGGAAATAGTATGATTCATTGTGGAGTTCAGCTTCTCTCCACTCCGAGGTTTCCTCTCCAACCTTTCTCAAGCACCCCTCCAGGTGGCCGACCTGCACAGCAACCAGAGGGGAGCACGTGGGACTCGGGGTACCTGCCTGGGGCCCGGGGACTGCTGTCCTGGGAGGCGAGAAGAGCCCCTGCATCAGTGGGGATGGGCTCTGCCTCAATCTCCACGCAGAAACCTTACCCTCCTCCGGCAGGGTACACAGGGAGCTTTACTGAGCACCTACTGTATGCCGAGCCCTGTGCTAAGTGCTTGGGACGCACCATCTCCTTCTGCTCTCACAGGTGTCCCAAGAAGAAGGTTACAACCACTCCCACTTTATAGATGGGAAACAGTGTTTGGGAAGGAGACGCCTGAACCCTAGGTCAGGCCGGCAGCAAACAATAGAGCTGGATTCAGGGTCCAGGGGTTCTCAGCCACAGAGCAGCATCGTTAACCACCAGGCGCCACTGTCTCCCCTGCACCTGACCTGGCCCGGCCACTCGAGGGAGTGGTGGCTCCCACAACTACTGCTACTCCCACTCACGGACTTCCTTAAAGAAAATGCGGGCATCTTCAATTTTCTTTGTCTCAGTTTTGGCAGGTCCTGTCTCAACTCGGTATAGCAAATTATTTCCAAATTTTGATAACTCTAAAGACTATTAATTATATTTGGAAAGAAGACTCCTGTAAAGTGCCTGCTCTCATGCCTGGATAAAGGAAAAAGCATATGTTGGTTTCTTTCCACCTTCCTTTGATTAAGATCAATACATGCGCTCTGCAGCAGTATCGTAAGTGTCGGTTCTAGTTAATGATAAGGACTGAGACATAATAAGATACTCTGCTATTCTTGCCATGTGTTATTTTACATTCTTTGAAAAATTATCAAAAGCAATTGTTGAAATTAAATAATAAATTGGAATTCCCCCCCCCCGATTTTCCAATATTTTCCTTTCCCCCCGCTTTACCTCCAGTCCTTTCCTTTTCTCTAAGCCTTTCTGACAACAAGATGACCAGTTACAGTAAGTGACAGGCATAGGGAGAAGGGAGTGGCTGATGGTGGGGAGGTGGGGACAGTCCTGGTGTGATTTCCTGAATGACAGTGAGCCTGGGTCTCACTCTCCTGTGATTTGCTCATGTGAATGGGCAGTGAACTTACAGCCTTGTTTTCTCTTAATTAATGTTTTGTGGCTCATGACATTCGAAATGTGCTGATATTGAAACCTCTTAGGAAAAAGTTGATGATGAAGAGAAGTAAATCCATTATTCTGTAAAAGGCTGGAAGGATATGAAGACCCAAGAACCTCAGATCCTTGTAGGAAGTAGGTAGAAGAATTACTCTTAAATAAATGATCTCACAGATAATTCTCCTCTCAAAAATCATAGTTGGACAGTAATAGCAAATGCCAACCTCGGTCTTTTTCTATATAAATATAAAATACAAATACTGATGTCTAAGGAAACTTACTTTAGAGAATCTGATTAATTTTAAGAGCTTATCAAAATAAATTTTCTGCTCAGAGAAGTGAATCGCAATTCAAAGCAAATCTCCACTGGTAATTTCAAAGTTCTCCCCAAAGCTATTTTAAAGCTTTCATCAGTTCAAATACGGCATTCATTCACAGATGATGAAAAATAAGATTAGTGTTTGTTAAGTAAAGTTATTTCACTGGGTAATTTGGGATGAGGCAGTGATTTAATAAATTAAGAAAGGAACAATAGTTGCTAGGCAATTAACACTACAGCTTTATAATAATGGACATGGTTTTTTTAAGATACTCCAAATACAGTTGGCCCTTGACCAACACAGGTTTGAACTGTGTGGGTCCACTCACCCATGGATTCTTTTCAATAGATACAGTTACCTTTGTAAATGTATTTTCTCTTCTTCTTTTTTTTTTTAAAGATTTTATTTATTTATTTGACAGAGAGACACAGCCAGCGAGAGAGGGAACACAAGCAGGGGGAGTGGGAGAGGAAGAAGCAGGCTCATAGCATAGGAGCCTGATGTGGGGCTCGATCCCAGAACGCCGGGATCACGCCCTGAGCCGAAGGCAGACGCTTAACCGCTGTGCCACCCAGGCGCCCCATGTGTTTTGTCTTCTTTATGTCTTTCTTAGTAACATTTTCTTTCCTCCTTCTTACTTTATTGTAAGAATACAATATGTAATATATATAACATACAAAATATGTCTTAATGTACTGCTTATTTATGGTAGGGTTTCTGGTCAATAGTAAGCCAGGTAAGTCTTTGGGCCTTTAAAGTTATACCCAATTTTCAGGAGCACTTGGGTGGCTCAGTCAGTTAAGCATCTGACTCTTGATCTCAGCTCAGGTCACGGTCTCAGGGTTGTGAGATCAAGCCCCGCATCAGGCTCCATGCTCAGCACGGTGTCTCCTTGAGATTCTGTCTCTCCCTCTCTGTCTGCCCCTCCCCCCACATGTTTTCTCACTCACATTCTCTCTCTCTCTAAAATGAATAAATGAAATCTTAAAAAAAAGTTAGACCCAATTTTCAACTATGTGGGAGGTCAGTCCCCCTGACTCCTTTATCATTCTAGGGTCAACTGTATACATTACATTGTTAACCAAAGATGTAAGTCTCCCCCAAACCACTGAACACTTACCCTTGTTAGTTACAAACACGCAGACAAGAACACTGACTATATATCAATGTCTAAAATAAGGCATCCGTTGTCCACTGATTAACATAACCTATCTATGGACTACTATTTCTTTTAATGAGGTATGAGGGTGAAAATTCGTTAGCAACCTTGGTCAGGCACCTGTTGACTTAGCACCCTTTCCAGTGCTTTCTGATCGATTTCACACCAGCATATGCAAAGATGATGATATTGATACAGCCGAGGGGGTATCTTGAGAAGCCAGGGAAGCCCATGCTTCTATCCCAGGCCTGCCCTATACCCTGCAAGGTGAGGAAATCACTACTTGGGCAGGCTCAGGTGGGAACCCGAGGGTAGCCATTTTAGTGGACAGTGAAGTGTGTGGGCAACTTACGGTGCTGCATCAGAGCAGGGAATGTTGGGTGCTTATTTCTGGTGAATCTAGGGTAGCATCACAGAAGCAGTGTTCTTGCACTCTGGCAGGTGGTTGCTAATTGTTAAAGTTGAGGAATAAAAAAAATGACTTTGGAATCTATAAATGTCCATTCATTTGAATCTTATCCTGTAGAACCAGAGCATTCTCTTTGATGATGAGCCTACTAACTGGAATCATCTCTCTTGTACAAACCACTTCCATAAGCACCACCTTCAATGTCCAGCTTCTATTTCTTCAAAGACGAGTGAGACTTTGGTCACTGGTGAAGAAATCTGGGGGCAAGGTCCTCCTGCCCTTGCACAGTCTTCCCCTCGATTCTAGGTTTCTTTTTTTTTTTTTTTTTTAAAGATTTTATTTATTTATTTGACAGAGAAAGAGAAAGCTAGAGAGAGAGGGAACACAAGCAGGGGGAGTGGGAGAGGAAGAAGCAGGCTCCCAGCGGAGGAGCCTGATGTGGGGCTCGATCCCAGAACGCTGGGATCACATCCTGAGCCAAAGGCAGACGCTTAACGACTGAGCCACCCAGGCGCCCCCAATTCTAGGTTTCTTACTCACCATTTCTATTAGTAACCTACATATCTTGTCACTTACGTATATCATGTCTTTACAAAGCTTTCAACGTAGTTTCCAAGGAAATCATGACCACAAGTCTCCTTTTCAAACTCACATTTCATGTTCGTAATAAGATTTAAAGAAATTACAGAGCTATGGTAAGTGAAATGTCATTTTTGGGAACAGCCTACCCACCTCTTGGGAGTAAAGATCCCAGCATAGTGCACAGAAGCTCCCAGAGCCCTTTCATGGCTTTCAAGGGAAGGAGAGCTGTGCCCTAAGTCATGGCTTGCTGTGAGAGCAGCTCCTGAACATCCTAGTTTGGATATGTGTGTTTTCATTGATGGTGCTTATTGTTTGTGGACATTGTCTACTACTTTTCCTTCTCTTTTGATGTTTACGTGTTTCACACAGTGTGCAGATGATAGAATGATCTGTACTGTAACTTCCCAGGGTGTGCACACTCTGGAGAAACTTGTGCAGGGCTGAGAGAACAGTAGCTGTCTGCAGAGTGGTTCATTTTCCAATAGCTTTTCTTTGTGATTTGTTGTTCATCATAGCACAAGAGACTATTATAATGGGAACTGCTAGACATGCTAAAGGGGCCATGGTGTGTGGGGGGGTTCTCCTGTGAGTCTGGTGTGGTCTGTGCTATAGGACTATCTTCTTCCTCTGGTTATTCTGATATTTACTAATAAAACGTCTTCGGACATTTTTATATTAAATACGTGCCACTGCCTAGACATATTTAATAATAAGTTTCAGTAATAAGTTTTCTTTAGAGATGAGAGTCCTCCCTTGGTGCTGTTTAGGGGTGTGAGATGTGAGAGAAGGAGGGCTTTGGGGGGGGTCATATTCATATCGATTCAGTTTCCAGAACTCATGAACTATGGTGTGCTCTATGAAAAAGAAACAATTCTGCGTTGTTTCTTTAAAAAAAAAAAAGAAAAGAAAACATATATTAAACAGGAACAAGATGCCACTATATAACTATTAGAATGGCTAAAATCCAAAACAAAGCCCTGCTACTACCACTGCTGGTGAGAATGTGCAGCAGTGAGATCTTGCACAGCTGGTAGAACTGCCAAGTGGTGTAGCCATTGGAGGAGCAGAAGAAACTATTAGAAGATAGTTTGGCAGTTTCTTATAAAACTAAGCATACTCAAAATACATTCCAGCAATTGCGCTTCTTGGTAGTCACCAAATAAGTTGAAAACTTAAGCCCATGTTAAAACCTATCTGCAAATATTTACTGCAGCTTTATATGTGATTGCCAAAACCTGGAAGCAACCAAGATGTTCTTTCATAAGTAAATTGATAAACTGTGGTATATCCATACAATGGAAAATCTTAAAAAGAATGGAGCTATCAAACCAAAAGAGACATGGATGAATCATAAAAGCCTATTGCAAATTGAGAGAAGCCAGTCTGAAAAGGCCACGAAGTATATGATTCCGACCATGTAACATTCCAGAAGAGTCAAAAACATAGGGATGACAAACAGATCAGTGTTGTCAGGGAATCAGGAGATGAATGGGTGAAGCCCAGGGATTTTTTAGGTCAGCGAAAGTACTCTGTATGATACTGTAATGATGAATGTAGGACATTATGCATCATCCAAACCTGTAGAAACAGCACAAAAGATTAAAACCTAAATGTGGGCAAATTTTGAAAAATCACTCGGAGGTCAGAGGATCCCAGGAAGAAACGCAAAATGTGGCAAAAGAATCTGAATGTATCCTAAATGTGTGAAACAATCTCACTGAAGGGGGTAGTGGAGCAGTCAAGAGGTATCTACCTAATTAACCTTGGAAATAAGTAGAGTCTGTAAAACTAAAGACTATGGAAACTCTACCAAAGAACTGTACTCTGGCTGATAAAGTGGCTTTCTGCAGGGATCCAGGTGATAACGCTATAGCTGACACTGGAACGGATCAGTTAAGTTAATGGACAGTGAATGGTGGGAGCCAGGTTTCTCACTGTTGGAGCAACAATTTACAGATAAGCAAGGAGAGGAGGCTAGAATGACAGATGTGGTAATAATTTACAGTTGACGACATCAGAATGAACTGACAGTTTTTAGCTAAATATAGATACAGATGGTTATATATAGAAACATTTCCTATATATAGGGTTTATTGGTTGACACACACATTTTCTTGCTCTTGTCAATGAGGGGGCCTAAAAGCTATGACACCCCCATAACAACGAGCACACCTCGCATCCAGATCTTGGTTTCTAATCCCATTTCCTAATCAAAGGAACCAGGGTTTCTTGGAGAAATGCCTGATTCTAAGACTGGGGCA